>NC_142044.1:34283365-34584155 GCF_982192425.1 Myodes glareolus
GGGAGCCTTGAAGCTTACAGACAACATCACCACTATCACCCTGACCAGGCAGGACCAGGCTCCAAAAAATGACCAGAAAGGCAGAGCACAGAGCAGCCACCTCCCCCAGCAAGGAGGGATCCTGGGGAGTCCCTATGAAATCCATGAGCTGCAGGAAAACTAGTGACATGCAACTGAGGTCTCTAGCATTTGGGGTGGACAGGAGTTAGAGTACTCCCCAGCCCACTTAGAGTAAGAACTGGATGTCCCTAAAATCTGAACTCATCTATGGGCAGAGGTACCCAGCATTCCCCTCACGGACTTGGAAAAAAAACAAAAGACAAAAAAACAAAACAAAACGAAAAAACAAAAAACAGTGCCTACCTGCTTAAAGGAAGTGTTCTTCTTATCTCTGTCAAAAGGGACCTCTGATCCTTCATTAACATACGCCTGTGCTGCCTATTAGCATATCAAGATATATGCTAGCATTTAAACTCCTTCAATCCCTACTCACAAGTACCTGTTATATACTTCAAAGTCTTCCACCTCAGGTTACAGGCCTCCCTCCTCCCAGGTACCTGCTCCCTTAAAACCCTGGGAAAGCACCACCCTCACCCCCTGTTGCTTCTCTCTGATTTTCAAGAGACAGCCTAGGCAGTTTGGAATAAATTTTTCCTTTTTACTGCAAGAGACTATTTTCTTTACTGAGCCTGTTTCATTCAAAAACTTCAAACACCGAGCATTTAACTAGGTGATAAATGGTATTGTGAGGCTTCAAACCTGGGACAAATAGCTGAAGGGCCTACTTAGCATATCAAAACAGACCTGGCCTCCAGATTCTCCCAGCATCCCTCAGTCCTTACCTGTTACAGGGCCCTCCTGGCTTACACTCCCCCACCACCCTACACTCTCCAGCCTAGGAGGTTGGACTGCTCTTCCTTATATAACCTAGCCATTTTGGTTACCCTTGTCTCCCTTTGTACTTTTGGGCCTCCTGGCTGCTGCACCTGATTCCCGTCTTTCCCTTCTCTCCTTGCCCTACGCATTTCCTCACACTGCACAGCTCACGTATACTCTGGACTCTTTCAGAGGCCCCTGCTTCTGGCTATGCTCTCCCATATATCTATAACAAACTTCCTCCATCATACCTAGTCCTGTTTCCTTTCGTTTTTATTTCTCCTTTTCCCATTCATTTGATGCTGAAACCTGGGATCAAACCAGGGACTAAATGAGAGAGAGAGAGAGAGAGAGAGAGAGAGAGAGAGAGAGAGAGAGAGAGAGAGGCATAAAGGAAAAAGAAACATGGAAAAAGTCCCAGGCTTGAAACCTAACAGGGATCAATTTGCCTGAAATAAATAAGGGCTGGGAGGAAACTGAGGAAACTGAAAAGCTCTGAGGTGATAAACTGACTACAAGAACAGACATCCTGAGATAAGCCAGCAGTTCTTGAATGCAGGGCCTCACCCACAACTCAGCTGACCATATAAAGGGAGACCCTGGCCACTGTTCAGGTAGGCTGCATGGCACTTCTGGTGACTGAGCACCGGCACTGAAGTTATTAGAACTGAGGACTCTCAGAGCCGCTCTTCAGACCCCCTTTTGTACAGTGGAAAAACTTAAGGTTCAAAGAAATTAGGAATTTGATCTACAGTCACCTAGCTGGCAAGTGGCGGCCTGATCTAAAATATATGTCCCAATACTTCTTGAATAATTAATTACCTGGGAGATGCTGTTCTCAAAGCATGTGGCTCGCAAAGCCAAATGCACACAAAGCAACCAGGTACGAATGGGCTTTGGAAAGGACTACAAAGGGAGACGTCCGGCATAGAACTGAGTAGGCACATTCCCCTTGCAGGATTGTCTGACAGCATCGCTGGGGAATCACCGAGGGACAAAGTGGACACATCTAATTTCAAACTGTGTAATAGTTTCCCACTCTGGGCAGAGAGGCTCAGCTACAAACACGCAGACTTCAAAGCACCTGGGTTGTCAAAGGGAAACAGTAAAAGTCACCTGCATCTCGTGAGTCGGACAAAGCAGCTGTGACAATGACAGCACCCCTTGAGTATCCACTGTGCTTCACAGGCCTAATCAGCAAGAACAGAGGGACACCTCTGTCTGCTGTGGCTTCCTCCAAAAGTCCCAGCAGTGTAACTGGAGCTGCCTGATGGGCAAGATGGAGCAAAGGCGTCTAAGGCATGAAGCCAGTTACTCGGCAGGTTACCACACTAGATCCTCCAGGGAAACTCTGGGAGCCAGGGTCTGCTGTGGACCTATAAGCCAGGCCAGGGAATATGGCACTGACCTGACCCTGCAGCATCATGGTGGGAGTTGCTTCAAGGAGAATCAGCTACCTTGCATGTTGTTTGTGTTGAGCACACAGGTATAGTAGCCTTCTACTAGAAAGATTTTGAGTCTTAAAGTTACAGATGTTGCATTGCTGCAGTCCACAGGGGCACACGGATAGAACAGGTTTCCTGGGACTGGACGTGTCTGAACCATACCCAGTCCTGACCGCAGGTGCTGGCTGCCCAAAGTGGGAGCTATACACATGACAGAAATTGGAACTGAGGAAGATGGAGGAGGGCAGATGGAGAAAAGGACCCAGAGCCAGGGGGCAGACACTGGTGAGGAAAACCGAGGAGAAGCACACAGTCCACACACTCAAAGTGCTAAGTGGGATTTTTGACAACAGGAGAATTAATCATCACACAACACAGTGAGCAATGGGTACATCAACTCCCCATACTCCACAATCTGCCATGGCCTCTCTGCCTGGCGTTGTTGGAGATGGCAGTCCTTTTAATGGCTTCTCTCTGCCTTAAGTCTTTAGTCACACATCTGCTCTCCCACCTGCTGAGTTCCTCATCCATTTATTATGCTGATCCAACCCCCTTTCTCTCTGAAGTGTCTTTATTTATCCATTCACTCAATTTGCTATTATTTGCTTGCTTATTCACCAACTCCTGTTATACTTGGTGTAATAAAATTTTCAGGAAGGCTCCAACCCACCAAAAGGAAAACAGATGCTCCTCCGTATTGGGAGATTACCGCCACCTGCACAGTTCTAATCATTCCACCAGGACACTGGTGACAGAGGAGAATGAGGGAAGAGCCAGGAAGGACACCCTGGCGTGTGCATGCTGTACACAAAAGCAATCCTGCCTATTGGAGTCACTCTTACCTGTGATTTCCTTGCTTCCTCCATTGGTGTGTTTAAAGCGGTCTCCTTCTACCCGAACACTAGGGCAGAGAACGTCTGAAAAAAAAGCAAGAGGAAACAGACAACTGAGAAAGCATGCTTACTATATCCCCGTAGTGTGTGAGAGCAGCAAGCCCTGTTCTACCTACAGTAAGTAGGAGAACACAGAGGGTGCTGGTGGCCCCATATTCTTTAATTCTTCTTCCATGTACTTGTGTGGTTGTTAAGCACTGACTCAGTAAATATCATACTAGGGTTAAACAGGATCATGGCATTGATTTCACCTGCAAGGAACTCACAGGGACACCAGGACAAGTTGTTTCTGCTAGCCTGCCCAAGAACAGTGAGATTTTTTCCCAGAAATGTTCTTCTCAAAGGAACAATAACAAAATACAGAAATGATCCGTGGTATAAAGGCTAAAAGAAGATTGATTGAACAAGAGGTATAGAGGATGGAAGGGCAGGGTAGAGGAACAGGGAGCACAGGGACAGATAAATAACTCCGAGGACCTCTCAAAAAGTCACCTGAAAACCTGTGGGGGGGGGCGCACACGCACACACATACACACACATATTGCTAAAGATACTTGAGTCATAGAACACGGAAATACCATGCTGGTACTGATCTGCAAGCTTCATTCCTACTGGCTAACTGTGCTGGTGCTGGAAAGTGCCAGCGTGCTACCAGAGGAGAAAATGCAGCACCCATCTTGCCCAGCTGTGACCCTTAAGTGACACTAATGACTTCTCCGACAAGACATGCCCACTGCTGTAATAATGGCACGAGCCGGACAGACTTTAGCTCCACTCCACAAGATGAAACACAGACCTGGTACTATTATTGATCTAAGAGCTTATGAGTTAACAGGTCACAGACCCTAGGAGAGAACTTTCGGCTATTATTCTGTTAAATGAACATAGTATTAAACAAGACTCCCAATGACTTACCACAATATCCATAAGCTGATGCATTATCTGTCAACTCTTAATCAGAGAAGCTAAATTTCTTACTATTTGTAAAGAGCAATTAACACAGAGGCCTTCAACTGCCTAACACAGAGGGAGGAAGACATTATCTCAGCCCTAAAGGGGAAGACTATATCACACCCCTTCCTCCCAAGACTCAGGGATGGTTGCAAAAGAGAAGAAAGATTTTAAGATCCAGAGATCATGGATGGTTACCAGGAAACAGTGCTTTCTAGACACAGCAGAGCAGTTGATTATATGAACCCAGAGCAGCTGTAACAGCGAGCACAGAATCTGTGTAAATTCAAGACAGACTAAATCTCCAGCATAGAGAGGGGAAGTGGGGACAAAATCTCACTCCTAGCTGAGTGGAAATGGATAGATTCAGGGAAAGATGGGGTCAGTTTTCTTTAAGAGGGTGTCCCCTGGAAAGTAGACCATGTTCCAGTGAAAGACTGTACATCCAAGAATATACGTGTAGCATTGATTGGACTTGATAGGTTTTTTTTTGTTTTGGTTTGGTTTTTGGTTTTTTTTTTTTAAGGAGCACATAAATTTAGGTTGGTAGGGAAGGCCAGCAGATCTGGAAGGAGTTCAGGGTGGTGGTGAATATGATCAAAACATACTGTACAAATTATCAAGGAACTGATATTTTTTAACGAACAAAAAGATTCAGCAAAATGGAAAAGAGAACCAAAGGAGATACAGGCTGAGGAAAACCCACTTGTGGAGGAATGAAATATGAAATGTCTCTATGAACATATACATGAAAATGCTAGGGCGGTGAGCCATTCATCGAGTGGGAACTGTATGCCAGAGGGTGAGCTCACCTCCCTGTGATCCAGCCCTGCCCAGGAAGCAATCTGGCTATTATGCATTATTATTTTAACCACCAGGCATTTTCACTATCCCATTAATTTTATGTGCAGCAACTGATCACTTTTCCTATTTGGGGACATCAACATTTGAGTGCAGGACTGTTGGGGCATGTTTAGCGCTCAGCAGCACGGGCAGATGGGTGAGACTGCCCTTGCTTTGAAGGATGGATTTTAATGCTGATCCCCTATACGGCACCACCAGGTCTGACAGCCACATGGAAAACATTATTTTGGAAGCAGCACCAGGCTGTCTGTCTGGGACTAAATCTGAGGGAACAAACAGGCACAGGGCAATATTTAGACAGCTCCACCCAGCAGAGCCTGCAGCTGTGGGGTACTGAACAATTGTTTTAGCTCTGGCAGCCCCTCCAGAGAGACAGGCTGGGGATGGCCAGTCATTGAAATGAGTCTGTACTGTCCATGGAGTTGACTCGGGTGGCTCTGTCCAGGATGGTGACTAAAACCCTGGAGGCTGATGGGTCACTGGATCACATCTACCCATATCCCATGGGAAGGAAGGACATGGCTTGAAAACTCAGATGACAAGGACAATCTGAAGGTCAGAAAAACTGAGTGTCTTGTTGAGGAAGACAGACTTGTCCACACTGCTTTAAGGAAGGAACCATTCCTGAAAGAACAGCAGACTGCCAAAGGCCCTCAGTACATGCCATTGCTAAGCCCCGTCAGGAGGCTCAAGCGGCAATTCATAGCCAATCTGGTTAAGTTAGCACAGATAACTCCCCAAATAGCTCCCCAGCCAGGCTTCCCAACAATGGCAGGGGCCTTGTGGGTCACACACGTCATAGCTGAATCTGACATCCACCCCAGAAGCTCACATTCCCAACTCTTTTTCCCCCACGGGTGGCATGGTTTTGAGATGTCTTGGAAACTTTGGGTGTATGAGCCCATCCAGCAGAAGTGGCTGACTTCCAGAAGTTGGGGGCTTGGAAGGTTATACCTGATTGTCATTGCTGTCTCTGCTTCTTAACAGCTTTGACATGAACAGCCTCTCCCAAAGGCTCCCAATGCCAGAAACTCTACCATGCCTTCCCTATTATGATGGACTAAAACCTTCTGGAACCACAAAATAAAATAAAATATTTCCTTCTGAACATTGTTCCCCACGTCAGGCCACAGTGACACAAAAGTAGCTAACACAGCCTGCTTTCGGGCAGGAAGGTGTGGTACCCCAAGTCCAACTCAGCCATCGTCCACTTCCTTTCACAAAGACACCTCCACATCTTGGGTAATGGCCTGTTTAATTTCCAATTCACTATCTGTTCAACTGAGAGACAGACTGACCCCTAGATATGTCCCCGACACCCATCCTGATCAAAGGACACAGAAAGGGATAACAGGACATATTGTATTCCTTTCCTTCAGGTGCTTGTGGGCTGTGACGTTCCTACTCAGTCCTCCCTGGAGAAGGCCCCCTCCTGAGAGAGATCAAATTCCTGGGCTGGTGGCATAATACTCACGTCACTGTTGGGCATGTGTGCCTGCTGTGGGTAGCTGGATCTCACAGGGTAGTTCAAGTGCATATGTCCACTGTCTCCACTAGGTGCAGCCCAGGTCTCTGATTTAGTACAAATAGAAACAACCACTGACCCCAGAGCTGGAAGGAAAACATGAGCAGGTAGACTGTAGTCTTCATGGCGCCCTGCACACCATGATTTTGAAAGTAGAGAAAATGATATCCTAGGGTCCAAGACCCCTGGAATGGGGTGTGACACTCACTTTTAGCCACCAACATAATCCCTACCATTTACTTCTGTCGGCTACAGAAATGACAGCATTTTCAACCCACAGCGAAAAAAATCTGACTACTATAATTGGTTATGTCACCACAGTTGAGTTTTTTTTTTTCTTGGCAATCAAATGCATCCAAACTTGCAAAAATCCACTTCTTCTGGGCTATACCACAAGATGCTGGGGCAGAGAATTCTTTAAAAGTTTAAGTTTCTGGATGGGTGAGAAGAAGAAATGGGTTATGGGGACCAATGCATTATTCCCCTGGGAGAGGAGCTATTGAAAGAGCAAGGTTCCTTCACTGCCCCATACACATGGATTTATCCAATAGCCACTGGGGATCCACTTGAGCAATAGTTCTGGACTTAGAGCAGAGACGAGAGCTAAGGAATCAAAAAGACACATAATGTGTTCTTAGCTGGCTGGATTTCCTTCTTACAAGCATGAAAATAAAAATGGGTGACTGCAGAGTCGTTGCTCCCTCAGCAGGGGCTCACTGTCTAACACTGATATTTATCCACTGCATTGTTTAAAACAAATGCCCTATGGTTTCAGGAGAACACGGGGACACTTGTGTCTTTACACAGATCAGGCTCCATCTTGCCAGGAGCTGGTCAGAGGGGCTTCCTCAAGGGGGAACACTAGACACCCACTTCAGTCTCTCTGGAAAAGCCCTTGAACTTGCTTGCCCTCAGTTTACGACACAGACAAAGGGCCCATTCTGCCTATCATGGAATGGGGACAGTTGATGACATCCCACACTTTATGCTGGCACACCCATGGACTTCTCTGTAAGACACACAGTCACACCACCCTTTGCTTCTCATGGACGTGTCTTCCAGTTTGGAAAAGAGGCACTGACAACTGTTATGAGCCCAATATGTGCCTGTTGCCTGGGCTGGAACTGAACACACATGGCCATCCATCCTCAATAGAATTTGTTCCTATTGCACAAATGCAGAAAATTATATCTAATAAAATTTGGGGAACTCACCAGGTATGAGGTGTACCTGTATTTAAATTAAAAGCCACCTTGAGTCTAGACCCCTGTAGTGGAGCTGACAGGTCCTAGGGGCGATTATCAGCAGGAACAACAGAGGCCGGGCATGCATCTGGTGGCCGCACAAGGACAACACAGAGCGACTTCTGCTCATTCACCGCCTCATGGAAGGCACTGCTGGGTGCAGCGGACCACAGGGAGATGATGACGTTCCGAGTGGTCAAGCAAACAGGTGGAAAAGGGAAGGGACAACTCACTCATAGACATATAGCCCAGCCCTTCCATTGGTCAGCTACAGGCTGTCTATGCTGTCCTGCCTTACAGAGGCAGCAGACACAATACCCTGGCCAACGACTCTAGAGATAACATCAGTAGGCATTCCAACCCTAATGGCTTCCCAGGGATGGAGTGGCCATGTGTCCAGGTTCAATATTGGGTATGCTGTGTGGGCAGTCTGTGGGTTTCTTCACTACTCAACTGGGGGAAAGAATTATCTCCAGGACCAAAAGACATATGTAGATGGCTTGTTGTACAGCAGACACTGTTGGGAAGCATGTAAAATACATGAACATGCTTAATTGCATCCTCACTACAGCTTTCTGAAGAAGAGGCCCTTAATTACAGATACACAAAGAGGGGTATACAGAAGGCAGGAACTGCCCAAGGCTCACACTGCTAGCAGGTGGTGATTTAGTATAGTCTCCCATATCTGGTCCTCAGCACACTGCAGCCTCTCTAGAGGCTGGGTCTCGTGACCAGGGACTCTTGTCTGCCTCCAAAGCCTGCCTATATAGCATCCAGATGACTGTCTACCTTCTGAAATACCCTTTGGCTTTTAAATACTTCTGACCTACAGAGGCATGGTTCTTCCCCAAATCTGCACCAGTAAAACTCATTTGCTTTTCTGCGTGGGGAAACCAAAGCTCAGAGAGATTAAGAAAATTATCCAGAATCACAAAGTCACTAAGAGGCAGAGGTAGACACACGCTCAGGGAGTCTAACTTGAGCATATGTACTTTCAACCATTATCCATTTGATCCCTGCCTTGGAAAGTGCTTTGGCTATAAAAGAAAAACAAATCATAGTCTAGCAGCTACTATCTCAAAGTCATGCATGTGCCCTAATGCAATCCTCTGAACAGAGCTGCAGGAAAAACATAATTATCAGTAATTTACAGCCGAACCAGTTGCTAATAGGGGAGATGCATAAATCGCATCCAAGGGTCACTTGTTGATCATGTGAGAAGGCAACCACCCAGGGGCCACATGCTGTGTTCTTAGCTCAGTTCCACCCCTGATACCTGCTCTGGATATTTTGGAGATTTCTGGTCCTGATTCTGTCTTTCTTCCAGGCCTGTTTGACTAGTTTTATGTCAACTTGACACAAGCTAGAATCGTCTGAAAAAGAGGAAAACTCAACTGAGAAAATCCCGCCACAAGATCTGGCTGTAAGGTGTTTTCTTAATTAATGATTGATGGGGGTGGGTCCACCCCGTGGTAGGTGGTGCCCATCCTTGGGCTGGTGGTCCTTTGTTCTGTAAGAAAGCAGGCTTAGCAAAGCCATGGAAGCAAGCCAGGAAACAGCACCCTTCCATGACTTCAGCATCAGCTTCTGTCTCCAGGATCCTGCCCTGTTTTGAGTTCCTGTCTTGACTTCCTTCAATGGTGAACAGCGCTGTGGGAGTGTAAGCCAAATAAACCCTTTCCCTCCCACCCCAGGTTTTCTTTAGTCGTGGTGTTTCATCACAACAATAGCAACGCAACAAAGACAAAGCCAATGTGTAGGAATGAGTACTTGCTGCCTCTGCAGAGACCCTGGCTCCTCTGGCTGGGTCCACACCTCCCAGGACCTCTGGATTGGAGAAGTATACTCAGGATGCCAAACTTCTGGAGAGCATTTATGTAAGCATCAGGGCCATTGTGCTAGGGTATGTGGCAGACACAGTAATACTAGCAGGAAAAAAAATTTCTGTCAGACGTGCAGCCAGCTACACTCACTGGTCACACAACCCCTGTCCTCCCTGTTTGTCACTGCCTCAGAAAAGAGCAGGTGCAGGGGAGGGTGAAGGGAGCAGACATAGCTGACCCTTCTAAGACAGCAAACTAGGCGCTGCCATGTTTGCAGACTGAAGAGGGAGACTAAATAACAAGGTAGGGTCCTGCAGAGACATCTCTCCTCTCCTACACCAATCATATACCCTCTTGCTGAATAACGCAGAGCGAGTTGTGAGAACTGGTCTCCAAGGCTAAGAACAGGAAGCTCCAACCCAGCCCTTAGGTGTTGTGTAATATTTTAGCCAGGCAAACCTAGAAGGAAGGATCAAAATCAGAATTTCCCTCCATCTGGGCTGCCTTAAAGGGCAAGTAGGGCAGGACATAGGCAGCACTAGGCATGGCATCTAGCAGCTAACAATTTCTACTCATTCATATATTCATGTCTCCATCCAAGACATGCTTTCCTCGTGTCTAACACATCTGTTACAGTCTGTGACGGGAACGCAAGCATCTGAGTGCAGCCAGAGGCTCCCCACGCCATTGGTGGGTGCAACATAAACAGGAAAACTGGCCAGAAGCATCACTCTCACCACAGAGGAAACACACCTATGTGGTTATGGGGCAGTGAATGAGCTTCTAGGATGGGCACTGGACCCCTCAGGGGAGTGACATCTGAGCTGAGAGGCAAGGAGGACAACCAGGAAAGGAGAGGGCACAGCAGGTGACGGAAGAGCCCCAGAGCCTTAAGGGCTAAGGCTGAGGGCACTGCTTGGCAGGGGAGGTGGGAAACAAGAACAGCCTGGGAACAAGTGGCAAAATCAGGGGGAAAGGTGGACCCTTCTAACCCATGGCAGGATTTGGAATTCAAGGCAATAAGAGACCCCTGCTCAGGAGCACAAGAACAGCGTGTGAGAACTGGGTAGAAGGTGACTTTCTGCTCCTGAAGGGGATCTCACTGTGAGGGTGGAGCTCAGTGTGGAGTGTCACCATCCAAGGAAGCCTGGAAGGGACACCCGTCATCTGAAGCTTCCGGTGTGCCAGGGCACAGGCTCATTTCCCTCCACAAGAATGTCCCTTGGCCCAGAACAGTAGGTGTCACCAGAGACTGTGACTATGGCTCCCTGGGCAGGGCAGACAATAGAAGCAGTGCTAACAGGGAGGTGGGGTGTCAGCAGAGCTCAGGACAGCCCAGGCAACACATTCCAGTTAGCGAGTCAATGACTATCAGTCCTTGGTGCCCAGGAGACAATATACACTACTCGGAAGCAAACTCTTTAAGGCCGGGTATATATGTGGCACAGGTATGAGAGAAAATGATGGGCCAAACGACAAGTCCTCTATCCATAGGAGCTATGTCCAGCAACGAAGACAGAAAGAGTAGACTACTGTGGTAAGGCTAAGACAATGGAGAGGCAGCAGGTGGCTGGAGGGATGTCTCAGCCAAGACAGGATGGAAGGAAGGAGATGAAAGCAAGAAAGAGAAGAGGAACTCACTGGAGAAGAGAGGTAAAGATCTAGAAGTGGGAAAAAAATCAAAACACTGGTTTGGGACAGCCAACAAAGAAAAAATCAGAATAGAGGATGGAACCAAAAAGGCTCTGGAGAGGAAATAGCATGATTTCACAGAGCAGGAGTATAAGCAGAAACCAGCCAAAGAGGCTAGCATGTTGCCGGGCAACTGAGAGCAATGGTTTGTGCCTTCAGTATGGGGTAATAGTTTTAACTGTCAACTTGACACAACCTTGAACCACCTGGGTTCATTAAAGAATTGTTTAAATCAGGTTGATCTGTTGGCATGTCTGTGAGGAAGTACCTGTATTACATTAACTGATGTGGGAAGAACTAGTCCACTGTGGGTGGCACTATTCCCCAGGCAGGGGTCCTGAACTGTATGTTAGGAAAAAGCATAAGCAAGCGAGCTCTTGCTCTGCTCTTGACTGTGGAGGTGATGTGACCAGCTGTCTCGGGATCTCCTTGCTGTGTCTTCCCTTCAATTATTGATTGTAACCTGGAATTGTGAACTAAAATAAGATCTCTTCCACCACAAGTTGCTTCTTATTGGAATCGTTTATTAATAAGACTAGGACAGATGGAGCAGAGGTGATAAGAGTGGCCAGAATCTACTCTAACATGAAACCAGTCTGGTAGCTTTGGTGGCAGATCAAATGCTAATCATCGAATGGAAAAGACGGATCTGTTGCCCAGATCTCACCTCCAAAGACAGTTCACATTTGGTATAAGTTATTAGTATACAGAAGGCATCTAGATCTATACATACAGCTTCAAGATCAAAGCCCAGGGCCTGTCTAGTTATCAGTCATATGGATGCACACACACACACACACACACACACACACGCAAATACACAACACCAACACAGCTAAGTTCAGAGGTTAAACATATTTTCCAAGACATTCTTTAAGCTGTATCTGTAAATCATACTGTCTTACGGCAGGCCACCTGGGCCGGGTCACCACTTCAATGTGGAGCAAAGCTGAGCTAAGCTTGGCTCCAGGAAATCGGTGTAGGTGGCACACAAAGACACTCAGTTGTGCAACAAGACAAGCATTCTTGGGGCCCTCTAGAGCTTGAAGAGCTCACTTCCATGCTGACCTGACCCTAGGTTGGAGTACACCCACTGTTCCCCAGATTTAAGGAATCCAAGACATAGATGATGTCCACTGTACTGGGTAGTCATAACTGTCAACTTGAGACACAATCCAGGGTCACCTTAGAGGAGAAGCCCTGAGTGAGGGTTTGCCTAGACCATGCTGCCCAGTGGGCAATGTATTGGAGCGTATCTTGAGTATGCATCAATATGGGAGGTCCCTTCGTGGTTTCTGCTCGGAGTTCTTGCTTTCAGGTTCCTACCCTGACTTCCCTCAGTGGCAGATTGTGATTGTGACCTAGAAACCAAATAAACCCTTTCCTCCTCAACATCCTCTTGTTCTGTGTCTTACTGCAGACACATGAATTAAACTAGATATTCCACAGTAGCCAACACGTAACAAGTCGATGTTGAACTGAGCAAGCTGTGCAGCACCTGCTCTGCGGAGGGGTCATAAGCCCCCACATGCTGAGCTATCTGTCCACTCACTCAGGCAGCGCCAGCACGCACCTCATCATTACTGCCCACCACCCTGCTCTTTCGTGTTCCCGTGTGCCTGTTAGAGCGGGGAGTATAAAACCCTTAATAGATAAACAAGCAGGCATGCTGTCAGTGAGGGGCCACATTCATGCATCGATTAAGGCTGATTTAAAGTTTCAAGAAAATACGATATGGTAGGTCACAAGTATACACACAGATTTTTAATAAAGCATTTTTTTCTGAACAACTGCATACAAAACTCTTCCAGGATGTGGGGCCAGGAGAAAAGTCTTTACAGCCCTGAACATACTTTCTTGTCCCATGGATAGTTCCTTGTAGATATCGTGTGTGTGCATGTGTGTTTCCATGACTACATGAGTGAACCTGTATGCTTTGCCTCTGTGTCTGTATAACTAATGTGTGTCATGCCTGCATTTCTGATCAAATTCAACAAAACCCAAGCCAACATTAATGCAAAGAGCAAAAAACCAAATGGGCACATTTTACAGTAAAATCAGTCACTTATTTTACATAGTGTGGACCACTGTTGCCTCCAGTCTTCCAGTAAATACAGCGTGAATCAGAAGCATGGTAATTAGTCAGCCACATTTCCTGGAAAGCCCTAAGACCCTGTGTAACCTCGTGTCCCCACTTGTCCTCTGTCAGTTTAGCTAAAAAGCATTTAGCTGGGGGACATGGGAAAACGCAAAATGCCCCATGAGTTTAATTATATAGATGTTTATTTATATACACAACCTAATTTATATAGAGATCCTGAGTGCATACTTTTTAACCTATAAATACTTCATGCAATGTCAATTTACGGTGGTGACAGTAAGTTACCCCTTTATCAACTCAAAACTAAAAACACGGTTTGATATTCAGTCCGCACTCCTTGGGCTGGAAAGCTCTGACAGGACGTGACTGCAGTAACTGGGATTATCATATCTGGGAGGATGCAGCTCACATTACCAGGATGGCACTAGCACCAGATTGATGGATTGATGGGGTTGACACAGACCCCGCAGCTGGGTAGGGCAAGGCTAGGCACAGAGGATATCTTAACTCACATCGTCTTCTGGTCCTGCAGAGGCATTCTGAAGCCTGAAAAGGTATAAGGATATCTTAGGAATCTACAGGGAACACACAGCAGTGACAGGTAGAGGGGACACTGTGCTTGGCACCTGGTCCCGCCAGCTTATTAGCATGATCTTGATCAAGAAAACAGAATGAAAGAGAAGACCCCTTCGATGAGACCTACACGTCACACTCAGGCCCCAGGGGGATGGAGGCCTTGGGAAACATCCTGCAGAGGTCACTCAGAAGCTGGCGGCAGTGACTTCAGATTCTTGGGTGGTAGTGACTTCAGATTCTCAGTCATCACATAAGAGTATGTTACCAGGGTCAGAAAACTGTGCGCAAAAAAAAACAGTTGCAGTCACCACCTTGGGATTTGCAGGCCACACAGTCTCTGCCAGAGCCAGCTTGCTGCGTCAGGCAAAGCAGCCAAACTGCTGAGAGATGACATCTGGGGATGACGTGTCAGGATTCCAGAAATCGAACATTTACACACGGACGCCTTCTAGGGCTAGCCTGGGGGTAATCACTGGCTGCCCACCACAGGGAACCAAGAGAGGTCTCTGCATCCTTTGTGTGCTAGTTCCTTTTCCAGAATTCACAAAGAAGATCTTCGGATTTTGCCCAGTGCCCTTCCCGTAACAGGGAGCTTGAGTCCTACTGTTTAGTGTACATTGGTTTGATTTCTTACAGTCTTTCCATACAAATACGGTAAGTGAACTTTGGTTTGATTTCTTACAGTCTTTCCATACAAATACGGGAACAGCAATAACCACGGCACTTAGAGCCATAACCAGCCAGCCACTGAATCTGTTTCCACCACCTCAATTTGGCAGATAAGGAAACTGAGGCAGTAATGATTGCTGTGTTTATCTGATCTTCAATAAAGGGAGAAGACTAAGCTGCAAAGAAGTCATTCATCTAAATAAATAAAAAGGCTTAGATTTAGCACAGGTTTTGATGCTTGACTCCACTGGATGACCCTGGTATTAAAAGTCACATGATCCAAAAGAGAGAGAAATGGGATGCCCGCACCACAAGCCCCTCCCAGTTCTCCTGGGGTCCCCTGCCTAGCTGGGTATTCACAGGAGGCTGGCATCATACCGTGCCTGCAGTGCAACCACTGATGCTGGGAGACAACCTGAAACGTAATGGGCTGAGGCCTTGCAAAACTCAGTACTGGCTGACGGCATACGCAGACACACACAGCACATGCGTTTGTGAATAGGAATTCAACTTCAGAGAAGGGGATGCTAGCGGAAAACCTTCCTGTGGATTCCTCTGGGAGGAGATAACGGCAATAACAGAATGCTGTTGTTGGTGATGAAGACGAGGAGGAGGAGGAGGATAAAAGTTGAGAAAATAAAATGTACTAGGCTTGATTACAGGATCACTAGACGTGATTACATGTAACCAGCCACGTTTTGTTTACTCATATATGAGTATTTATGTATGTACTTAGCGGCCCTGCTCAGGGCCACCAGAATGGCAGGCATTTCCTGGCATGAACTCACTGGATCTCTATAAGGTGGAGTACATGACATCACTCTGAGCCACAAGGCAAAAGGAGGTTACTCAGGTCACAGAGAGGGAAGGGAGCTGGGAAGCCAGTACAGCGGCCAGTTCCTGTGTACTGTGGTTTGGCCAGCGTGTTCTTCTATCTCTGTTTAACACTGGATCATGCATTTTGACCCTGGCTAAGAAGCAACCTGTGTGTGTGTGGCGGGGGGGGGGGGGTGATCAGAAGACTTGCCAAGCAAACGTGTTTGCTGTCAAGCATGATTCCCTGAGTTCAATACCTAGGCTGCCACATCGTAGAAGAAGTCTGACCGTTATAAGTTGTCTGACCTCTACATGACCTCCTACACTAAGTAAACAAATATAAAACTTTTAAAAATAAAACAGCCCACAGGAACAAATTCATAAGGAATATATGAGTTCATAGTGAGACAGTCTTAACCAGCAAAAAAACAAAAGCAAAATAAATGGTCATATGGAATCAAAGGAGAGAGGACGGTGCATTCCTGATGCCAGAGAGGACAGCTTGGCTCTGGAAAATGAGACGGAGCTGATCACTCCAGCTCAGCAATCACTGGAGGGCAGAACATGCCCACGGTACGAGCAGGACGCTAAGGACATGGAGTGAGCAGCTGTGGATGTGGCTGGGCACAGCCAGGGGATGTCTTTCTAAAGCACATATATTAAAAGCTAATTCATTAACAGCAAATGAAGGGTGGTTTTCAGTTTTTCCTCCCTTTCAGTCACTTCCTAATAAAATGTCCTGGTCCACAAACAGAGTTAATTAGCGAGCTTACCATTTCTGGTGGGCAGCAACGCCGTGACAAAATTCCCTGAAAGGAACTCACAGTGACCTTCAGAGAGGGTGGGGCCTGGACCAGCTGCCTCTTGTGGCCCATATGGTCCTCAGTGCCAAGCCACAGGCCCAGCGTGGCACTCTAAACCCACAGCTGGGTTGCCACCCATTTCTCTCCAGGCTCTGGATCCATCCAGGGAGAAGAGATGGGACGGGTGGGTCTCTCTGTGGTCATGTGTATGTCCCCAGATATGCAATGTGTATGTTTGAGATGTGTATATGGAGCATAAGGTGTGTGTGTGTGTGTGTGTGTGTGTGTGTGTGTGTGTGTGTGTGTGTGTCCAGGCACATGTAGGTGTGGAGTGGGAGGATTACAAATGAGGTGTGAAGTGTATGATGTGTATGTGACATGTATGTGATATGTGTATGGTGTAGGACCTCTTGGGGTCAGCAAACTGGATGGTAAATGGGTGCTCTCCCCAGATACGGACCTCAGGGAGCTAAGTAGACAACACTGTCATGCACCAATCAAAATACAGGGTAGAGTCTCTCCAATGAGGACTCCAGATGTACACACTTAAGTGACAGACTTACTCTCCTCCTCTCCCATCCCACCCCTAGTCATACTGGCGAGTGGACATCTGCTGACCAAAGAGGCACTGGGAATAAAAGTGAGCTAAAAGAGCAAGAAAAGGAGTAAATAGGAATGGCCGTGAGTCACGAGAGTTAGAGGACCATGGAAGCAGGGACGAAGCCCCGCTCCTCAAATTCACAGCAGCATCTCAGCTCACCAAGAAAAGCAAGAACAAGAACCGCCCCTTGTCGACAGGGATGGAGGAGAGAGGACCAGCACAGACTGTCCTCAGAATAGAAGTAGGCGGAGGCTTCTTCCATAGAGGTTGACTTGCATTCCAGAGACCCATTCACATAGGAGATAAGCTATATAAAGACTGTCCTGTGGACACCACAGAGTCCACCAAGATAGAAAGGGCTCTTAATTACAGCCAAGGCTCTGGGTTAAGCCTGTCCACAGCCTCCACCCCACACACTGCAGGAAGCTGACACCGAGACTGGGTTCCCTGAGAACCTTACCCAGGCCACAGAGAATAGGGAGTGGGTACCGCAAGATGGAGGCACACCTCTGGGAGTGCCTAAAGTTATGGGGACAGTAAAACCCAGCACCACGGGCAGCCTTGAGAGCCTTCTGGTTCTCTAAGCTACTTTTGCTCCCTTCAGTAGCTATGCTGAGTGAAAATGGCAGAGTATGGGCGTTGAGAGCAACCAGACACCCATTTGGCTCCATCAACATCAACATCGCCTCCATTCAGCATCATCTCTACTCAGTATCACCCCATTCTGCATCACAAACATGATCATCAACATCAGTACCATAACCATGCAGCATCATCTCCATAGAGCATCATCCCATTCTGCATCACAAACATGATCATCAACATCAGTACCATAACCATGCAGCATCATCTCCATAGAGCATCATCCCATTCTGCATCACAAACATCATCATCAACATCAGTACCATAACCATGCAGCACCACTCCATTCAGAATCACCCCATTCCACATCACAAACAGCAACAACATCAGTACCATAACCATGCAGCATCCACTCCATTCAGTATCATCCCATTCAGTATCCCCTCAATTCACATCGCCAGTTGATACGCAATCCCTCTTCAGAAGAGTCCCCATTCAGTCCAGGCTGCAATGTCACTCACAGACATTTTCCATATGCAGAGGCTGTGTCTGATGTCTGGATTCTGTGATGTGCTTTGATTTGATCTTCCCAGATGTTTCCAATATGTTATTGTTAGTTTTAATTTTTTTTCTAATTTTGTTTGGCTTTGTTTATACTTGAAGTGACTGCGAGGGGATTTTGCTGCAATTGTCACCAGAACAGACCAGGCACTCCTCCTGTCACAGCTGTGTTTACAAAAATGCCTTCTCCCTGGGTGGCTAAGCGTTAACTTAAATCTCACTTCTTCTGAGGCATCTGGGGAATCCTGGCTATGGAGGACCATGTGACTTTCTTGAGGGTATCCCAGTGAGCATGTGTTGTTCGGGGCTGAGTTGCATCTGTCTCCCCTTCTCCTGTTCTACTCACCATAGCTTTCCTTCGGTATAAAACCCCTTTCCTTGACGAAGAGCTACAAATTCTTCACTCCCAAATAATAAGCAAGATCATTAGATTTCAGACTCAAATATTCAACCCATTTCCTCTTCAGGGCTAGAAATTAGACTTAGAGCAGTCACATGGTCTGTCCTGGTCAAACTAGACCGAATGCTAGGCCTAGGAAACAGCCTCCTATCTTAAGTCTGCAGGCCACAGAGTTCTATAGCACAATGGCAGGCTTCTACTGGCATCCTCTCTGCCCATGCACATCCACCTAACCCTGCACCCCACCTCCAGTCCCAGGGGCACAGTGACCAATGACAATATCACATGGAGTCTTTGGGTGACTGATGTCCACAAAGCCAGGCCAAGGGAGGCAGCATCCAGGCTAGAGAGGAATAAGGGACTTCTTTTCTGTGCTTTCTAGCTACAGTCTAGGAAATAGCTGAGAATTTCCTGGTGTAAACCTCTACTTGTCCCTCATTCATTCACTCACTCACTCACTCATGCGTCCTTGGATTCCACTATTCTTCAAGCACACATTCATCAGAATGCCTTCTGTCAAACCCACTTTATGCTTCTCACAGCAAGCAGCATCACCCTGTGCACAGACGCCTATGAAGGGAAAGAGAGGAACAAGATTCATGCCGGGCAGTGGTGGCACACGCCTTTAATCCCAGAACTTGGGAGGCAGAGGCAAGCAGATCTCTGTGAGTTCATGGCCTGCCTGGCTTACAAGAGATAGTTCCAGGACAGCTAGGACTGTTACACAGAGAAATCCTGTCTTAAAACAAACAAACAAACAAAAAAAAAACAACAAAAAACCCAGATTCACTCTGTGAAGCCACCTGACCTTTGACCTTTTAAAGTACAAACACATACAAGTAATTTTATATGGATTAAGCAGGTTATATTTATATAAATACATTTATATATTTATAATATATATCACAAAATATCACCCAAACACACACACACATGCAACAATATTTAAAGAAAATGAGGCTATGAATGTGATAGAGTAAGGGGTACACTGTCAGAGGTTATAGGGAGGAAAAGGAAAGAGGCAAACTATAACATCAAAAAATATTTAAAACAATTTTTAAAAGAAATACAGACCGAGAATCAGCATGCTTTGTGAAGTGCCAGACACAGGCTGGTGTTTTGCAGGGCACTGGGCCTCAGGGTAAACTAGGTCCTCATCCTGCCACCCCTGAAAGAAATGCAGGGATACTCTGCCTACCCCCAGACAGAAGCTGTAGGAGCAGGGCCAAGATCTGCAGGACAGATACCAGGAGCACCATGATGGGCAGTGGAGAGGCCTAACTTTACCAAGTGAATTCCAGAGCACGCAATTGAACAGGGGAGATCTACCGTAGGTGGGTAGAAGAAACGGCACAGATGTTTGCTGCTGGTGTTGTTTGTGGAAGGCACCTTGGGAACAACCGCCAGCCCCTGGAGATTCCCTAAGGGTCAGCTTCACTCGCTGTGCCGTAGAAGCACCACAGTTTCATCATTCTAAGTAAACGCCAGGGCTGGCAAGGCGGCCTGAGGGTTAAGAGATCTCGCTGTGCAATCTCAAGGACCAGAGTGATGAGCCCGGCACCCACGCACCACACACCTGTAAGGCCAGCTCTGCAGTAGGCAGAACAGAAGGTCCACAGGGGTTTATGGGCTTCCAGTTTAGCCCAAGGTTCAGGGGAAGACTGCTTCAAAGGAACAGGCAGAGGGGCTGGAGAAATGGCTCAGAGGTTAAGAGCATTGCCTGCTCTTCCAAAGGTCCTGAGTTCAATTCCCAGCAACCACATGGTGGCTTACAACCATCTGTAATGAGATCTGGTGCCCTTTTCTGGCCTTCAGGCATACACACAGACAGAATATTGTATACATAATAAATAAATAAATGAATAAATAACTAATTTAAAAAAAAAGGAACAGGCAGAGAAGGACAGGAAACCAGCTGATGCTCTCCCCCAGCCCCTGCACAGATGGACACCTCCGCAAAAATGCACAGAGACACACGTGAATTAGCAAACAGACATGCCTTTAGAAATGCCATAGGGCTCAGGGTATAGACCAGTTGGGTAACAGGAGTGCCTGCCTAATAAAAATGTAAGCTAAATCCTGTGCCCAATTTATAGCGTGACTTTGAAGTGCAGTGATGGGAGAGGGTACTAATGCTGATGTCTGCAAACTGATTTTTTAAAAAAAAATAATATTTCATATTTATACTTTGAAAATTTTTGTCTCCTGACAAAATAACCACAACTAAACATACAAAACAAAAACAAGACCACTTTCTTCTTTAAGCCACTGGAGCAGGGTTTTCCATCACCTGTGCGCTGAGGCACTGTCCCTGGTTCAGAGGCAAGGCTGGTGACGGTGAGCCCTCACCAGCAGTCACAGTTGGAGGAGGCCAACTTGGGCAGGATGGAGCCTGGAGGCAGCAGTCTGCTCCCAGCCCTGCTGTCCTATGAGTTGTGCAGCACATCTCAGGAGCTCCCTGAAAAAGCTTTTTGCCGTTCCCAGAACATTCCTCATGCAAAGAGGTACTTACAAGTCTAGACTCAGCCTTGCCAAGACCTAGAACCAGCCTGAAGCAGAATGACAGCGGTCAATACCAGAGGACTCTGGCTTCCCAAAGCATTCTGGAAAGACAGCTGGAGCTCTTACCCCTGAGCTTGCATGCTGGATTTCTGCCCCTCTGCCAGGGCCATGACATTGCTCTCTGGCTCTTTTCAGCCTAGACTTACAGCCAGCATTAACCTACATCAACCCCTTTGACCAGTCCTACCCAGGCTGTCTACTCTGGCTCAGTTCCCTCTCCAACCACCTCTACCCTGTTCTACTACTAAGGGTGACTTGTCTTCAGTTCTGCCTACTAGGATCTTGGCAGCTGAAAAAAAGAAAGAAACATTTCTTTCATATAGTTGATGGCTAAGTCCATGGTTAATGCCTTGTTTGCATGCCAGAAAATGGGTTATCTTCACTTAGCCCTCTGGACACCAGTGTCCTCATCTGCCAAACAGAACGCGTCGTCAGTGCTGGTCTCTTCCAAACTCATTCTTTGCAGGGCTTCAGCTTTCTTGTAATGGGACAATACTTTTCTTCCTGCTGCTCACACAACCTCTCTCCCTGCCCAGATCTGAGCATGCCCAGGTCCTGGATGACACCGTATAGTATCCTCACCTTTGCTCCAGCATCTTCTTTATTCAGACTCCTAAACTCTAGGAAAATGAGCAAGCCCACTGTTCTCCATGATTGCAATACACAGGGATATCTGAGTCCCCAGTGGGTCAAAGCAGCCCTAGGTCCCACCTCATCTCATCTGCCGAGTCCCACACATTTGTGATCATCCTAAGTGCACTACTTCCTGAGATTGCCCACCCTGCATTCTCAGCAATGCCTCCCCCAACACAGGAGCCCCCAGTCTGCTTCCATGTGTCTCTACACAGCTCATGTGTCTTTGTCAACTTGGGGACTACAACAGGGGCACAACTAGTCCAGAAATCAGCACACGGCCCCCACAGGTATAGAACCTTACTATGTACCTATTTCATTCAAACAGTGGGTTAGTAAACAATGCAGATCGTCACACTAAGGTAAGAAAACCTAGAGCCACACCAATTCATGGAATAATCTACGTTCTTGTCCTCACTGGGTTTTAGGCCAGAGACATCCTGGGGACCTTTTCCCTCTAAGGCGCACCCAGCTGTCCCAATCCAGGCTCTGTCCACCGCCTTCCTAATTCCCCAAGGCTGATTGTACATCTGGCAGAGGACCCAGTGGGATTCCCTTCCAGGGATGGCTCATTCCCCTGCAGTAATCGGCAAGAGAGTCAGGAACTCTGGTCCCAGCATCTCTTCCCCTCACCAGCTTCCAACCACAGCCCTTACTGGACCTGGAGGGAAGAGCCACACAGCAATCTACTGCTATCCAACGCCCAGTATCACCACAATAAAGAAGTGAGAGGTAAAAGCCACAGGCAGGCTGGGGAAAAAAAATCTCTCTTCACTTCCCATTCTGGGGAAGGACTGTCCTCAGAAGGAACCCTCTAAAATTCTGAAGGTCAGACTTCAAGGTCAGTCCTGGAGCCAATGTCTGCACGTCTGCTGTTGCCCAATGCTCAGGCCCTTCCACACTCAACCCCATAACCACCACACTCAACCATTTCCAGGCAACAAACTAAGAGACCTGGATCACCTTGGATGTCTGAGGTCATCAGTCCCTGGGCCACACAGATGATTGGGTGCTGCCAGGCAGAATACATGGAGCCATCCTGCCACCATTTCCTTTCCTGGTCACTCACTGTAACTCTCTGAAAGAACCTGCTATGCCTCAGGATCAGGCCCTGCCTCTTATTTTTTAACTCTGGACATTTTATTCTTTGAATTTCTAAAAATAAAAATCTCCTTACTGTAAGGAGCGTACAAATTTAAAACATCACACAGCCAGGTTACGGTAGCCAATCAAACAGGCACTTGCCGAGTCCCAAACTTTATCCCAATGAACTTCTGTAGAGTTAGACCACCCGGGTTCTACCTGCAACTTCAGGAGCTCTGGGTGGTCAGCAGACCAGAGATGACGAGGATTAGGTCACTTTAATTCCCCAAGACCTTTCCACCTCTGCCCAACACGGCCTCAACTCGAGGAGGAAGACACCAAACAGGTGCTTGGACACCGTCTGCTGGGCGGGGGCTGTTACTCGGCCCCTTGCTTTGCTAACTCCAGGGAATGGTGACTTGGCCTGCCCTGCTTCTGATTCTTGTCTACCCACGCCCCCTCTGAGCTTGGCATACTGCCTATCTCTGCCCACAGAATTTTCTGCGGCCAGTGTAGGAGGCAGGTGGGGATGGCCTCAGAAGGAAACAAAGCTCCACAGGGAAGCCCACTCACTTTCGCAAAGCCGACGCCTCAGCTTGCCACGGATCTTGTCGATGGCATTGAAGTCGGAAACGTGGAAGACATGCGCAGACTTGGGTTCTGAAGCAATCTCATCCAGCTCCTCCTTCAAGGCGGCGCCCACACCAACTGCAAAAATGCGAATGCCTGCTGCATGGGCAGCAGCTGCAGCATCCAGCACCAGGTCCTGGCTACGGCCATCCGTCAATAGGATGGCCACCTGCTTGAAGGCACGGTTCCCAGGTCGGCCGCCTGCCTGGGCAGAGAAGCTGCGGCTGGTGATGTAACGCAGCGCGTCACCGGTGTTGGTGTTGCCCCCGTAGTAGGTGATGCGCCGAGCAGCTGCCTTCACTTCCTCGCGGGAGCGGAAGTGGCCCAGTTCAAAGGCTGTAGTGGGCCGGTCACTGTAGCGCACGACCCCCACACGGGTGTGATCAGGGCCCACCTCAAAGGTGTCTACCAGATTGGCCACCCACTGGCGGACCTTCTCAAAGTCCTCCTTGCCCACACTGGAAGAGGTGTCCAAGAGGAAGACCAGGTCATACTGCACACTTTTGCAGCCTGAGTGGGAGAGAGAAAGGGTGACCGGAAGGAATGGGTGGTGGGATTTAGTCCCCTCCCTCCAAACCCCTGCACCTCAGACTTCACTCTGGTGCCTGCTTGCCTGCCTTGCCTCTTATTGACATCCCACAGCAGGATGTGGCTTTACAGAGTTACAGTGAAGACCAACTGATGTGTGACGCCAAGCGGAAGTGATTTATGTCCATGGGACACTACAAGGTGTCAAGATCTCCTCTTTAACTTTGGTTAAAAAGTGATATCAGTGTGTGTGTGTGTGTGTGTGTGTGTGTGTGTGTGTGTGTGTGTGTTATACATGTCTGTGTACATAGAGTACCTGTGCAAAGACCACAGGACACAGGAAAACTTTGGGTTTCTTGTTCCATACTGTTGTCTTAGGCAGGGTCTCTCACTGAACCTGGAGACTTCTGGATTTTGGCTTGACTGCCTGTCCACTGAGCCCCTGAAATCCTTCTGCCTCCCTCCATCCCACTGCTTGGGCTACAGCCTGTGCTCTATCATGCACCCAACTTTTATATGGTATTGGGGATGTGCCAGGCCCAGTGGTCTAAGGTCGGCTTTCCCACACTTAACTGAATGCTACAAACGAGTTTCCAGTGGATTTCCAGCTTTCATGTAGATTTCCAAGGCTTCATAGAGTCCACTGCATGAAGCATTTTACCATTACAAAGTATATCAAATGTAAATTATTTATGTATATTAAATATGCCTATATAGAAAAGTATTATAATGCTTCAAATGCATGCTTTATAGAAATTTTACATAAACTACGTAATGCTTTTGATTAAACAAAATCAAGCATTAATATAAGTATTTTCCTCATTAAGGAAGCCCTTAATATGGGGTCTACTCATTCTTTTCCCAGTTAGGTTGTTTGAGAGTTGGTGTTTTCTAAGCTTTATTGGGGGTTACTGCAGTGCACTGTGGGAGCCAACACAGTGGGAGCAGAAGGGCAGCAGCTCAGCTCACCAATGAGGATGTGCTTCCCAACAGAGCAACAGAGGTCCGTGGAGTTCGGGTGCTATGCTTGGAGGAAGAGACTTCCCAGTCCTGCCTCCCACTTTCACCCCGGTTCTGTCTGCCTGTCTGTCCATTGGTTCCTCTCTCTCTCTCTCTCTCTCTCTCTCTCTCTCTCTCTCTCTCTCTTTCTCTCTCTCTCTCTCTCCTCTCTCTCTTCGTCTCTCTTTTCCTCCCTCCCTCCCTCCTTCTCTCCCTCCATCTTTGCATGGGTGTGTACATAATTCTGCAGGTATGCCTAAGCTATGAAAGAAATAATAATTTTATTATTTTATTTGTTTTGCTTTGATTTTTGTAAATCAGTAAAAAGCAAATCCCAGAAAGACACACACACACACACACACATGCATTTCACAGCATGATCTGAGCTAATGCTTTACTTGAATCTCCTACACCGACATCTCCCTCCATACAATCTACAGAGAGCTGAGCCAAACTCTCACCCCTCCTTACCTTTCTTCACATGCACCCTCTACCCCTCTCTCTCTCCCTCTCTCTCTCTTTCACACACACACACACACACACACACACATACACACACACTCACACACACCTTCTTACACCCCTCTCTGACAGAGCCTTCTCACAAAAACCCTCTTCATAGCCCCTCTCAGCATAAACATGCTTACAAATTCTTCACACACCATATTTGCTAACACACATTCTTACACACAAGCCTAATCTTTCACAGTCTCTCACACACTACAGCACACTCTCACATCCTCTCTCACATTATTTTGCTCTCACAGGCCCCATCTGAACAGGTGGCACTTACACACCCATCAGCTGGAGGACAACTGATACACGGACTATGTTGCTGATACTCTTGTACACTCAGTCATGAACCAATTCACAGGATTACACCTTCACTTGTACCCACACATGAATGCTGACCATCCTATCCCCAATTTAATGTCCCACCTGCACGCTGGGCATGACAGCCACCACCACCTCCCCACAGCAGTAGGATCCACAGAAGGCAGGCCGAAGGACTCCCTCTGGGGACAGCCATGGCTTTCCTGCTCTTGAGGACAGGAATATCTTGGTCAGGGAGAGATGCTTCGGGATCTAGTGGAACATTTCCTATGTGGAAAAAGATACACCCTGAGAAGCAATCCAGGAGAAACATAGGAATCCCATGTGCAGGAGCCAGCCCATCTCCAGCCCTCAGCTTTGCCTCTTCCCAGAGCAACATTGTAACCTTTTCCCAGAGCCAACAGTGTAAACTCTCCCCAGAGGTAAGAGTGTAACTTCTCCCCAGAGCCAACAGCTTAACCTCTTCCCAGAGATAAGAGTGTAACCTCTCCCCCCAGAGTCAACAGTGTAACCTCTCCCCAGAGACAACAGTGTAACCTCCCCCCAGAGACAACAGTATAACCTCTCCCCAGAGACAACAGTGTGACATCTCCCCAGAGACAACAGTGTGACCTCTCCCCAGAGACAACAATGTAACCTCTCCTCAGAGACAACAATGTAACCACTCCCCAGAGCCAATAGTATAACCTCTGTCTAGAGACAATGGTGTAACCTCTACTCAGAGTCAACAGTGTAACCTCTCCCCAGAGACAACAGTGTGACCTCTCCCCAGAGACAACAGTGTGACCTCTCCCCAGAGACAACAGTGTGACCTCTCCCCAGAGACAACAGTGTGACCTCTCCCCAGAGACAACAATGTAACCTCTCCTCAGAGACAACAATGTAACCACTCCCCAGAGCCAATAGTATAACCTCTGTCTAGAGACAATGGTGTAACCTCTACTCAGAGACAACAGTGTGACCTCTCCCCAGAGACAACAGTGTAACCTCTCCCCAGAGACAACAGCATAACCTTTCTCCAAAGTCAACAGTGTAACCTCTCTCCAGAGCCAACAGTGTATCCTATCCCCAGATCCAATGGTGTAACCTCTCCCCAGAGCCAATAGTGTAACCTCTTTCCAGAGACAACAGTGTAACCTCTCCCGAGAGACAACAGTGTGGTATCTCCCCAGAGACAACAGTGTGACCTCTCCCCAGAACCAACAGTGTAACCTCTCCACAGAGTCAACAGTGTAACCACCTAAAGAATGAAGTCAAAGGATCTGGTCCATTCCTTTGCTGGTTCATCCATCTGCTTCTCCATCCACCCAACTAGTTGTACTGAGGAACAACCACCATCCTGGCAAGGCAGGGGTTGCAGAGAGGAGTAATGAGGTCTTGACCCTGGGTGACCCACAGCTGTGACCTTCCTAAAGTCCCTCATCTGTACCATTCCAGTCCCCTAATTTACATGACTCATAGACCTACCATGACCTGCCACCAGCCCAGCAGCCCAGCAGGCTCACCAGCCTCACCAGCCCAGCAGGCTCAAGATGGCAGCTTCGGACTTCCAAGCAGTTTTTCCACAAATACCAGGTCTGCAGCACCTCTCCTATCGGAAAGGTTTCCCTCTTTCAAATCCCCATACTTGCAAGAGCTCTGAAGGAAATCAACACAGATGCTGCTCTTTACCCTGGCATGGCCCTCCATGTGGCTGCGGGCCACCCACGGGAGTTTCTAGTAAACAATGAACTTCCTTTTAGCAAGGGGTCATCACTTCACCCATTTCCCTCACTGACCCACCTACCACCATATCATGCCTGGGGGCTGACGCCCTGGGGTGTAAATTTACACACATGAATCTACTGGTTATGCATGCACAACCAGTACCTATGACTGGAGTAGCAAATAAGAATCGTCCAAATGACCCCTCTTCCAAACAGCTGAAATGGAAGGGAGATTTTCTTAATGTTTCAAATAATAGATGAATACATTTTCAGAGTTTGGTGAACAAAAAAGCATCAAGCAGGTGGCAAGAGAATGAGTTGAGAGCAAATGTACTTATGCTACCATTGTTTTCAAGGTGTATATCACAATCTGTGTGAAAAAAGATAGGTCAATGAAATCACGCCTATGGACTGGCATGCTGCAGCTACATACCACCACTAGTGCCCCGCCCTGTGTGTGTGTGTGTGTGTGTGTATGTGTGTGTGTCTGCCTCTTCTTTCTCACTCATGCACACACACAAAGACACACTACATGCCAAATATACATTTGATAGAAACCTAAGCCTCATGATCCCCTTGAGAATAGCTGTGCCCATCTCGCCTCAAGCAACAACGTACCTCCAGCCACACAAAGTTACTTGTTCCCAGGACACCACCTCCACACCCTGTACTCTGAAGGTTTTATCACCCATCCTAGGATGCTGTCTCCAGCTTGACATAGGGCTGGAGAGCCTGTAGGATTTCAGCGGGTCCTCACATCTTACAGGTAGCTGTGGTCACCCTCATTGCATAGATGATAAGTTGCCCAGAGAAGGAGCTGACGACTGCCAGCTAAACTCCTAGCAATGGTGGAGTCAGGATCGCACACACTGAAACCAGCAGGCATGTCATTCGTGGAGTCCTCCCCATGAATGCTGAGTCCAGGCATCCCTGAGGTTAGGCTTTTAGTCTAGTCTGTGAACCTTCAGCTCCATAGTAGAGATAGGGACAAGCCATAGACAACCAATGACTTAGGGATTCTGTTCATGACCTGTATCCCCCCACAATTTATACAAGGGAGATGTGTCATCTGAATTTTGTTCACAGATTGACCCCTCCTCCCACATCTCTTGTAATCCTCTAGTGGGGAAGGCATATACTTGGAGAGCTCCTCCTCCAACCCTGCACCTCTCTGTGAAAGTAGTGACAATCTGTAGCTGGTTATGCCCCTACTTGAGGTTTAAGCATGTTTGTTTCCATGAGACCTGACATTGATCCATGCTACAATCATCTACCCATGAGTGTGTCCCCCTTGGTGTCAAGGGAGCGCTCTAAGGGTGGGGAAAGGGTCTTAATAGATTCTATAGCCCTGGTGACAAATACAAAACCTAGCAAAAAGCAACACAGTTTATACTGATAAAAGAGGAGAAAAAAGGGGAGAAAGAGAGAGGGAGGGAAGAAGGGAAGAAGGAAGGGATAAAGGGAGGGAGGGAGAGAGGGGGAGGGAGGGAGGGAGTGAAGGAAGGAGGGAGGGAGAAGGGAGGGAGCGTAATGAACAACTGCCACAGGGGAAAGCTGAGCTCAGAGACTGGACTGTGGCTTAGGGACAGGATCAGCCAGGCCATTCTCTCCAGACACAGTAGCACCCAGACCCCATTTTCAGTTCTGGAACGGAATAGTAAAGATATCCCCAGTGTCTGTCACTGACAGTCAGGGGTACTACTGCCTGTTCCCATGGTGAGCTGCTTTTCTTTATTTCCATTGTATTTAATGCACAGGACCAGGCCCCATGCTAGTACCATGATCTCCCTCTGCTATACCAGCAAAAAGCTACAGCACAGTGGGATGATGGCCTCGTGGATGTCAGTGGTGGCCCACAGAACTGGGCTCTGAAGTCAAAGCCTACTGACCAGTCCCCGGGCCACCCCATATTTTCCCTCCCATGCCAGGGATGTTTCTCTGCTGACATTATCTATGGAGCCGTCCTGTCAACTTCACATTCTCCATATGCTCTTAACTCTTTTTAATGACTACTCTGGGACACTACATTTGTTTAAGATACTACTGAGCAAACTTCAGTACCTAAGCCCTGCTCATGTGCAATGCTTTTCCTGGGGCACGAGTGTAGGGAAATACCTGCAGGGCCCTACACATCTTATAATGACCCTGACGTGAGTTCCCAAATTATTCTATGGAAGAGCACCAGTGTCCTCTGCCCTCCACAGCATGTGAATCTCCTTCCCACACAGTCGGCGGCAGCACTGAGTGGATCGACCCTTCAAGCTTTCCTAGGTCAAATGGAATACATGGTTTCTTGTTTTCTATGCATTATCTTAGGTCCATGAGGTTTTTTATTCAAATATTTTGCTTATTCTGCTTATTCAAATGTCCAGTTCTTCTTTTATTTTAAGTGTGTGTGTGTGTGTGTGTGTGTGTGTGTGTGTGTGTGTGTACATGCTGCGGTGCACATGAGTGTTAAATTTTGTCTGGGGTGTACTCAGTCATGTATGTATGTATGTATTTAGTGGCAGAGTCTCTCAGTGAATGTGCACTCCCTAGTTTCAGCTAGACTAGCTCTCAAGTTCCTACTACTTCCGCCTCTACCCCAGTGCTGTGGTTACAGACACACACCACTATAGACAGCATTTCTGTGAACTTCTGATGTCTGAACTCGGTTCCTCATGTTTGCCCAGAAAGCACTTTACCCACTGATCCATCTCCTCAGTCTGTAAATGTAGTTCTTTTTAAATAATTGCAAATAAAAAGTCACCTAGACAAAGAAGAAAGTTTATAGATTTTCAGCATTGATTTGCTCATTTGGTAAATATTCCTCACTCCATCACATGCCTAGGACAGGTAGGCAAAGGGCACTGAGTCACCCTGGGCAGGTCCTCATTGACTTCTGGGATCTAAGATGCACTGCATGCCATGGCAGCTAAGTCTCCAGCAAGCACAGGAAGAAGAAAGCCTAGGGAGTTATGGGAGCACAGGCAGATGGGTTGGGTACAAAGCTGCTATCACCTGAACACTTGGGAAAAGGCCAGGCTTCCTGAGATTTTTTTTTCTGAGTTGAGTTTGGAAAGCTGAGCAGAAGTCAAATCAAGGTATCCAAGGCAGGTAACAACTTTAGACAAAAGGAACATCATTTGCCAGGCCCCAGAGCATAGCAGGGTACTTAGGAAAGTTCCTCTCAGGACAGGTGAATACACTCTGGATAATCAAATCTCTACCACCTTTGGGGCAATGTGGCACACTTCTTCTCAAGGCACTGAAAGCAACCTCACAAGTGCCTGGGCTAAAATGGGCCTGAATAAAGACAAGCGGAAAACACCAAGAGGCAGATGGAGGATCAAAAGAAGGATTCTGTACCTAAATAGAACAAGCAGGGCAGTCATAGTTCTGGACTCAGGAGTCAGAGGGTCCAAATAGGAAAGAAATAAACAAGTCTGCTGGTTGCCCAACTCATCCATCCTTCAATGACTTGGGAAGGCAGGGTTTGTCTGTCAAGTCCTTGCTGTTGCCCAGGACCTAGGACAGTTCCAAGCAAGGCAGTGCACCTCAGTAAATACTAACTTTATGGATGAATGATCAAAGGCCAGTATCAATGCCAACCTATCATCTTACTATCTTGTAGTGGCTGGGACTTGTTTGTTAGATGAATAGTGATGTCATCAGAGAGCTATGAACTTAGATGGCTAGCCACCATCTGCCATAAGCCAGACACTCTCTGATTCTGGTGTGATCTCTTGTGTCCTCTCAAGGCAGGTTCTATCACTTCGGTGAGGGTCAGGAAAAGACTGGCACATCTTTCTCAAGTTTCTAAGTTGATGAGAACCCAGAGGACAAGCTGGGATTTGAACCCAGGTCTCTTCTGGACGGACTCAGATGCTATCATCTCCATAGACGCACAAAATCCAATAGCAGCAACCTCTTCAGTGACTATGGGTACATATCTTTATGAATAAAACTATGCAGCAAAGGATAAGCAGGCTAATCGGTGTGATTTACTGAGTCATCAAATGCTGTGACTAAATGCAATTTATGTCAGGAACATGATTCAAGAAAGAACAAAGGGATGTAATTATCATATCAATAAAGAAAAGGAAAATGTACATGATTCCGATTAGCACAAAAAAGCATGTGACACAAGTCAATATCTTTTCAACATTCAAGGTGGCCACTCCATTAATTAAGACCACAATGGCATTCCTCAAGAAAATAAAGGTCAAATATGAACACCCACAGCCAACATCATACTTAATGGTAAGATGTTGAGTGATTTTCCTTTAAGGTCAAAAACAATACAATCCCTGCTACACAACTGTGTTCAACACTTTACCAGAATAATTCAATGAAAAAATTAATAATAAAGGTCATCTGACCTGGGAAACAAGATGTCAAAATCTCTGTATCTGGAGATGACAAGATCTTATCTACACAAAATACCAGAGCATCCACAAGACCATTAGAACTGATAAATCAACCAGAGTCATAAAATGAATAACTGGCACTCAAGTATTGCCTGTGCATCTGTGTGCTGGCAATGCACCATCCAAAAAGGAGTGTTATTCACTTATGTATAATAACATCAAGATATTAAGATATTTAGAACAACTGTAACCAAGAGGGTATAAGAATTGTACACTAAAACTACAAACCACTGGAAAAGAAATTGAGGCATGAGTCAGTGTGGAAGGATTTGTATCATCACTAAAGAGACTAACAGTTCTATCTGTGGAGATGAAAAGGCTTTCATGAACTGTTCTGATGAACCGTGGCCACAGTTTTACAACTTGCTGATCTAATTAGTGATGTTTAACTGTGCACTCAAAACTGTTTAGAAGAAAATTATGTTATAGGTATGCGTACATCTTCTATATAGCATATATACAAAACCAAAACACGAATAAAAATGTACTCTGTTCCCCCATACCCTTCTCCAAGCTTCAGAAAAGCACCAATAGAGAGATAGAAAGGACAGAAAGCCAGAGGATGGGAAACAGTGCTGTGAAATTCTGTCTTCTGGACATAACATGGTTATGAAATTCAGGAACTCATAGCAACTTTGTGTACTGGAATAAGACCTGCATAATATCAAGTCAGTCAAATTTCTGTCATAATGGGGGAGGAGCTCTTGATATGTCCCCTACAAAAAAACTATTGGCAGTTGAGAACTGCAAGGAGAGAATCATTCTTTAAGAGTGTAGCCTGAGTAGGCTTCCCATGCTCAAATGGGTGATCCCACACCCAAGCACATATGGACATCACTAACTAGACTTAGTGGATTACACTAAAAATAAAATAAGAGGACATGAAGCTGGGAATGGATATGATCCTATTTTGTTATAGACTTGTATGATATTATCAAATAATACATTAAGGGTGTTTTAGTTACATATCCATCTTTCTGCCCTCTCTGCTGGGATTTTGTTTAGATGGAGCTTGTGGGGTTTTGTGCATCCTGTCACCATCACTATGAGTTCATACGTGCTATGAGCATTTGGTAGCTGCTAACAGGGAGGTCACTTTAAGATGGGACCCTTAGTGGGCTGACTGCACACTAGAACAAGACTCCAGTCACAAAACTAGCAGAGAAACACAAACTAGACTCAATGGGGAAAGATGTAGAGAAGAAGAAGAGGTGGTGGAGGAGGAAAAGGTAGTAGTAGTGGTAGTGTGGTGTGGGAGAATGGTCTGTATTCTGTCAATTATATTTTAAATAAATGCTGATTGGCCAGTAGCCAGGCAGGAAGTATAGGCAGGACAACCAAACCGGAAGTAGAGGCGGGTCAATGAGAACAGGAGCATTCTGGGAAGGAGGAAACCCATTCCTCTGCAGTCCTGATCTGATCACAGAAAAAGGAAAATGTGACTGCCTCACTGAAAAAAGTACCGAGCCACATGGCTAACATATACTAGAATAATGGGCTAATATTAGTTAAAAGAGTTAATAAGAAGCCTGAGCTAATGGCCCATCAGTTTATAGCTCACATAGACCTCTGTGTGATTTCTCTGGGATTTAACAACTGCAGGAACCCAGCAGAACAGAAACCCCGAAAACAGTGGCGGTGGTAGTGATGGTAAAAGTAATCTCAAAGTTGAGTGGTAAGAGATGGGAGGGTTGAAGGGAAGTAAATATGTTCAAAATACACTGTATTTCCCAAAGAATTAAAATAAAATATCCTCAAAATTAAGTCAAAATAAACAAAAATAGGAAACAAATATTTTTAAATTAAATAAAAATAAAGCAAAGATGTTCATATCGTAATTCTTCTGAATGTGTTGTCTCCACAGCAAGTAGAAAATACAGTTATAGGTGAAATACATACAGGTTGATGATCAGCCTATGGTTTTAATATGGAAATGAAGATATTCATGGCTGACAGTAATTGGTTTGATGGCATTAAACCAACCTTGCATACCTGTGATAAACCCAATCTATCTGCACATAATTTTTTAAATTGTCGACTCTGAATGACTAAGGTTTACTGAGGTGTTTAATATCTATAGTCACTGATGATGTTAGTCTGTAGTCCTACTTTCTTCTAAAGTCTTTACTAGGCTTAGATCTTCGGGTGATGCTGTCTTCATAGAAAGAGTTAGGACCCCTCTGCTCCTTCCTTCCAGATAGTATGGCAGAGAAGAGAATTGCCTTCCACCATGATAAATGAGGTGCTCCCTAGATGTCCATAGAGTCAGGAACCTGGGGGTAGAATCCTTACCAGGCTCCCCAGTGACTGAATGAGCAGTTCTAGTTCTCCGTTCCCTTGTCCATCAGAAGAGGCCCATCTCTGTTCCAGGGTGCTAACAAAAATGACTTCTGCAGCAGAGATTTGACAGAACGGAAGAAATGTAAAATTTCTTGTCGATCCCCCACCCTCCCCACCCCACCCTGGGTGGCATTTCAGTGGGTAGGAACAACCACTGTGCTATCTCCCTCCAACTTGGCTTTGAGCTACCTCGAAGGGCTAGCTGCCAAGTTGGAATGACGTAGGCCCCACCAATGTCCCTGGGAGGCAGAGCCCTGCCATTAGTCCCCCAAAAGTCTAGCAATTAATTTAGTGAGCTGAGTTCCTTCCACTAGCCAGTCCATTGCCATAGTAACCAGCATTCCTTATCCAGGGACCCAGAGAAGGGGGGAGAAAGACAAATACTGGGCAGAAACCAATTTAAGAGAGAAAATGAGATTCAGCATACTACTAGGGTAGCCTGGGCAGAGTCCAGGCCGATGAGGGTAGGGGCAGGGTGTCACGGAGCACGGCTGCAGTGTTGCTGGGTGATGAACCATGTTCTGGGCAGGAATCTGACTAGGACAGAAAGGTATAACATGGACAGCACAGGCCACTGAGATGCATCTTTCTTCCTATCATGACCCAGCTCTAAGCCTCTGGCCCAGACTTGCTGAACTTTGCAACATGCAGATTCTACTTGTAGTGAGAGATGGCAGATGAAGGTGAGGCAGCTTCCAGCCCAATAAGACTGCTGGGAAGCCAGGCAAGAGCCTAGGTTCAAAACTGAACTCTGCATGGTTTGGTACATGTCTTCATTCCTCAACACATACATACCGAGGACGGTGTCTGTGTCAGGGCAGACACTGTCATTGTCACTCTTAGTTTGCCTTGAAGCAGCTCACAAAGTGAAGAAGCTGGTCTCTCAGGACCCATGGTCAAATTCCAGGCTGCTCCAAGAGTATACAAGCCAGACCCTTAGCCTCCTTAACAGCTCTCTCATGCATTCGGTTGGGGTCAAATACCCATCTCTCAGGCTCATTGTGTTTTGCCACATGAGCTGCAAGCTTTGCACACACGGGGCCAGGAAGAGTGTCCAGGACAAATCCTTAGATGTTTCACTCATAGAATGAGAACCGTGTCCCCACTTCAGAGATCCAGGAAGCCAACGGTTTAAGAAATCGGTATGCTAATTTTCAAGAAGTAGAATGTTACCCCTGTAATCCCAACTGGCTACCCACACAGCCAGGTCACCTGACTGATTCCATGGATGATGGAGTGATGGCACCGCTTCAATCTCTGATCTAATCACTTTCTAAATGGATATCAAGAGTTTCAATACATTTTTTTTCTGATGACCATGGTACAGAGAGACAAGTAAGGAGATGTTATGTATCCATATGATCGATGCTTTGATCAGAGACGATACCAAGGCATGGGTACCGAGAACACACACCTCCAACTCTGGCTCAAGAGGCCAAGGGGTTTCTGGAGGAGGCAACTCTGAGTTGAGCCTGGGAAAGCATGCTAGGAGTGAGCAGACTGGCAGCGGCTACTCCACAATGAACAACCCACCTGCCGCTTGTGATTGCTTATGAAGTAAGCAGACTACAAATCTTGGAGGAGGGATGAGAGGATGACAAAAGATCAGGCTAGATCAAAAATGCGATTTGCATGGGCCCTCAGGGGTGAAGAAAGAATGTGGGTAAGGAAGCCCAGAGACTTGTGCTATGAAGCACAGCAGGGTCCAGATGTGGGCTGCAGGTGTTCGCTTGAACAGCAGTGACATCTGCCAATGAGAAATCAGGAACCATAGAAAGACAAACTAAAGGGACCAATGAGGAGGCCACCATCATCTCAGAAAGGATATGCCAAGAGTGTCCCCTAGGACAGCCACTGCCCCAGCTACAGAGTCTGTGGTATCAGATGACTGAACAAATAGAGTAGGTTCTTACAGACAGAAGAGCATCCGAAAGGAAGCTATGTTCAGTCTTAGCCTCTGGAAGCCAGTTTTTAGGGAAACAGAATGGTGAATTCAGGCTAGATCCACCGACATCGCTAGTGGAGCGGCGGGAGTCAGGTCGCTAATTGAGTGTGTAGATCAGAAGAGCAGATGGAGCTGGAGACATGCCTGAGAAAGCCAAGAGGGTGAAGAGGGTCTAAGGGGTCGCTGTTCAGGCTGAGGTTGAAAGAGGAAGACAATCACAGTGCCCCATCTTTGAGGGAAACCACAATGTGAGCAATTGGGCCACAGTATCTCTCTGTGTTAGGCTCTCTTCCCCACCCAATTTTCCAGTGACTCTCAGGATAGAAAACTCAGTGACATGTATATGTATCTTGAAAATAATTAGTTTCATTTTGTTTTGAAGCAACATCAGCAAGGTCCAAGGAGCTGAGCAAATGTCCCTAACCCTGGTAACAAAGTGATGATCTGCTAAACAACAAAACTACATGAGGCACGTACTTTCACAGAACGTTTCCCAGAGTAACAATAATACTGTTATGCATATGACTACTGATGATTAATATTAGAAAGAATCAGGGCAATTACAACTTGACAGGAAAATTCACTCAATGGATTATAATACAACAATTTTTTCCAACTATCTTCAATAATTTTAAAAGTGCACTCATGCAACTATTTCAGTGAGTAACCAAAACAAACCTCTTAAAAGAAAAGAAACCAGCGAGTAACTAGATGTCGTTGGTCGATGGTGGTGCACACCTGTAGTCCCAGCAACGAGAGGCGAAAGATGTTCAAGTTCAAAGCCAGTCTGAACTACACAGCAAGGCACCATCTCAGAAACAACAGAAGATGAGGGCTCTGAGAGGCCACCAGCTCCAGTAGATGGGTCTACACCTCTGCACATACATGCATCACTAAGTGGACTCCATAGGTCTTAAAGAGAGAGTACATGGAGTTGGGAGGGGAAGTGATGAGGACCGGGGACGGATTGGAGAGGAGGAAAGGGGAGCCACATTTGATCAAAACACACTATGTGCATGTGTGAAATTATCAAACAATGGAAGGCTTAAAAGATGGAAGAACGCATGGAGGAAATCTAGGAAGGAGGGAATGGGAAGTGAACTGGGGGAAAGTAAAGAACTAAAAGAAAAACCACGAGAGCCAACATTTAGCAAGCTCTAGCCGAAAGCACACTCAAGGCAAGGAAACGGAAGGAGCAGTCACCGAATGATCAGACACAGTCTCTTCACTATGCAAGCAGCAGCAAGGGGCTGTCTGGGAACACGAGAAGAGCCTTGGAAATGCAAGACATGATGGCATGGCACCTACTACTCAGATGACCTGCATCCATGAAGACAGAGGATGCACAGGGCTGAAACATACATATCTTTCAAAGGAGCATGACTGAGAAACTCCCAACTCTGTTGAGACCCTAACAGTTACAGGTTCCACATTATTATACCTAATCTCCTGAAAATTAAAGACAAATAAAATTTCTCTAGAAGCCTAGAGAGATGGAGAATGTTGTCTGTAGGTAAAAGGCAACATATGAGAAGGTGTCTCCCGTAAAACCAAGGAAGTTATGAAGTCAAGGAAAAGACACATTTTTTTAAGTGTTAAATGAAAGACTTATTGCACAGCAGCCATATATACATTATCCTTCAGGAAAAGAGGGAGAAAATATGATAATAATGGTGGGAATAAGAGATCCTGTTGCTCGCAGACGGCGAGTCCTGAAAGAACTACAGCAGCAAGCTGCCTGAGCAGAAAGGAAAGCGCACGAGAAAGAGGCTGAGGCTTGAGGACTTGTCTCTGGTGGCACAGTGACAAGAATACTCTTGAGGGGTTTCAACCGTTGGATGAGTGAAGCAAACTTTATTAGATAACACACCGCTCAGCCTATGCGGAGGCCATCCTGAAGGTGCGATTTGTATTCGAAAGAGAAGAGGTGGGTGAGCTGAGGCTTCCTCCACCACAGACGGTAGAACAGCTAAAGCAGCACGCCGTGTCCGGTCTGCATGCCCATGGCGGTGCTCATGATAGTCGCTAAAACTGCAGTCAGCCTGCTGACTCAGATCTGTAATTCAAGATGCGCTACCAGGGAGGCTGAGGCAGAAGGGCCATAAGCTCAAGGCAAGCCTAGGCTAACGTGTATATTCAAGGACATCCTGGACAACTGTGTATTCAAAACATCCATTGACAAATCAAAGGGGAAGAAGAGTTGCTCAAATAATCCATAAAAAGGCAGAGAGAGAGAGAGAGAGAGAGAAGGAAAAACGGGAAAGCAAATGAATGGAAGAAAAATAAATGACACGGTGAAAGACTTGCCCTTTAAACACCTAAATACCTGCAGGGCAAAAGTGCCCATGAGCAGTCCATAAATCCACTCAGTCCAGAAAAGCACTTAGTCCCTCAGTTGCCCAGATCAGCGATACAGGTGACTGCCTTCAGGAGGAGCCTTGCTCGCTATGTGGCAAAGCATTATCTTCCATTTACAAATATTTAATGATGCAGTGTTTGATAAACTAATTAAATAGTATATATACATATCCTCATATTTATACAAAGTGAAAATTCAAGTATACACAAAAATATTTAAACAAAACAGTGTGAACAGGAGCCCCATCCGGGTGCTAGATCGCCCTGTTTTGTTTTTATAATTGTTTAGGGTTATATCAACAGTGTGCGACAGAGAGGAGGCTAGAATCCAGGCCTGGTTGGAGGGTAGAAGGAAGGAAATGTTCACTGTATGTTGTGATTGCTCTGTGCCAAGCATCTGCCCATGCGTTAACGCCCTTGATGAGCAGAGTCCCTGCTGGAGTCCCTGAGGGCAAGCGGTGTCCCCACGTCCCAGCTCACTGGCCACAAAATGAACTTCAGGCATCAGAATCCATCTATCACTTTGGGAAAACTTCCTTCTGGCTTCAGTCAAAGCCCTTCACATGAATGCAGCCCGGTTAGCAGGTGGCATGGGAAAGGCCTGGGTCAAATGGGACTTTACTAGCTCCTCAATGACTGGACTCTGATGCCAAGAACAAGTGCACAGACCTCCACTATTTCCTCCTGCTGGGAGAGGGGTGTGTTCCCAAGAAGGTGACTGAGTTTGGAGGCACAAATGGCCACCTGTCACCACAGGGAGGTAAGTATATGCTAAGTGAGAATGATAATACCTGAATTTGCCACATTGACCCAGCTTTTTCCAAGGTCCAGTGCTTGAGTCTCACGAGACAAGCATCTGCCCAACTCTCTTTTTCAAATGCAAGCAGAAGCAAGCAGAGTTCTTCCACTTCACCGCGCGAAGCAGATTCTTGACTGTCTCACAAAGCCTCAGACAGTGCCCTCTCCTCTTTGAAGTGTCCCTGCTTCCTCCAACCCCCTCCCTGCCTGGCCTCTTCCTCTTATTGGACTGAAACCTCAGTTTAGATATGGTTTCTGGGAATTACCCAGTCTGACCTCCCCTTCCAAGGTCCAGCCTCTCAAACCCATCTAGATACACACACACTGCACATCCCTCTGGAGCCAACGCTGTCATGGCACAGATAAGTACTGACTGCCCCGCAACCAGTCCCTCAATCAGCAGGAGAAAATTCAAGTGTCTCTTTACTGCTTACTAGATTCTCCAGGCATCCGAGGGCTCTCAAAGAACCAGGCCTCATTCTTTCACATTTTCAGCATGGAATCCTGCCCAGTTCATTCATAGATCAGCTCAGGTTACAGGGGCTTGAGGACATGGGATATTTCTGCTTAATGTATTTTAGGAGTGTCTGCCCTGGTGAAGCAAGGCATATAAATAGTGTTCTAGACTCCATGCTGTCTCAGAGGGCTCCCCTTTATTTGGAGGGAGATGATGAGAAGGCCCATGGCAGGATAGCAGTGGGCTGAGGGAGCAACAGGTCTCCAAAGAGCCACGGCAACTTTGGCTCAGTTCTGCCTATGTCGCGTTATAGCGGTGTTACGGGGACCCATCTCTTCTAGCTTTAGTCACCCCATAAGGAGGGCAGATGGATCTGACTCACCTGCTGCTTGTGGGGGGAGGTGTGGTGTAATTGCTAGTGAAGACCCTGATTGCTTGGCGATGGAGGGGGTATGAGCAGCTAAGGGAGACATAGAAGGGGGGAAACTAGGGGCAGGCGCTTGATAAGGGGAAGATCTGGAAAGCAGAGAATCTTTTTCGGTCTGCGTCTGTACTCAGAGCTCTCTGCACCATGGTGTGATAGTGTTCCCAGTACCTCATCCGAAGTTACAGGCTTCAACACCCCCCGTCAGCCTGTGCCTGACTGTCATCCCCATTCTTACTCGGTTCTCTCAGCTGTCCTTAGGGACAGGAGCTCAGGACCTTGTCAAGTAGAAGGTCCAACTCACCATTCCAGTAGTGTGGAGCGGGGGCTCTGAGATGCCCATCTGGAGATGAGGCAGCAGAAGGACAGCATAGTCCTGTTCCCACTCCTGCTCAAACAGCGTTCATACATACATCCAAGGTACCTCTGGTGTAGGGCTAATAGGGGCCCTGACTTCGGCATCTCTGCGGCCTGTAAGCCAGCTCCCCATCCTGTCTTGGAGTATGCACCGCCTTCTCTCTGAGGTCAAGGCTCTGTACCTCAGTTTACCAGATTCCAAATCTCCTGCTTCCATCCCTCTGAATTTTTGATTGGCTTACTCAGCAATCCTAAATTCAAATGCCCTCATGGAGGGCAATTGGATTTTTGTTTGATGGTTTGTTTTGGGTTTTTGAAATAGGATTTCTCCGTGTAACAGATTTGGCTGTGCTGAAACTCACTTTGTAGACCAGGCTGGCCTTGAACTCACAGAGATCCCCCTGCCTCTGCCTCCCGAGTGCTGGGATTAGAGGCGTGAGCCACCACCACCACCCAGCTACATTTGGATTCTCACAGCTTTAAACTTTCTCTGCACTCTCCTAGGCTAACTTCTCTCTGTTGCCCCCAGCCCCTTTTTCCTGCTCCATGGCTCTTCTCCCCAGTTCACGACCCTCATTCTCCAGCTCAAAGACCGCTCTGCCTATAACACCAGTGCTTTCCTTTCCTGATTTCATGACACTAAGAGGCGGCCCATGTCCTTCAAAATCCAGCTTCCGGGTCAGCAAAACCTCCCCCAGTTTCTCAGGTAAGGAGTAAGGAGTATGCCACTATCCTTCTCAACCTCACAGACATCCTGCTTTTAACACTTCTTAGGTATATTAAGAGTGGCCTATTGACAGAACTTAGTATCACATGTGTATATTCCTGGCACTCAGGAAGCTAAGGCAGAAATAGTGAAAGTTCAATGATGGTCTAGGCTACATAGTAAGACTTTGCCTCAAGAAAAGAGTTAACCTATTAATTGTGTTCACGACTGAACTCCTTACAATTAGGGACTCTATGGTCTGGTCTGTCTTCCTCAATGTCTGGAAGAATGACGGAGATGAGTGGGTACTCGGAGAGGCTACGCAACAGAGCAATGAGTCCATGCATTGAGAGTCTGGGCTGCATATGCAGCCTAATAAAACGGAGCTATTATTACATATATACATGCATGCATACATACATATTTTCCCCAGAGAGCAGAGGAACCATAGGCTAGTCTAAGTCTCTCTTTGCCTAGTTACCCTGGCATATGCTTCTTTTCTTCAAAGTGATGGCCTCAGTTCCTATTGTAATTCTGCAGGCCTACAGGGGTGAGCACACAGAGGTCAGACTTGCCCTTGAAGGACCAAAAACAGTGGCCTGCAGGGTGAGTCTCTACCATAGAAAGGACCCACAAATATGCCCAATGCAAGGGACAAAGAGGGTTCTTTCATCAGCCACAGGAGGGACTCCAGCCAGTTTCCTGCAGAAGTCTGAGGCTTTGGTCAAAGCCAGCCTGCCAAGACCCAAGGGTGTCATATTTGTTTTCTGACTGGATGGTGCTTACCTGCCTGCCGCATCTGGCCCCTAAGCTCCAGTCCGGAGACCCTGTGCAGGGCTCTGGAAAGTGCATGGCTATCTCACAGAAGGGCTAAATTCAGACCTAGGCCAGTCTCATGCCCGCTGGCTCAGCTCAGGCCATAAACCAGGGGCCCCAGGCCCAATGGAGGTCTCCACACAGCCAGGGTGCCAGAGTGTCTGGCAAGCAGTTAGGACCCGCCCTGAACCTATGTGCCAGACTCACTCATGCCCGCATGCCTTTCTCAATTTCAATACATCATTGGCTTGTGCAACTGCAATGTAAATTGAATTGCAAATTCATGAATCTAAGACCACTAGGAGCCAGGAATCATGAGCAGATTTCAATAGGAAAGACTGGCTAAAAATCACATTCACCCAGCACTGTACAGACACTGGGGGCTCCAAGGGATATAATTCAGAGCTCATTTGCCTGGCCTCCTTGATATGCCAAAGGTGACTACAGGTGGTTAACAGTGTTGGATCATGGCTGTTGGAGAGAGTACGTAGAGTTACAGCCAGATGAGTGTTGTATGCAAGCTTCTACAGCACCTCCCATGGCTGGCTTCCCTTCTATTTTTCACTCTACCGTCAACACTGCTGACAAAGCCGGGGAGCGGCAGACCTGCACCACAATGGACTCACAGCAAGCATGGGACCAGGCAAACCAAAAGCGATGAATGGACACCTCCCCCGAGCTAGACATCACGACATATAAACATGCCTTTTCACATTTGTCAACCGCTCTTCCAAAATTGTTCCAACGTTACGTTTTCATTGACATGTGTGTTTGGCTACGGGTAAGGTTGTGAAGGAACATTCTCTAGACTGCCACTTAGGGTAACTGCATAGAGAAGACAAAGAAGGGCTGCTGGGCCTGCTGCCCTTTGTCACAACCTGCTGGTATCACCTTTATAATTTACCTCCGTCAGGTGCCATTTTAAATAATACTCCCAACAGCAAAATTCCTTCTTACGTGAATTACATATGCTGACCTCTATATAATTTACGTAATTACACAGATTTGCCTTCTATTCATCAGTATGAAATTCACAGATTCGTGTGGGGTGGTAAGGGTATTGTGCACAGGGTATTGTGCTTAAGTCATAGGTTTGAAACCCAGTTCTTACATTTGCTAGTGGCAGGAAGGAATATTCCTGAGCCTCAGGACGGCAGTCTGCAGGGGACAGCAGCGTGGCAGATCATACCTAACCTCTACCCAGGACCAAACAGAACTCTCTCAGATGGGATCAGAAAGGCTCAGCTCTTGTTGATACAGAACTCAAAAGTGCATCGTGGGGAAGTGGATTCAGCTCGTTTTAAGCACACCCAAAACTAGGGGCTGAAGAGTGACCGAAGGGGGCAGGTTGACCACTTCCATTTGGATGAAGCAAGACCCTGACTGGAAGCCCAAGCTCACACTGCGGGCCGCCATAGGAGGTGGGGGCACAGCTGAAGCTACAGAAGTCGAGCACCCTGAGGATAATCAGTGGGTCCAGGACTCAGTGAGGGCCCTGCCCGGGGTACCACAGCAGACGCTCTGAGCACTTGGTGTCAAGATCCTACAGCAGGGGGATTTGTTTTCAGAACCCTCTGGGGTCAGCCTGGATTCTTTCAGTGATGTTTGTGTTTCTGTTTTTTACTTGATTTCTCTTGGCTGTCTTTCATCGTGGTAGGGGCATGTAACCCAAGAGCTGCTCTCCTACCAGAATGGGGACTGTAAACACGGTACCATCAGACCCAGGCACAGCGCCGGGCAATACAGCAGCTGAACTTGAGGAGCTGGAGCAAAACCTCACTGGCCTAGCTGGAGCTTTAGACCCATCTTTCAAATAAAATCTCATCTGCCTTGGTGCCGTGGTTTGTTTGCTTTTTCCTGCCTTTCTGGCACAGACAGAAGACTACACCCCTGCAATTTGGCTCCTGGGCAGACCAGGCCAGCTACAATTGCCCAGTATCCGCTAGTAGACCATCCCAGAAACAGCTTCTCCCCAGAGATGGTTCCAACCAAAAGATGGGGTAAATTCTGAATACTTCCACTATTTTATCACTATACAAACTATAAAAAAAAATTTTCTTTCCTCTTTATCAAACTATAGCAAGAGAGCAGTAGCAATTCCAGGCACTAGGCATGGACAAATGCAAGTGAAGGCAGGTATGTGTGGGTGAGAGGAAGGCCTTAGAGGGACCGTGTGCAGCTTGTCACACACAGGCCTCTGCCTGGCTTGCTGAAGAGTGTCTTTGGGACCACAGCAAGCAGGCACTGCCGCACTCTCTCACACACTCCCTGGGTGTCTGCCAAGCTGTCCTTTGTGCATGCTAACGACACTCCGGTTTTCAGCCTGCCCTGAATCCTCAGTCCCAATGTGTTCTGAGAACCAGCACTCTGCCCATAACTCCTGACCCAGAAATCCTATTCCTCTGGATCCATCTGAAGCACATGTGTGCCCGTATCCAAGCGTCAGAGATGCTCAAGGCCAAGGAGGTACGTCCATTTAAGAGGTGCTCAGAGGCAACCTGAAATGCTAGGCTCAAAGAACAAGTGACAGATTTCACTAAGTTATAAAGATGAAGGGGTGGTCGTATCAGAGCATTCACTCACTTGGTTATTCATTATACAGTCAGCCACACATTCATTAACCCAGTCAGCCTTGTGCTGGACCCCAGACAGGTACAAAGTAAGGTATTTCAGCCTGGCCACCTTGCTTGATTTACCTGCCAATAGTTCTGCCTGCCCCCAACACACATTCATACATACATACACATATGTACATATCTGTATTCTCTCTCTTTGCCCCCTCTGTTTCTCTGTCTCTTTCTCTCTCTCTCTCTCTCTCTCTCTCTCTCTCTCTCTCTCTCTCTCTCTCTCTCTCTCACACACACACACACACACACACACACACACACACATACACACACACAGGGTCTCTCTATCCTAGAGCCTCCTGAGGCTCGTACTAGAGACTCAGTGCTGTCTTTACAAGGCCAAGCAAGCAGGTCACCACCACTCTCCAGATCTCCATTTTCTCATCTGTAAAATGGGCAAAATGCATCCTCCACATCTCACCAGGTTTGGTAGCTATTCTTTTCCAGTGACTTGGCAATTTTTGAATAGAGACTGGTTAAAACAATCCTCAGGCACCTTTCCTAGTCTAAAATATCCACCTAAGCCTTTCTCATGTTCTGAGTATGTTAGCAACAATGTGTGGAGAAGTTTCCCCAGCATGGGGAGAGGGGCTTCTATTGATATGAAAATGGTCTTTTTCTCTCTGTGTATTTGCTCTGCCATTGTAAGCTAACTCGTTCCCCTCTCTGACATTTATTTATAAACTCATAGAAGAACACAGGCTATTCATGATCAATGCCACGCAATCATACAGTACGAACCTCCCTCAAAACCAGCAGTAGCAGGAACACTGAAGAAAGGAAGTAGGAAATTCAGGACTGGAAGGTATGTGCTTCCAAATGGCTGGATGTCAAGCTAGCAAGAGCCCTTAAAGGCTCATCAAACCAACACTCAGATTTAGAGTGACCTTTCAGATGCCCTTGGAAATGGCTGTCCAGCCTTTGTCTTAATGCTCCCCATATCAGGGGACTCACTAACTAGCAAAGAGTTAGCTGGATGGCTTTTCTAATTGACCTGGAATTCAGAGTTCAAGGAAACTGCCCCACTAGTCCTAACCCAACCCATCAGAGACAAAAGGACAGGTTAGTGTAGTGTCTATTTCTCAAGACACCCCACAGCATAGAGGTCTTTTCTTCTCCATTCCAAAAGACCTTTCTAAGTATTATTAATATTTTCATGCAAGGAAGGCGTCTATCTCAAAGACATATCTCGAATGCATGTCCCCTTATAAGTGACCCTCTTACAGTGGATTCATAGAGAGGGAGGTGAGTTGGTCATCAGCCAAGGCAGGTACACGTCAGGTCATCCCGAAGCTGCAGATGACCAGAGAGTCCATGCACGCCTGACGTGGCCATCACTTCTCTGCCAGCCACTGAAGATCTTGCAAGGATTCAGGGAAACAAGGATCCTGAGGGTTCAATGTGTGCGTGAATGAGTACTGAAAACAGCTGCGGGGGGGGGGGGGCGTTGTTGCTGTCTCTGTGAGTGGCTGGGGCGCCACTCACTACCATTTGGCAGGTGCAAGAACATACTGACACTCTGAACAAACCCAGAAAAACCAGGTACAAATTCATTCCCACTGCAAACATTTCCGAGGGCCCGTGACCAGAGTCCTGCTGGACCCCTGGAAAGGAGCCCCTTACCCTTTCATTTTCTTTCCCAACAACATGTGATGCTCCTCTGGGGTCCCTCAGTAGCAGTATCAAGGAGAGTTAGCACAGGGAGGAGGGCCATCCACAGCTCCCAGGTTTATGAGGCAGAAACAAGCTAAGATATCAAGTACCTGGCGCATGGCCCCTTGTAAAGGAGTCAATCCCGTCTACCTTGACAAACGGGGAAACGGAAGTCCTGTGGGTACAGCCCTCATTTCAGCCAGTATAAGGAAACAGTATAAGGAAACAGCAGAGCCGGGACCATACACAGCAGAACACCAAGCCCCATGCTGCTTCTGTCTCTAGTGGATCCAAGTCCCCATGAACTTCCTAGGGCAAGCAGGACTAATCCAAAAGGCATCTCTGACTTTCTTAGCCTTTTCCCAGGTACACATCAACGAGAAGTGGGTGAGGAGTTAAGAAAGACCCACATCAACATGAAGTGCCAGCACAGCAACACAGGGGCTGAAGGACGACAAGGGATGGTCCCAGAGATGCTCGGAGTCGTGGGACATCCCAAATGCCACAGAAGCATGAGTGCCTGTCACGCCTAGTCTGTCCACCCACAAACCAATCCAAGTTAATCTTCATTGACTGGGACATGAAACCCTGATCTGCTATAGATCGTGATATTCAGAAGCAGAGAGACTAAGGCACCTCTCTGGTCGAGAGGAGGGACGACAGCATCCTCAAATAGGAAAGAGATTTAAACCTGGACCAAACAGGCAAAGCCCCTTGCCCATCAATGCCAAATCAAAGGGAGGCTATTCCTCATACCTCAGCTCTCCCAGGGTCCCTTTCACCCCACCAGAGGCTGGTACATCCCAACAGCTCTAAGAGCAGCTCCAGTGGGCTCTGGTGACAGACATTGTGGTTACTGCTCTCTGTCTTCTTAGGTCGCTCCTAAGAATTCAACCAGGTACATTTTAAGGATTTCATTTCCCTCTGAGGTTGAGGCAAAGTTTGTCTCCGTCATACTGTAGGCCCCCCCAAAGGGCTTCAACAGGAAGTTGATCAGGGATACTAGGAGCACTGTGTACCTAACTCTCGTGCCCCCTCATCCCTCACTGAAGCCTAAGACCCCCTACAGAGGCAGCTGAAAGAACTGGGCCTTACCTGCCAGGGAGATGTTCATGGGGTCCGGCCTGGGCTTGTGTCCTGAGATCAGAGCTACTGGAAGCAGTGTTCAGGAAAGATGCCAGGCTCAGACAAGCCTGTCCTGGGACTTCCCTGTAGCATACAGCCCCCCCTGCCTGCACTGAACAACAACAACAACAAAAAGACCTAACACCTCAGTCTTCAGGCAAAACGTGAGAGTTTTGTCTTAGGCCAAGGGTCCAGGAACAGAGCTAATTTTAAAGGCAGCAGTTGGAGGGCAGCAAGGCTGAAACTTACAGAGCAGAATGGCAAGTGTGTGAGAGAGGGCAAAGCAGAAAACGGGCCAAGCAGGTCCTGGGGGAGAAGCCCCAGCCCTCTCCAGCCAGCGCTGCCCAGGAACAAAGCCACCCCTGGACTCCCCAGAGGCTCACTGGCCCAGGGGCTCTGGGATTCCCCGGCTAAGAACTCTCAGTGTGAGGTGGAGCCAGGAGTGGGCGGGGTCGCGAACACGGGCCGAGGCGGGGCTAGAAGGGGTGGGCTCAGACTTTCCCCTCTGGGAGCCCAGGGGGCGGAGCCTGGGCTGGTGGCGATCCCTAACCCAAGAGCTGAGGTTTAGGAGACTACAAGGGGGCCACGCTGGGGAGGGGAAGGAGGCAGCGGCTGCGCAGATGAGGGTCTTGAGGTTCCTGAGTCAGAGAGGCCTTGAAAAGCCCAGTAGAGCGTGGATAACTGTCCAGTTAAGGACTTCACTGGGTATTTTGGTCCCTTTACAGAGAGCTCTGAAATAACCCACCGAGTTTAGAGGCAGCTGCTTGGGACCAGTTTGGAAAGTTTGGAGAACAAGGAGACGGTCGGGGAGGGAGTGTGTGTACAGGGCACCCTTTGTCTATGATTCTGTTGTCCATCTCTGATGAGGACTGTGGAGACTCAAAAAGAGCCTTGGTCACTCAGCAGCCTAGTATCCCCCATCAAGGTAGGGAAGGAGCGCAGCTAGAGCTGATAATGTCACCAAGGCAAGAACACGAGCAGGTGTTGCTGGCCCAGATGCCCTTCGACTTTTTCTTTCTGAGCACTGTTCCTAAAAATGGGTCAGGCAGGGTATTTTGAAATGGGCACGATGAGACCATTGCTTAATTGGCCCGGCCTCTCCCACCTCAGCCCCACCCTCATCCCTACACGCCGTGTCCTATGCTGCAGAGTGCCTCTATTTGGCTGCCTGGGTAGTAACATTTATAAACAGACACTCTGGGCTCCTCTGTCACCAAGGGACTCAGGACAGCTGAACCTCCTCCCCTACTCCCCACCGCCACCACTCCCCGCGCCCCCCCCTGCCCCCGTGCGCTCCCTTTTCCAGCTTTATGTTCGGGCTACCCCTGTGGCAGTGTTAGGTGCTGGGTAAGGGGACCAGAGCCTGCGAAAGTCTTAATGACAGTCATTCAACAATGTGCATCCAGGTGCTGGAAATATGGTAATTACTAGACAAACTGAAGTGACTCTGTAGGCTTACTTGTCACCTGTGGGGGATGGTAATTACACAAGCCACAGCATCTCCATCCAGGTAGTAGAAAGGGAGAATGATACTTGGGCTTCCTGCTTCAGATCTGGTAGACACATAAATGAGACAAGGATAGAAAAACTGGAAGAGTATGCTGGACTGGAACAGCCAGAACAAGAGTCCCCTGGAAATGGACCTGGCAGGTTTGCGAGGCAGCCATAATGGGGTTCCCAGAATGACCTTTCCTGTCTGATGTCTCTTGTGATAAAACTGATGCTTGGTTGTAAGGAGAGAATCTGCCCCCATCCTGAACCCCTGCACCACGGCTTTCCTGTAGCTCAACACACACACACACACACACACACACACACACACACACACACACACACACACATACGCACACACACGTCAGTTCCAATTATGTTTCTGGCCAGAGTTTCTGAGATCAGTTAGTGTACAGGACTCAAGGCCTCTCAGCCTAGTCTCTTCTTCAGGTAGCTCCTCCCTCCCTTGTTTTGTGAGTCTTATTTTTGTTTTATTTAACACATGCTGGCTGTACATTTTTGAGGGATGAGGTATGAAGTTTCTACTCCCCTTGTACACTCTGCTATTCCTCCCGAGGAACTAGACAAACATCCCCACCAGTGGGAGAAACCTGCAAACCTTTGTAGATGTCAGGATTTCAGCACCTCTCTTCACAAGGGGTAGCCGAGCTCCAAGAGAGAGGCAGGACTGCCATTTGCCCCAGCCCTGCCACCATGGCCTGAGCCCAGCTGACTGTGTGAGAACGGCCTGGGGCTCTGTCAGGAACTGCTCTGCTGCAATGCACAGGAACTCAGAAGCAATTGCCCTGACTTCTCGCTGTTGTGATGAGAGACCATCAGGCCAGAGACATAAGCAGGCATTCTGGAAAGGTACTTCCAGAAGCTCCCCATCTCACCTCCTTCCCCTTTTGGATCTCGTCTCTGCCAGGATGACAAGCCATACAAACATCTGAGATGTACTAAACAGGAACAGAAAATCTGTATACAAGCCACCGGACCCGCAGATATGAGGATATGCGTTTAACAGAGAGGAAGAATGTCTCCTCTGGGATATGCTCTTGTTGTTTGTCCTGTTTTTCGATCACTGTGATAATTAACATGAAAGATAAATAAAACAGACAAAGTTCAGTCATCATGAGTCACAATCTGTGACCCCAGAGTGGGGGTGGGGTGTACCACATCGACCCCCTCCTAAGGTTTTATCGACTACCTAAAGTACAATTCCACCCCAGTTCACTCTGGAGAACCAATGACTTTATTGGGCTTACTTACAGAACACAGATGAAGGAAATACTAACAGAAGGGTGGGTGATGGGTGACCCCAAACCAACCTCACTGGGAATTTTTAACCCAGTGTAGGTGATGGTTTTACTGTAACTGCATAGATAGAGCCCCATCCCCACCCCCCCCCCTAGTCTTCCCCAACCATTTTCTTGTTTCTCCCCTAGATCCAGAGACCCTGGGCAATTAATTGCATACAATGGCTGGGATATCAGGTGAGGGTACAGTAACCCTCCACCTCCTCTGAGGGACTATCAGTAGACCACAGGTCAGTCATTAGGGACACTCAGTAGGCACAGCTCATCTCATGCAGATGGCAGTAATTTAAACTGGAGGATAGCAACTTAAAACTTTCTGAAATGTCTTGTGCTTTATATTTGAATAAATGCCTGTGTGTATATAGTCTTCTGGATCAAGGCCTCTAAAGGATGTAGTGAGGCACTGGTCAGACCATGTATCCTTCAGTAGTCTCCAGAAGAAGCCCTATCAGGTTCAGGCTATTGGCAGCCCTTGTCCAGCCCCTCACCATGGGTCCTTGCTTTCTTTCTATCTGTCAATGCAGAGTTGCCCATAACAGACTTTTTTTTTTTTTTTAGGGTCAGCTGCCAGTATTCCTAACTCCTTTTTCAATCTGACCTGAAACAAAATCTCCCTGTGGGAGGGAAGGGGTGTGAATGCTTCACTGAGACCCTCAAATGACATGCCTGTACATGGATATTGAATACATTCATGAATGGCTGGATCGGGTGTTTCTTTGGCAATCATCGGTACACTGCGTTTTCAACTGGCTCCTTCTCCATGGGTTTGGATTTTGTCTCTCTCGACTGTATTATATAACTTCATGGGGCAGGACAAAGTGTACATTTCCCAGGACATCTAGAAAAATTGCTAAATGCACTAAGAGCAGTGTAATTAAAGAGAGATGTAATTTATTTTTCTCAACTTATTAAGTGCTCAGTTTTTAAACTCCTCTGAGATCATCTAAAAACATCCTTCAAATCCATTTTACAAGGATGAAAGCTGGAGTAGGATTCCTTAATGTGTTCATTTGTTTTAAATTAGTATATGTCTTATAATTTCTATTTGGTGGAATTGGCTTCAGTTTTGTGACATTTATCTTTTTCAGAGAAAACTAATCATAATGTTAATAGTCTTACTTTTTCCTTTTAAATTATAGTTGTTTTTAATTTTTAATGCATTCACATTCTACCAGTGCATAAAGTGAGTTCTATAGTGTTTCATGAACTCTCAGAAGTAGAGTAGAATGTGAAATTTAGACTTCGTCCTGATACCCTAGAACACCCTGATGGACCCTAGAAACCTAGAAAACAGTAATAATATCGACATTCATGGCCACTGGTAAAGTGCCTGTGGTCAGAGACAACTCCAGATGTCCCGGGGGCATCTTATTTCTGATGCGAATCACACCTGGTAAGAGGATGATGTCATCTTCAATTCAGGAACATGGTGAAGGATGTTGAGGGTTGGCAAGGAACTAGCTAGAAGGGACAGAACCTGCCCAAGTCTATGTTTTCCAGAGATTTGCACTTTTCTATGCTGATCTGAGACATGACTTCAAGTCTGCTGCTGTTCAGGGAAAGTAAGCTGTGGGTGTCTGTTCAGAAACCAAATTCTCCTTTCAAAGTAACTCAAGGGATGGTACAGCCAGTCACTGTACAGGGCCTCCAGGCCCAATGCTTTCCTGATGTGTTTCTAAATCTCTCTCTCTCCTTCTCCATCCCTCCCTATTCTCTTCCCTCTGTTTCTGTCTCTGTCTGTCTGTCTGTCTGTCTGTCTTTGTGTGTTTGCCCGTGTCCAAGTGTGCATGTGCCATAGCATGAGACTAGCAGTCAGAAGACAGCTTCGGGTGTTGCTCCTTGCCTTCTACTTTGTTTGAAGCAAGCTTCTTATTATCCAGCACTGCGTGTGCTGGGCTAACAGGCCCATGACCTTCCAAGGATGTGTCTGTCTCCACTTCCTAGCCTGTTAAAGGATAGTGGGATTAGAGATGTGCTCTCCTACATCTCTTTTTATGTGTGCTCTGGGGATCTAAACTCAGATCCTCATGCTTGTGTGGCAAGCACTTTAATCACTGAGCCAATTCCCCAGCCTAGTTTCCTTATTTTAGAACTCCTATTGGTTCCATCAATGTCAATAACTGCTTTCTTTTTTTAAAAAAAAAAAAAGTATTTATTTATAATGTATACAATATTCTGCCTGTGTGTATGCCCACAGGCCAGAAGAGGGCGCCAGACCCTCATTGCAGATGGCTGTGAGCCACCATGTGGTTGCTGGGAATTGAACTCAGGACCCTTGGAAGAGCAGGCAATGCTCTTAACCTCTGAGCCATCTCTCCAGCCCCAATAACTGCTTTCTTTATCATGATCCCTCCTTGGTTCTCATGGGCATGCCGGGATGACTAAATCCTTGGTTCTGTCCCAGCCTCATCTTAGTCGGCAGCACCTTAACATACAGACTTCCACTTTATAGAAAAAGAAAGTGAATTTCCTAGGTTTGTTTAACTCATCTTGGAACCAGGAAAAGGCTGAGCTCCACAATTTTGCAATCAGTCAAATAGCACATAGTGATTGCAGCAGCATCAATAACAATGATAGCTACGTTTCTGTTGATGCATTGTTCATGAGACATAACATTCCAAACACGACTAGCTCAGCCCTGCGTAAGAAAAAGAGAATTTGCAATAACTGAAGGATTAACACAGGAGATTGGATAGTTAAATAAGTGATGAGAAGTCACTTGAGTGGTGAGATCAGGGTTATAGTCATGATCATGGTCTTGCTAGGGTGTCAAATAGCAGAGGGGGGGAGGGAGGGAGAGAGAGAGAGAGAGAGAGAGAGAGAGAGAGAGAGAGAGAGAGAGAGATCAAATTCATAAGGCAGAAATCCTCATTTCTCCTTTCAAAAAATTACTGACAATGCAATTTTCTCTGGCTTCCTGGCAGTTTGTGCCCTTGGTATATCCAGAGCGCTGCTGATGCAAACACCTCCTGTTTTAGAAAGTGGGGACATAGTCTACAAACCCCCATCCTACAGCATCACTTCCTCAGTCAGCCATGCCCCCTGGGCACCTGCCAACATCAGTCTGTCTAGACCTGGCTCATTCTACCAATGGCTGCCTTGCGTTCCATTTGCTTTTCCTTTCTTCCACAGATGTTTAATGCTTGTTCTATGCCAGGCACTAAGCTTCACTCTGCTTCGTAAACTGCTGCTTTCTTTATGAGGCCTCAGCTGATAAATGTCTCTTTTCGTTTCTTTTCTGTAGTTAAAATATGCTCCAGTATACAATTTTGTATATATAGTTGGTCCACTGAATCCATGAGTTCCACCTCCCTCAATTCATACATCATGGATTGATTATGGTAAACAAAAGTGCATCTAAATTTAATGAATATACATAGATTTTTCTTGTTATTGTTGGATAAATAATACAGTATAATAGCGATTTACAAAACATTGCCCCGATTTGGGTACACTACAAGTAATACAAAGAGGATTTAAGGCAGGCTGTGTACAAACACGAGGCAGATTTGGAGTCAGTAAAATTACTGGAGGAAACTGCCCTAAGTTGGCAAAGGAGGCACACAACTGAAATTTTGATTGACACTTTTTTTTTCTGGATCACCTTAAATATTAGACTCCAAAAAAGAAGGGCTTTGTCTTGGGCAGGACAATGCTGCAGGGAGTCTTTGGAGCTGCAATGTTATCAATAAACTGGAGGATTGAGGGAGGCACATATTCACATGTGTCATCTGTTATAAACCACCCACACACTAACTTGCCTTGCTTGAAAGACATGCGTGGGTGTTCCTTGAATGTACTGGAAATAGAGGAATTATTGCCCATGGAGTCTACAGTACCCTGCACATTGAATAGATAAAACCAAAGATCACCGCTACTGAGACCCGGCTGAAGCCTCACTCCCTGGCCACACTGAGCCTCGAATTAACCAGTTTCCATAACCAGCATCTTGGAGGTTGGGATATTCAGGGTAGGAGGCTCAAAAGGATGGATTTGCAGGGTTGCCAGTGGATGGTGGACAATTCTACAGAAAAAGTTGAGAAAGTGGGGCAAAAAAATGATTTTAACACTTTCCGAAGTTAGCCCTGCCTGGCTGCACAGAATGGCATTGTGCATCCTTGTTGTTCAAGGCAAATAAATCTGCCTTGCTAGATTACATGCCTCTGTCTGTATTACAGCGATTACATGTCTTCCCCCATCGGCTCTGCAAGCATCCATTGTGTGGGACCTCTGGCTTAGCAGGAAGAGTTGTTATGACAAACTGCCTGTGCCCACATGCCCTGCCTGGCTTTGTACTCACTCACTTTTTACTAGGAGAAAGAAAGGCTTCTGAAGAAAGCATTTACAGAGTGAAAAGAAACCAGAGCAGGAGGCTGTAAGTGTGGGTGAACTCAGGCTGCAGGCACGCTGGACATAGGAGAGGATGGATGGGGCTCGCTTCTATTTCTGAAGAGCACAGAGAGTGAGAGACCACTCCTCCCCACCGCCACCCCCCCCACACACAGAATCTCCGCTTTTCTGATTACTTGACTGTGTGGCTTTGACAACAACATCCCACCATCTCTGGCCCTATACGTGAAGCACCTGCAAGGTGAACATTGCAGAAAATGGTCCTTCTTTTACGGTGCATTTTCCCAATGGCACATAGGACATCTTACTAGCTGACATTAGTCATGAGTCCTGGCAATTTCTAAATTTCCAAAAGCATTTGTGGTAGCCTTCTTAGGGAGCTAGAGAGTCCTTGAAGGGTAGTCGGAAGACTGCGTGGAGTAGTGAGAGCAGAAAAGGAGATATAGATTGGTCCAAGAAAGCAAATAAGATCATCTCAAGGGGTCACAGGTATATCATGACTCACTGGGTGATTAGCCTCTGTGTCTGCCTGGCCCCTACTCTCAGATGAAGCATATCCAAGTCCTGCACATGTGGAGCTGGGATCACGGGTGGACTGCTGCATGGACAGCCACCTGTCGTTGGAAAACACAGACGGGTTCCGCTGTGTTTAATCCTCACACGCCAGCTCTCATTGTGCTGTTGGCTCTGGGTGACCTCCCACACCGGTTATAATACTGCTCTTCTTTAACCTTGCTTCTCTGTAATCCCATCTTTTACGTGGTCAAATTTGAAGCCTCCTTTTATCTCTTGTCTCAGATCATGTCTGGTTTTGTGTTTGTATTTTATACGCTGAGTTACTCTCTTTGTCCCATTAGAAGCAAGGAAGGAGATGTGAGGTCTGTTTCAGCTCATGGTTTCAGAGGGATGTCAGACCATCGTGAAGGAGACGACATGACAGGCAGCTTTATCTGTAGTGGTGGGAATGTGAGGTGGAAGGTCTTCATACTATGGTGAATCAAGAAGCAGAGGAAGTATCAGGAACCAGCAGCAGGCATAGCCTTCAAAAGCCTCTTGCTAGGGTCCTAATTCTGTTAACCAGGCTCTGCCTCCTAGGACTAAAGGCTCAGCAGTCTTTAAAACAGCAGGGGAATAAAGGATCCGAAGTCTGAGCCAGAGACATTTCCTATTAAGACCATAGTCAATGATTTTTATGATTTTTATTTGTAAGAATGCCTATGACATGCAAAATACACTAATAATCAGGGCACATCACAAAAATATGCTTCATCTCGTAGGGTAGGTTCCACACATCTCCACATGACTGACCATGTGTTGGGAAGCACCAACCTAGAGAGCATCAGAACTGGACTAGGCTTTAGAAATTTAGACAGTTCCTTTTCTTGCCTTAAGGGCTCTTTACTTTGGCTAAGACATGACTCTAGCTTGGGGTCAGAGGTGTTGGGTACAGTCCAGGCCCCTCTCTTTGAGAAAGGCCCTGTGTTGTTCTGGTGTTTTCATCCTCGGAAATAGACACTGAAGAAGAAAGGGTCTTGTCTGAGTTCCCCGTTGTAGAAGGCAGCAGCTGACATAGCATCCCCAGCCGAGGCTTCTTGATGTGGTGCAGGTTGCCTTCTTCTCCTGGGCTCAGGGATCCTGAGTATCCCCAGGCCGACGGATCATGCAGCCCCTGTGCTTTCTCTTTGTTATTCCCTCTGGCTTACAGCATTCACAATTCAGAGAGGGTTAAATGGTTCTCCCTTCTCTGGATTTTAAGAGGATTTTCTGGATAACCTGAGACTTGAGCCCTCCTTTCTCTGTCATCCTTGGAATTTCTTTATTCTTTATCTGAAGATCACTTTCACTGCTGGATCCAGATTTCTTCTGGAACATATGGAAGCAATTTCAGCCACCAGTCGCAGAAGTACAGGTTGAGACGGTGTCATCTTGCCAACAACCTTAAGGACAACAAGAAATTAAGGGCTCAAGCTGGGAAGTTGCCTCAGTCCATAAGTGCTTACCATGTATGGTGGCAAGTGTAATGTCAACATGGCATAAGCTAGTGTCATCTTGGAAGAGGAAACTACAATTAAGAAATGTCCCACAACAGACTGACCTGGGGGCAAACCTGTGATACATTTTCTTGGTTGATAACTGATGTGGGAGGGCCTAGCTCATCATGAGTGAAGCCATCTCTAGGCTGGTGGTCCTAGGTGCTATAATAAAGCAGGCTGAGCAAGCCATGGGGAGCAAGTCAGTAAGCAGCACCCCTCCGTGGCCTCTGCATCAGCTCCTACCTCCGGGTTCCTTCCCTGTTTGAGTCCTTGTCTGATACAGATGTACAAGTAAAATAAGCTGTTTCTTCCCCACGTTTCATATGGTCATGGTGTTTTGTCATGGAAATAGAACTGTAACTGGGATACCTTGCAACCCCAAGCACCCAAGTTGACCCCTACTCTCCTTATTTAAAATTTTAAAAAGCTGGTAATAGTGGCATGTGTTTATCATCCCAGCAGTGGGGGCAGCTAGCCTAGTCTGCTCTGGTAAACTTGAGGCCAGTGAGAAACCCAGTCTCTCTCTCTCTCTCTCTCTCTCTCTCTCTCACACACACACACACACACACACAGAGAGAGAGAGAGAGAGAGAGAGAGAGAGAGAGAGAGAGAGAGAGAGAGTGGTGGGAGCAGGGAAGAGCTGGAGTGTCAAGTTCAGAATGTGAGTCTCTACCCTATCACACTACTCCAGGGGCCCGGGATATAGAGAAGGATTCCCGCACTCACACAGAGCGGAAGTCACACTGAAAAGAGAGGCTTGCTGTACACACAGGAGGGTTAAACCTCTGGACCAGCACTGGACTGGCCACCAAAACAGATCTAAGGATCCAGGGTGAGCGTGGGCTCACTCAGGGGTAGACTCAGACCTGTCTGGAGCAGGGACCCAGAGGGTCAGACAGAAGTGCTTCAACTAAGTCCAGTAGCAAGGAATGATGCCAGGGCCTTTCCGTGCTGCAAGTTGGAGGCAGGTCACATGAGGAAAAGGGAGGAAAAAGTTGAGGGGGCAGTTCTGAGGAGTGACCAAGACTTAGTAAGGAGTGAAACAGCAACATGCTTCTAACCTGCAACACTGTTGAAGAAGCCCGCCTAGAGGGCAGCGAGCAAGACTGGTCGCAAACATGCTCTTCCCAAGCTCTTCCCAGGGCTTTGCACGCTCCCTCTGCCCTGTCCAAACACCCAGCTCTCAGTCCTCAGGCAGCTTTTACACCCATAGCACAGCATCCTCTCTTACCATTCAAGATATATTGAACAAATTAACCTTGAAAATGACCTTCAGATTCAAAGCCACCAGGAGGACGAAGTCGTGGGAAAGCTGAGGCACCAGCAACGAAAAGGTGGGCATGATCCCCCAGGCTCTAACAAGACATGCCCCTCCGCTTTTCTCTGCACTAGAAAGCACCCTTCTTTCTCTGGGTACAATACAGAATATGACTGGGATTCCGAGCTGGGTGGGATATTCCTGTATTGTGTAGGCCACAAAGAACGGTTTTCTGCATAGTACAGCACTCACAGCATGGGCGTTCACATAGCTAAAGAAAGGGGCAAAGGTTCCAGGGCTTTCTCAGAAAATGGTTCCATAGGCTGTGACTGCCCTCAGAGCAGTTCCCCATAGAATTCCCCCACTGGCTGGGATGCTGGGACCATGCCACTTCTTGGCAAAGCTCCAAACATGGAAGGCTTACAGGTTCTGGGAGAGCTTAGTTACGCTGAAGACTGAGTGAGCTAGGACGCCAAGCAGGAGGCTCACTTCCACACTAACACAGCTTGAGGTTCAGTTTCCACACTTGTGAAAGGGCTTCAACACTGCAAATTCTCTTTCATCTTTAGAATATTCTATCCAGGACTGGCTGTAAACTATACAATTTCTAGAGCAAAGCAAAGTCTTAGGGTACCTCTGGCAAACAGCGGGGTAGATTGCTATCAAAAGTACAGAAATGCAACTTTCTCTTCTTTCACCATTTCTTGAACTGTTACTGAAGGTTTTGTTTCCTGTCTAATGCTGTCTAAGTAAAGAAAAGTTAAACTTTTGCACACCTGGCACCTGGCAGGAATGCTATTCTCCATCTTTGTCCTGGATGATGACAGTCTCAAACGCAAAATAAGAGTCTTAACTCACAAGCAGAAGCATGCAGATCACACGATTTCTGTTTCAGATTACTCTGTGGATATGCATTTAAAATTGCATAGTGAACCACTTCCTCAGAATAAAATTTAGAGAGGGCTGGAGATATAGCTCAATAGCCAACTACTTAACTACTTGCATAGCATGGATTAGAACCTGTCTTCAATCACTAGTAACAGGTACACACACAAGCATACGTGCACACACACACAGACACAGGCACTCACACAATCATCCATTCATCCAGTACTGACTGTTCATTGGCTTATCTACAAGCTTGGGTGCTTCATTGCAAAAGAGCAGCCAAGGGTGACTGGTGCTTATTGTATGGCATTCCTGGGGAGATGTGAACCAATGTCTACTCATCCCAGATAAGGAATGGGCAACAGAGCGAAATAACAAAGATACTATCACAGTCAACTCAGTGAACCAACGATTTTAGTGGGGTTACTCACAAGAGTGTGGGTGAGGGGTGGCTCACAGGAGCTCCCCCATCCGAGTCAAGCATGGGCGGGGACTCAGGAAGACTGGAACCCTGGAGTCGTCTGCAGGACACGCAGGTAGTTCAGCGGGTCTCCCCTCTTCATCTATTCTTACCGCTTAGACAACCTTAGAGAGTAAGCGACATTGTGAATCTGGTTTCAGGGACATCCTGAGACTTGTGAGTTGTTTGGTTCCTGAGGTTTAAGGAGTCTCTCTTCAGAACTTTCTAGGCTTCATGGACTTCCTTCCATGACAGAATATTTCTGTTTGGAGCAACGTGCTCTACAACAGTGATGCTGGGAGAAAAGTTCCTGAGTGACATGGTGGAAAAGCCAAGGTAAAGCCAGAGGCCCCCAGTGCAGGGGCGTGTTGGGGATAGCATTAGAAGGAATCTTGCTCTTGCCTAAGGGCCTACCGGGACTTTGTGGTGGTTTGAATAAGATGACCCTTGTAAGCTCATATATTTGAATGTTTAATCACCAAGGAGTGAAACTATTTGAAAGGGTTATAAGGATTAGGAGTTGTGACCTTTTTAGGGGAAGTGTGCCATTAGTGATGGGCTTTGAGGTTTCAGAAACCCATGCCAGGCCCAATCTCTCTTCCTGCTATGGATCAGGATATAGAACTCTCAGCAACTTCTCCAGCACTGTCCCTGTCTGTGTGCCACTCTGCTTACCACCATGATGATAATGAACTACCTTCTAAAACTGTAAAGAATCCCTCAATTGAATGCTTTCTTTTATAAGTGTTGCCTTGGTCATGGTATCTGTGCACGGGACTAGAACAGTGACTAAGACAGTCTTCTCTGGTTTCCTAGGAATAGAGAGGTCGATCTCAGACCAACCCAACCCCTAAGAGGGAGCACATTCCATGGATCTCCACAAAGGGCCAGACCAGCAAAGAGAGGGATGAGAGGTGATTTCTAGAACTGGACAGCACGTCTGTGCCTCTGCCTGGATGATTCCTGGTGGGAGAGGGCCCTCTGGTGGGCAATGGTAGCAATGGTCCTGGTCAGGGCTGTGACCTCTTCAGGGGTGTGTGATCCCAGGACCAGGGTCTCCCTGAAGCAGAGTGGTGGGGAAAGGGACAGCCCTTAGGGTACTGCGGAATGGAGGCTTAACAGCTGTGCTTTAAGACCTGGTGTCCTTCCCCCCAGGGCCTTTTCCAGAAGTTCCTGCTGTCTCACCCCCTCCAGTTGCTGCTGCAGAGGTCGGTTCCCGGGAGTAGCGGGTGGGATCCGGAGGAGGACCCACAGCCGTGGACCCTCTTGATTTTGTTCAAGCCCCCAGCAGAGTGCGTCTCACAGTGGACACATTTACAAAGATGGGGCAGTTGGTGAACGGCTGCCCCTAGGAGTCGCCAGCTGTTTGCTTTCTGAACATTTCCACCCCCACTTGCTTTTTATGGAACTAATTACTCTGCATGCCTGCCTGTTCCTGCCCCTTTACAGGCCATTTCTGATCGGTATCTGTACTTGGGGGGAAGTCATTCCCAGGCATAACCAGCTGCAACCACCACCCAACCACAGCTTATCCAGCAGGATACCAGTACAGTGGTCTGTGCGGCCGCTTGCAGACTCTGCACGCTAGTGGTTTATCTAACTCACACACTAGATAAAGCAATCAGGGAACTTCTCCCCACACGGATCCATCAGCATCTCAGCAACAGGCTACTTAAAGGCCGACTATAAGGAACATTTTCATGGGGTACACCAGAGAGGAAAGGCTTGGTTACATTTCTGGCTTTAGATAGTTAATTCTCTGTTCACTAGGCTGGGCCATGGTTCAGAGATGTGCGGTCAAACGTTATTCTAGACATTGCTGAGGAGTTTTCAAAGGACATTAGCATTAAGCTCATGGGTTTTGGGTAACACACGCCGCTTTCCCTTAAACAAGTAGATTTGTCCAGTCAATTGAAGTCTGAATGAAGCAAAAACTGGCTTTCCCTAAGCAGATTAACAACACACACACACACACACACACACACACACACACACACACCCATACACCCCACACACACAAACACCACAACACACACACACTGTACACACACCACACATACACAAACACCACACCACACACACAAACACCACACCACGCACACTATACACACACACCACACCATACACACACCACACACACACAGAGGCTTATCCCTAAATGAACACCCCGAGCCTCAGGTTACCATCACACACCCATCAATACCCACCAGGGAGTCCCTGGGCTCCCTCTGCTGGACAGAAAGAAAAGCTTCATTTTTCTGGTCTTGCCCTGCCCACGGCCCCTTGCCCCTGTTTCCACTTTTGAGCTCTTCAGTGCCTCTGCCTGTGAAGTGTCTTGTGTGAGCTGTGCAGACACAGGAAGGAGGACACCGCTGGGTTCTTCATCTCTGGAACCCAGAGAGCAGAGAGATGAGATGTAGGAAGAAGAGAGATGAAAAACAGGGCTGCAAGAGAATGACTTTCACTATATGAGACTTCTTGGGGGGCTTCTACAGATGAACCCTTCAACTGAGGTAAAAGCCTTCCTAGGGGCTCTGGGGGGTTCTTCAAGGAAAAAAAAGTGAAAGCTTTTTCTTGAAAGTAAAGTTCTGATGGCTCCCCAGAACATCTGGAAATGACACAAGGAACAGGAAGAGGATGCGTCAGAGGGAGAGATGAGCCCATAGTCCCAAATCCCCAGCCCAGGTAGACCCCTTCCTGTTGCTTGGATTGAGGTTGCCTCCCAGCTGAGCTTCTGCTTTCTGCTTGTCTGTGGTCCTGTCGCTTCCCTAAGGTGTGTGGACAAACTCAGCTCTCCAGGATGCCTGGTGCAGGGAAAAAAAAAAAAAAAGGATGCTAATGCCCATTCTCGCAGTGTAGTGACACACAGGGCAACTATGGCATAGCCTTATGACTTACCCCGGTAGGCTCTGCAAGAGCACTCATTAGCCACCGTGCTCCTCATGTAGATGGGACGCATGCTGCTGCCAATCAGCAGAAAGACACAGGACTCTCTGACATCTGGATGGAGTAATGTTATGTATGAAGATGCATGCATAATTTAAAGTAGACATCCAGGTGTTATAATGTGAGTGATATTTGCATCATACATTATATATTTGCATATATAATGTGATTTATATAAGATATACATGTGAATAGTTATTGAAAAGCATAAAATGTTGTGTTTATATGTATTATACACAAACATGTGTATGGATTAATGTGTGTATTTACATTTTAAGGCACACATGCATATCTATATACATGCATATACATGAGGGATATATATATATATATATATATATATATATATATGTATGAAGCTTCTTGGGTTCCTTGTATAAGATTGTATGGCCTTCGCTTACTGTATACTATCCACCTTCTCCAGATGACTTACACAATGCCTCACACAATGTCAAGCCTGGAAAATGGGTTGTGTACGGTATTACTTAGAAAATGACAAGCAAAAAATCTGTATGTGTTCGTTATGGATGTAATTTCCTTTCCAATTCTTTGGCTGTGTCGTTGCTACTCTGCAGTGCAGCAGCTATGCAGAGCTGCCTGGATTCAGGGAACAGTTACTGCCTGTGATGTTGCCATGCAGCTACAGCTACCCAGGTAACATAGAACATATTAGTATGCCAACCCCCCTCTCTCCCCAACTGAAAGAACCATTGAGAATGAAACAGACATAGAACCAAAAGACTGGAGTTCAAAATCTGCTCTTCGGCTTCTACTTGTTCGACTTTCAGATAACTTAGCTCATCTTTCTCCGCTTGGATCTTGTCATCTGGGTTGGGGTGTCCCTGTCCTTTCTTGGTAAAGTCCCAGGGAGATGAAGGGATAATGCAGTGAAGAATTGAGATCATTGGCTAATGCAAGGTGAGTGGCCATTGACTCCCAGTTACTAGCTGCAGAACCCTGGCCTGGGCCCTAAACCCAGGGATCAAAGTGGGGCATAGCCCCAGCCATTGAGTGACTCAGTGCCAGAGCCCTGGCCTAACAGCCCTCTAAGCACCCTTGTTTGTGGGGGAAACAGTTGTCAACATAGACAAGACAGCAGGGCGTGTATGAGATGGGCAGATATTATGAGCCCCGAGAAGGGCTAACATGTGAGAGGTGGGTATGGTTCTCCTCCTGAAAGGGAGACAAATGGTTGAGAGACTTTGGTGGATGTGATGGCAAGAGGCTCTGAGAAGCACTGGGCATGCGTATTTGGGGAGGGAATAGGAATTTGATGGGAATATTTGCTGCAGTAACTGTTGTTATCCATTATCTGATAGGCTATAGATAAGATTCTCTTTCCAGGTCTGGCTTTTTTTTTTTTTCAAACCAAATTGATGCATTTTTTTCTTCTTTCAGTGAAAGTGGTCCAGAGTCCTCCCTGGACCCTGGAATTCCTTCCTCCTCTTTAAAATAAAGAGATTGAATCAAATAGCTTCAAGGTCCTGTTTCATTCCAGAAGGCCAGACAACTACAGGTTCAATAATGCCGTATAAGGAGGCTCTGAGGTGGGGACTGACCTCCTGACTATGACCTTTAAATGTCACCTCATCAAGATGTTCTCAGTCATTATTTTAATGGTTTTCTTCATCTCTTGCTTAATAAAAAAGAGAACATTAAATCTAACCTCAAACCTTGAGATAAGCAATTTGTTAAAGCAATTTGAGAGAATGATTTAGCAGCCAACATAATGCCGAGGCTGGATCCCTGATGCCTTTACCTTGGGCGAAACCTGCACCAGTGAGGCCCCAGCATGTGCTGATCACCCACAGTGTGTTAGGAACAGTCCAGGCACTGAGGGACACACAGATGAAGGGATACAGCTTCTATCATAAAAAAACCTCACCATTCAGAAGAGAAAGAGAAGTAAGCAGAACAGCAAGATGCAGACTCAAGGAAATTGGTTAAAAGGAGCAACTGATACTCCGGGCTGAGTGCACAGACAGCGTCATGGAGGACCAAACAGGACTGTAGGTAGGAAGTGCGAATGATGCCAGTTGGAGGGAATAGGCATGCTTGAGCTGTGATCACTGAGAACCCACCATGCTTCATGCCTGCTTGGTGTTCTCTCTATTGTCCTGGGTGACATTAAGCCTTCAAACGCATTGCTAGACCATCTGCAGCACAGGTAGATGACCTACAAAGGCAAGAACCTGGGCAGTAGAACCCGGATGCTCTCTAGAACGGTCTAGAACAGAGTTGCTGCTGACAGCATGGGCTGTGGGGCCACTGCTGTTTGGAGCTAAGGAATGTGGCAGCAGATCACTTGAGGTACAGGAGGGAGTGGGAGAGAGAGCTCATTGATTATTTAACCGATCTGAGAAGAAATGGAAAGTCCATTTGAAGAGTTTACCAGCCACCTAGCACAGAAAAGGAACAGTGGGCTTGTGACTAAGCGATGAATACAAAACCAAGACACGGGGAGGGAAAGAGGGTTGGGAGGGGAGAAAGATGAAAACCTCATGCGCAATACTGAGCAGTCACTTTGGCTGTAATTAGAAGTCCAGAAAGAGACAAAAGGAAAGGAAAGAGTATCTGAAATGAAAATGGCGAGGGAGTTTTACAATTGTGGAAAGCTGTCGGCCTCCTAAGCAGGATGCCAGACATATGATAAACCACACAGATAAAAGCATGCCTGCACAGAACACATTCAAAAATGCCAAAATTTAAAAAATACAAACAGATGAACCCTTTAGTAGGTTAAAGGAAAGAGGCATTGCTTACAAAGGAACACTAACACAGATAAGGCTGATTTCTCACTAGACATCCTGGAAAAGGAAAAGTGGTATCTTTAAAATGCTGGAGGATAAACACAACTGATTTCCAAGTTTACTTCTATGCTGCTTGGTAAAACACTGACCAGGAATCCTTTTGGGGAGGACAAGGTCTATTTGACTTAAACATTACAGTCCAACATCCAGGTAAACTAAGGTGGGAACTCAAAGCAGAAACCTGAGGTCAGGAACTGAAGCTGAAACCATGGAGGGATGCTGCTTCCTGGCTTGCTCAAATCCCTGTCTTATACAGCCCATGTCTATCAGCCTATGAATGGCTCTGCCCACAGCATGCTGGGTTCTCTTACAGCAACTAGCAATTAAGGAAATGCCCCATAGATGATCATAAGCCAATCCGGTCGATGCAGTTCTCCAGGTGAGGGTCCCTCTTCTCAGCTAACTGTAGGCTTTTGTCAAGACAATAGCTGAAGTTAACTATGACAACTACAAATTAATGATACATGTTCAACTCATCAAAATATGTTTTGTCAGTAGAGGCAAAACCAAGACCTGAGAGAATTTGCATCCAGCTGACATGTAGTTCTTCAGACTATAAAGAGAGGGCTCAGAAAGGGGCTAGACCTGCAAGCAGGATAGGGAACATAGCAAAAGAAGATATGAGCAAATAGAGAGAATTATATACTAATTAGCTGCTTATCCAGGCTTGAGCACATACGCATGGAATTAGCTATTGAGAGCAATGATAATGACATTGTATATGGTATAAATACTTCTAAAGCCCAAAATGACAGCAAAGGCACAAATTCTTCAGGGTTGTATTAATAGAATCACACCCTTGGAAGGCTGTTATACCATTCTTAAAGTATATAATGCTACTTGAAGGTAGATTATAATATGCTAAATTTTTATATTGCAAAAACCTCAAGAACTAGAGATTAAAAGGCAATATTAGTAAATTATTATTATTATTATTAATTTACTTTCAGTTTATTTTTATTTTGTGTGCTTGGGTGTTTTGTCTGCCTGCTTGTCTGCATACCAGATACATGCCTGGTGTGTGTGCAGACAGTCAGAAGATGGCTTTTGATTCCTGGATGGTTGTGCACTGCCATATGGGTGCTGGGAACAGAACTTGGATCCCCTGTGAGAGCAGTTGGTGCTCTTGATCATTGAGCCTTCTCACCAGCACTTAAATTAAAATTGTAATGGAAAGTTATTTCTACTCCTTTCACTTTGTAATTAAGAGAAAAATAGTCTTTTCCTAGAATTCCTTCCTTATTTGAAAGTTCTGCCTGTGCCTTCCTCTTGGAGCTAGCAGTTGCATCATTTTACTTGCCCTGTCTTCCTCTCTTTCTCTGCTGTTGTGCTAAGACCCTGACAACAGCAGCTCACAGGAGAGAGCTTATTTGACTCACTGTGAGAGGGTGCCTTTTACTATGGTGGGGGAGCAGAGGTGGAGATAGTGCAGGTGGTAAATCTATTGTTATGCTAACTTTGGGAAAATCAGTTAAAGACAGAAGCAGTGGGGAGGAGGAAAGACAGAGAAAGGAGGAAAGAAGGAAGGGAGGGAGAGAAAGAGATTCTCTGATGATGTCAATTTTCAAGAATGTACAGTACTCTAATGCAGTATGCACTTAGGAATAAAACTTTTTTATATATATACAGGCACATAATATTCGAAGGGAAATATAGTAGAAGGAGATAGTGGAGAAATGAATGGGAGGGGATGGCAATGGATTTGATCAAAACATCTTGTATACATCCTTGAATTTTCAAATAATAAAAAGGATAGAGGTTTAAAATACAGGCATCAAAGCTAATTGAACAAAGAAGAGGCAAACTGACAGTTGTATCTGAAAGTTATAGCAAAGATGTTGGAGCGATCAGCAAAACATGTAGACAGAAACCAGTAGGGTAAAGCCTATGGAAACATCACCTAGCACCTTCCCATTCTGTGCTCTGACCTCTATAGCAGCAGTTGCGTTCCTTGGTGATGATGTCCAGATCCAGTCATGTGCTGCAGGACAACTAATGGTAAACCTGGCCTGGCCCATTAAAAGTCAGTCGCATCCTTGCCCCTGTGGTGACAAACAAAACTGTGTCCAGACATTGCCAAATGTCTGGAAGCTTTGAGACAAGGGGCCAGGCCAACCTTCCCATGGGAAAAAAATTCTGTGGATCCAGACCATGAGTGAGGATCAAGACAAGTCCAAAGAGGTTTATAAAATGTTGAAAATGAACTTGGGACATTCTCTGAATAAAATGGAAGTCAGTTATTCCTCAATCTTGGTGAGATTTTGACACCTAAAGCACAACGGATATTTATAAATTAAGCAATGTATATCTAAGTGCCTATGAGTTTAATAGTTTACACTGAGTATGGGTGAAATAATAAAAAACTCTCGGAATTCTGGAAGGGCAATGCTCAGAGGGAAGTTTTCAACTCTAATGTAAATATGAGGGGGGTGTAAATTCAATAGCTTAAATTTCCATGATAAGACACCCGAACCTTGGGAAAAGTAGAATAGAAAGAGTAAAGTAGAAGTAAGGAAATTGTGCATGGTGATACACACCTGCAATCCCAGAATTTGGGAGGCAGAGGCAGGAAGACCAGGAGTTCAAGGCCACCCTCAGCTGCATAAGTAAGCTTGAGGCCAACTTGCCTCAAAATGAAAAGAAAGCAAAAAAGTACAATCAAATCAGTAAGTAGGAAGATCGGTGGACCTGAGAGAGAGGAAAGGGCCCCAGGATGCAGAATTCATCTCTTCTCAGGCCTCTGAACTTCATCAGCGGCTGCCTGGGCAGTCTGGAGGTGCAAAGGTATGTGTGCGAGGGACTTAGGCCTCTCTAGGGTGCAGGGAAAACCCAGCCTTGCTGTTTTCCCGAGCCAAACATCTGGCTTTCTGTGCTTTTTCTCCCCTGTAAATGGGGCCACAGCAGTGTCCAGCCCACAGAGTTACTGTGAATATGAATTAAGACAGTGTAGGTGATGGGCTGTAGGTTCATGATGCACAGCGTGTACAGATGGCTGTGGTTGCTCAAAGCAAATGATAGTACAGTCCACATCAGAGATGCAGGCTCCTCCTTCCTCCTACAGCTCTAAGATCCTTCTCCTAGATCATGACCCGGGTATGGGGTCTCTGTGTCTCTATCTGTCTCTGTGTGTCTGTCTGTCTGTCTATGTGTCTGTCTGTCTGTCTGTCTGTCTCTCTCTCTCAATCTGCGTGTGTGTGCGTGTGTGTGTGTGTGTGTGTGTGTGTGTGTGTGGTGTCTCCTCAGGTCATCCCCAGTGATACAGTAGTTAGATGAACTATGTTAATTCATTAGGAGCAGTACCGCTGGTGGCCTGCTGGTCAAATATAGCTTTAAAATTATCATGAATATTATTATCACTGCATATGTAGTATTTACAACTTAAATTAATCACCACCACTCACCTTCTTGCTGTTTCACTCTCAAACAACATGATTTTTCTCTAGAAGAGTCCCAAAGGCCACACTGGACTCACACGCAGTCCCACACGGCACATAGGACTGCAGCTGAGAAGGTCTCTATTCTCAGGTGCATTACAATTTGCCACAAGGAGGGCCACCCTGCCACCACCAGTCCCCAGACTGCCATTGCCTCTCCCTCCTTTTCATTTCAGGTGTGGCCTATTTTTCCATGTCCATTTGCAGCCTCTGATTTCAGACCTAGCTAATTTTGTAGATGAGGACTCTCGGCCCTGGAGGGGGGCGTGAGGAATGTACTGTCTCAGTCATTCTCAGAGCTCACAAGCTGGAAACTCTTCCTCATGTTAGACCCACAAGTCCCAGATCCAGTTCCATGTTCTGATTCCCAGAACTTCCCTGGCCAAACCCATGCTCTCTGTTTCCTGGATTCCAAGTCTCCTGCCATCTTTGCTATTCAATAATGGCCCACCCTTGCATTTATGTTTTAGGGAATATTTATTTACTGTTCTCTGATATTCACCAGACTGTGTGGTCACAGGGAGGACAAAAGTGTGGTTTTCGGGCACCTGCCATTCAAATAGGCTTATAGGCATAAGACAAAAAGCATAGCTTTGGTGTCAGCAGGAAAGAATTGGGACTTTGCTCTCATGTGGTATAGTGCTAAGACCTTAAACAAGGACACTCATCACCTCCCAGAGTCAGTTCCCTTGTTTGTGCAAGGACTGATATCCCTGTTTCGTGTGGGGGTCAAGAAGGGCATTGAGAGCATGTGAGTAAACAGCATGCCGCTGGCTGGACCTTCTGCCTTCAGAACCATACCCTCCTACTTTAAGAGTATGTCTCTCAGATTTTCTTCCCTATAGGGCCAGCCAGCACAAAGCCTCACATCTAGAAGACAGTAGGAAGAGAGAAGCCAGGATACTCCTCACCCTTTCCTTCATTCCTGGTAGTATTTTCTGGCCATCATTGTGGCTCTCCTTGATCCCAGAATCACAGTATCCCCAGTAGTTCTAGATGCTTCTGGGAAACTCTGTTATTCAGGATGAGCTGATACCACTTCCTTTTCCTTCCTGGTCAAAGGATAGACGTCTTTTAGCCTTGTGGCAGGGTTCTTCCTTGGCAGGCTTCTCAGCATTCCCATAACCTATATTACAAACACTCCACAGTTAGGGATGGAATTGTGCTTCTGATCCATAAATTGTGTATCTCTGAGAATCTTAAAAAGTGTGACTTCGGGCCTCCAGAGCGGCAGAGGACACATCTCCCATTGACTGTCACATGATGTTGATTAGTGGTGGCAGCCCTGGAACGTGACTGCACCTCCTTTAGACCCTTCTGTTTCACACAGGGATACTTCTGTGTCCCGATGGAACCTAACTGAAATGATTCCCGCATCTGGTACCCGGCCTGGAGCTCAGTGGGCAAGGAGAGCATGGAAAGCATGTTTGAGAGCAAGCAGAAGGAATAAAGAAGGTAAGTACAATTTAACCCAAATGCATTTGGAATTCACCGAGTTCTGCGCAGGGCTGTTTGGGGCAGGGTGAAGTTTAAAGAGGAATCTTCGGGTCTCTCTTCAGCTGCCTCCTTGAAAGGATGTAGGACAACTCTGCACAATCAACTACACGCAGCTAAGGATGCTGAGAATGGGAGAAATTGTCTTCCCCAAGGAAGAACAGAACAACCTAATTGGTCATCCAGTACCAAATGGTCATCTCTGAAAAAATACACACATTATAGTAACATTATACAGAAGACTGAGCCGAATGCACACACACACACACACACACACACACACACACACACACACACACACAGACACGCACACACATGCACGCACACAACAACATTTAATGATTATAGAAGAAATGAATTTGAAAGAGACAAAGGAGTAAGGAAGATTATATTGGGAAGGCTTGGAGGGGAAAAATAGAGTAATGATATTATAATCTTAGAAATAAAAGAAAGGGTCTGGAGAGATGGCCCAGCAGTTAAGAACACTGACTGCTCTTCCAGAGATCCAGAGTTCAATTCCTAGCAGCCACATGTTGGCTCACACCATGTCTAGTGGGATCTGATGCCCTCTTCTAGCATAGGGGCACAGATGCAGAGAGAGCACTTATATACATAAAATACATAAAAGTGAAAGAAATAATGAAACATAAAAGAAGAGACCGTGTGTGCCCTGCTTAGTACAGTGGGCACTGGTAAGCAGACCCAACAGCCTGTAACTGTGAGTAATGTCGCTGTCTGTGGAGCGAGACTGAACATGCACCTTGTTTTTGGGTAGAGGCTGGGTCAGTAGAGCCCCGAAGGGCTGATCAGAGCTGGTAGGTGCTGACTGTTCTTATTAATGCCCTCTTTACAATTGATTTCTCCCAAGCTCTAGCAGGATGCCACTCCTCCAGTGCCCCCCTCACCCCACAGCCAACTGAAGACCTTGACATTTGCCCATTGTGGCTAACAAAATGCATGCTTTCCCAGGAGAGGAGCAGAAAGGCTTTATAACGGGAAAGGGAAGGCTTTGGGGATACTCTGATGGAAGGTTGCTAGCCCAGGGAACCTGGAGGTGGGCCAGCTACAGGGAGAATCAATGTGATTGTTTAAGAGGTGCAATGGTTTGAAAGAAAATGGCTCACAAAGGGTGTGGCAGTGTTAGGAGGTGTGGCTACTCCAGCACCATGTCTGCCTGCATGCTGCCATGTTCCCCACCATGGTGATACTGGACTGAACCTCTAAAATGGTAAGCGAGCCCCCTCAATTGAATATTTCCTTTAGAAGAGTTGCCGTGGTCATGGTGTCTCTTCACAGCATTAGAAACCCTAACCGAGACAGGAGGGAATAGTTGACTTTCCCTGGAAGTCACCAGCTGGAAATGGGTGTGGGGTGGGGCTGAGTATGGTGTCATGTATTCAGGGCTGCTTGGCCATTTGAGACCAGCTGCTGCAGGAGCTATGGGGTGCTGTTTCTTAGGCTTCTATTTCCGACTGTGGGTATCTATATTTACATCTGGCCTGGCTGTTGCTCACTTGGTCTCCAGCACGGTTGCAGGCACCTCTGTGCGTATCTTATCTTGATACGGCGCTTATGTCCAGCTATCAGAAATCTTAGGTGTGACTTCTGCGAAGCCTGCTGTACTCGCTCACCTCCTCGCTTCTCTCTTTGGTAGTACCTTCACAGTGGCATCGATGATCCCATACTTTATTAGATTTATTTGCCCATGTTCATCTTCCTGGCTCAGGCGCGACCCTCTGTTTCTTCAGTGTCCGGGTCCAGGTGGCCAGATGCTCTATAAATGCCCGTTAAACAGACATAAAACAGCGAGGTTCAGCGACAAACCAAGCATAATCTTCATTCAATGTGGGGTTTGGTTACAATGCTAAATGTAAGCCTTGGGATCTAATCATCTTGTAAAGTGAAGGTGTTGAGCTCCTAGTAGCTCCCCGATGAGAAAGAGCAGAAGAATGGCAGGCAGCCTTGCCTAACTTTTCCAGTGAAGAAAGAGTCCGTGGAGGAACCCAGAGGCATGCTCCTGGTCTAGATTTGTACAGAACTCAAGGACTGCAGCCTGGGAGGCTGTAAAGCCTGAAGAACCTGCACCCAGAAGCAGCAAGGTCTAGGGCCTCTATAACAATGAGTAAAGCTGGTTCTGGCATAGTAAGGCTGCTTGCATGCATGAATGCACTCATGAATAAAAGAAACTTATGTATCACCTAGCAACTATTGGGACTGAAACGTTCTGAATAACTAATAGTGTAATACATCAGACAGTTGGAGAAAGGTCGGTACTGCAGGATTGTGTATGGTCTACCACTTTCTGTCCACATTTTCATCACGCCCCCCTGTCACAGAAACACAATTATAAATTTGCAAAATGTTATGTATAATCCTGTTATCATGGGAGGAGCTCAAGAGAGAAAACGTAAAAGCCCACAGCTGGGCTCGTTCTCAGAAGGCTTTAGACACTAAGCCAGGTAAACGGGCAGATTTGGGATTTTCTTTCCGCATCAATTCTAATCCCCTTATAGTTGATTAAAAGCAATGGAGTCATCTCTCCTGCGATGGAATGATCCCACTTCAACAATTCGTCATGCTAATTAGCAAGGCGACAAGGGATTTGTCTATTTCCAAGTTGTGAAGGCTAAGACTAATAGAATTCAGAAGCGGTGAGTCAGGCACAATTCCACTCGTCAAGTTCTTGTTTGGGAAATGATGCTTCGTGAATGTTTCTATGTAGATTGGGCTGATGGGGACTGAGGCCTTCTGTAGGATTATGTTCCTCGTACGGACTAAGACTCTTCAACAGTTCTTATCAGAGTGGGCGATGGACCTTTATGCCTGTTGTGTTTGACACCGTCTTTCCCCCAAGGACATTCAAGCAGCACTAGATTATAGAACAATCCTTCACTGGATCAGACTCACATTGAAAAACCAAACACCCTCAGACCCCTTAGAGAATGACAGTGTTCACTGGGGAAGAAAATCCTCTTTTCTCTAGTTTTCTACTTTTATGTGTTTTGTCATCCAAAAAAAGTAATTTATATTCAAAACCGTTGAAACACATTTGATACCAGAGCAGCTTATAGTGGGATATTTGCTAGCATTTGTGAGCGTTGGTATTTTTGGAATAACTTTTGGTGTTTTGATCAGAAAATCCACCTGTCATAGAGCCATCCTGGTGCAGACAAGAGATGGGACTTGGAGCAGGGAGATGGTTTGTCTGAAGCTAACAAGTAAATTCCATCCCTGAAATAGAAATCCCCATCTGCCTGGCTCCAAAATCCTGTTCTCTAGATAAACACACCTCGTTGGCCACATAGATTTGGGTTTGTAAATGAACTTGGCCATTTAAGCCGAGTCTCCCATCCCTGCCGTTTTGAAGATTGCATCTTTATGTTGGCAAAATAACCCAGACTTAGGTTTGGGTCTCCAGAGAGGCAGGTGAAACTCCGATCACTTCATTGCTTGGAATTCTTGCCCAGGGTGATGAGGCACAAAGCCAGCTGATGAAGGAAAGGAAGAGACAGGGAGAAAATGGGCCTTCTGTGTTCGGGCAGGATGGGATACAGAGAGACACTGCCATATGTGTGAGACAGGTGGTGCCACCGAGGCAGGGCTCATCGTAGCTTTGCGAGTGTGTGTTGACTCTTGGTGAACACCTCTTCCTTTCCTAAGGTCTCAGCTGCCTTGCTCTTCTCCTGTTAGCTCTTTGCAGCCTATTTAAGCAATCTTTGCCTGGAGCAAGGCCATGGAGGCATTCAAATGTTTGATTCTGAAGCTTGGTTATTGCTTTAACTTTTAGATTGATGTTACGGTTTTCTCAAATCTTTTTCATATACTGGGTGAAATAGGCAGAGGGGCCTTTTTCCTTAGCACACATAATAGAGTTTTGGGAGAGCCAAATTTGTTGAAGAGATCTTGTGGTTCCCGGTGAAATTATGTCACCGTAAATCACAAAACTGTGTGGGTCTCTTTCTTGCCTCAGTTTTGACCTATTTATCTATGGTCGATATTCATATTGTCAATATTCATATTGATCTAATCACTGCAGCTTCAGAGTCTTAAAATTTATAAATTCTCTAGTTTTTAAAAATGTGTCTTTGTCATTTATAGCCATAGCACCTCCACAAAACTGAAAATTTCTAGAAATGTACGTAAGACAAACAGAAAAATATTGACGTAGTCAGGTGTGCACCCATTAAAAGCCACACCAGGCTCCAATGGGTACTCCCAATATAATGGTCACACAAGTAGTCCTGGTCAAATTAAACGGAAAATAAACCAAAAAGGCATGAATCTAGGAAAGGAATCAAGTAGCAATGAGAATGAGGGGCAGTTGGTAGGGGTCAAAAAAAGATGAGAGAGTGATCACCGTAATATGGGAAACTACAAAAAAAATGAAGTGAAGGAAAGTCTGTAACATGTTATTTGAAAGGATGTTTTCAAAATAATAGAGTGAGATTCGTATTAGATATTCAATCTATATGTCATTGAAGAATTAAAATCTTCATAATGTCTAATGTCTTGATCACCAAGATGTTTGTGTAGCTCTCTTGGTTTGTGTCTTTCCTTAGTGGTCTGTTGTGTTGTTCTATGTGGAACGTTCCATTGTATTTTTCTAGATAGAGACTTATATATTTGATTATTTATATGCATTTCCATAGACTCATATACTTGATATTTTTCTGTATAATTATAAATAGTATTATTTTTCAAATGTATCTTTTTAGTTTTGTGCTTAGAATATATATAGTTATATACATAAGTATATATTATATAGTTATATATATATATATATATATATATATATATATATTAGTATGGAGCTATTTCCAGCATCTTTCTGAATCTGTTATTAATCTAAACTTCATATTAGCTGATGTCAAAATCTGAAATCATGCCATTGAAGGAGAAGCGTGGTCATACGCACTCCTTTTAAAAATCCCTGTCCTGCTCCTTCTGTTTTCTTCATGGTTGCACTGGGTAGGCCTTCTGGCACAGTGCTGACTCAAAGTAGGAGCAGTAGATCTATTTTTCTATAACAAACTTCAGAGGGCAAGCACTAAACACTAAAGCACTGGATATGAAGTGAGCAGAAAGGGTTTGGATAAAGGAGATCCACGTGATTCACATCCGTGGATGGCTTTTACCATGGCTGTGGATCAAACCTTGCCAGTCCGGATCATCAGCGCTTTCATCAGCACTTCACTGGGAAGGATCGTGAAGTAGTTTGGGAGCTTTCGCTTTGTTCTGTTGTTCTTGTTGTTTGTTTGTTGTTTTGTTTCTTCACTTGTACTCTGGGATCACGAGACCAGAAAAGTAATATCAACTGAAACACACAACTGTGGATTAAATCCAACTTTACCTAATTGATTTTCCCTTTTTGTATGTGGCTTGGTTGCCAGCACAGCATCACTGGAGGCGTCCTTCTGATGACGCTCCTGTTCTGGTGTGCTTTCCATTGTTGAGATAAAACACCATGAGCATGGCTACCTAAAGAAAAGAACTTATTTTATCTCAGGGTTCCAGAGGGATGAGTCTACCCTGGCAGAGACATGGCAGCAAGCAGCTGACATGATGGTGGGAGCAGGAGGCTGAGAGATCACATCTTGACCCACAGGCACGAAATAGAGCAAACAAACTGGAATCAGAGAGAGGGTATATACTCTCAAAGTTCCCCTCATCCCCCCACCCAAGCCGTGAAGTCCTTCCTTCAGCAAATTCGCATCTCCTAAACTTCCCCAAATAATGCCATGTGTTCAAATACCCAAACTTACATGAGGCATTTCTCATTTCAAAACATCACAGTTGAGTTGTTGACCCTCAGACTTGATTTTGCAAAGTTCTTGTATTGTGCATTAGGGTTCAGTAGATTGTACTGCATACAATCTACAATGAAGTGATGCGGCTTGAATACAAAATGTGTCCCATTAACTCCTTTGCTGAATGCTTGGTTCTCAGCTGGGCTGCTATTTTTGGAGGTTGGGAGCTTCAGGGGTTGGAACCTGGTTAACAGAAGTGGGTTCCTAGGCCTGAGCATTTGAAGGTCTTTCCTGGTCTCCAGGTCCTTCCTTGTTCTCTGCTTCCTCTCAGGTACTGCATGAGCAGCTTCCTCCATGGGCTCTCCCACCATCAGCGTTGTCTCCCAACTGTTATCAGCAGAACCAAGGTCTGTGGATGAAAATCCTTGGAACTTCGAGATGAAACGAACATCCCTTCCATTCCCTCCCCCACACTCTCAGACTGTTTCTGCTGGGTTTTTTCTTGTTGTTGTTTTGTTTTTGTTTTTGTTTTGTAGATGCGTTTTTTCTTTTCAATTCAGCGAACCCACGGATCCTACTGATGCGTTTTCAGCGCCTCACTGCTTTGCATGGAACCCTTCCATTTCATCCACATTTTCAAAAGCAGAATAATTGGCCATACACTTTTACAATAACTTGGGAGTTTTTCTTCTATCATTTCAACATCTGAAGAATCTATAATTTTCTTATTTTAATCCCTCAGATTGATACTCTCCTCTCTTCTCTTTCCTTTATAAATAGCATTGCTCAAAACCAACTGGATTTTTTGAAAAATCTGCATTTTACTTGGCCGTTCTCCACTAGGCATTTTGATTTCTGGCTAATGTATTGATTGGTTAATTGATCTATTTGCTATTATTTCTTTGCTTCTACTTTCTTCATGTTCAATTTTATATACCCGAGTTGGAAGATTTATTGATTTTGCCTGTTCTTTTATGTCTGATTCATATGTCAAAAACTATGGATTTCTAAATTTTGCCTTCTTTGGGTGAATGACTTGGGCTTTGGTTAGATTTTTAAAAATTTTGTCATATGACTTAAAATATTTGCTACTACATGGCTGCCACTTCTGTAAGTTATTGAAAACTTACCTATTTTGGCTGGAGAGATGGATCAGTGGTTAAGAGCATTTCCTGTTCTTCCAAAGGTCCTGAGTTCAATTCCCGGCAACCACATGGTGGCTCACAACCGTCTGTAATGAGGTCTGGTGCCTCTCCTGGCCTGTAGACATACACACAGACAGACTATTGTATACATAAAAATATTTTTTTAAAAAAACTTACCTATTTTATTTTTAAATTTTTGGAATTTCAACCATCCCTGTTCTGGGGGGCTATAATTAAATTTACCTGTGACACAAAATAGACACGTCCCATTTTGTGCCTGTACCATGCTGTGCCACTATAGTTCTGCAGGTTAATTTGAGGTCCGGTATTGTGATACCTCTGGCAGTTCTATTCATTTTGCCTACGATTGCTCTGGCTGGCTGTGATCTTTTGTGCTTCTGTGTGAATTTTAATACATTTTTGTTGTTTTGTGAAGAGTGTATTGGAATTTTGATGGAGAATGCCTTAAATCTGTACATTACTTTTGGTAGTATAGTCATTTCCACATTATTTAACTTGGTTAATTCAAGAGCATGGGCAGTCTCTTCAACACCTTGCATCTTCTTCGTTTTTTTTTTTTTCTTTTCTTTTTCAGTGTCCCCAAAGTCTCTTTGTGAAGATCTTACACCTCCTCAGGTAGGTTTCTAGGTTTGTTTGAAGCTATTGTGTGTAAATGGGATATTTTCTCTAATTTCTTTTTCAATAAGATCATTTTTGGTATACATAAAAGCTACTGGTTTTTGATTGATGCTTTTGTATTCTGGAATTTTACTGAAATTGTTTATCAACAGGCATAAAATTTTTAATGGAGTTCATGGTGGGATTTTTGTTTTGTTTTGTTTTGTTTTTGTATTTTTTTTTTGTTTTTTTGAGACAGGGTTTTTCTGTAGCTTTGGGGCCTGTCCTGGAACTAGCTGTCTTGTAGACCAGGCTGGCCTTGAACTCACAGAGAGTTAACTCACAGCCTCACGAGTGCTGGGATTGAAAATGTGTGCCCCAACCACCTGGCAGTTTGTAGTGCTTTTTAAACACAGGATTATGGAGCCCTTGAATAGAGGTAATTTAATGTCTTCATTTTCTATTTGTATCTTTTTTCTTTTATCTTATTCCTCTAGCTAAGATTTTGAGTACTACAGTGAATGAGTGGCAAGAATGATAATTCTTCCTTTACTCTAGAGTTTAGAGGAAATGATGTCAGTGTCTCCATATCTAGTATGTTGTCTGAAATTCAATCATGTATAGCTTTTATTATGCTGGAGTATGTTCATTCTACCCCCTAGTTTCTTTGGACATTTTGTTTCAAAGGCATGGTGTCTTTTCTCCATCTATTGAGATAGCTGTGTGGTTTCTAGTCTTAAATCTATTTATAAAATTTATTTCATAAGTTAATTTGTTTATATTGAACTAACCTTTCATCCCTGGAATAAAACCAAGTTGGTCACTATGTATTATCTTCTTAAGATGTTGTTAAATTTCATTTGAGGTTTATTACTATGAAATTCTATAACTATCTTCTCTAGGGAAACTGGTCTATGGCTTGCTTTCCTCCATCCCTCTCTTCCTCTTCTCTCTCCCTCCTTCCTTCCACCCTTCCATCCTTCCTCCTTGATGTATCTGTAGCCTTGTAATATCGGCTTCATAGGATGAGTTTGGTAGTGTCCCTCCCCTTTTTATGTTGTGGCACAGTTAGAGGAACGTCGGGATTCTATCGTCCTCAAAAGTTTGATAGAATTCAGCAGTGAGGCCATCTGATTCCAGGATCATTGTTCATTATATGTTTATTTAAATCATTTATATCTTCTGAATTTAATTTCAGCACTTCCTATGCATTTATAAATGTTTCCATTTCTTCTATTTTTCCAGCTTTTTGGAATAAAAGTTTTCCAGGTTTTCACTAGTGATTTGGATCCCTTTGTCACCTGCTGTCACAACTCACTTTTCATCTCAAATTTTGCTAGTTTGATTCTTACCTTTCCCTTTCTGTTGGTCTTGCTAGGGTTTGTTAATTTCGTTCACCTTTGCAGAGCCAACCCCAGTTTGTGTCTTGTTCGTTTAGTTTCTGTTTCATTGCTTTCTGCCCTAGTCTTGGTTATTTGCTGCCACCCGTTGTCCTTGGGTTTAGTTTCTCTGTCTTTGGTGTATTTATTCGCAATCGCTCTTCTTTTCTAATGTGAGCGCCAACAGCTGCAAACTTTCCTCTTAGGACAAACACCGCATTTTACAACCCCTTGGAATTTGTGCAAATATGTTTTATGCTCGCAATTTTGTTTTGGAAATTATGTCATAAAAATTTGGAGAGAATGCAGCTGCTTGATGTCATGTTTGGCAAATATCCTGCAGGACTGTTAGGTTAATTGCGTTATTGAAATCATCTCTGAATCTACTGATCTATTTATTCTGTTGGGATTGGGCAGCCACAGTGGCAGAGTTGTCTGTCTTTTCTTTTCATTCTTTAATTTTTCCTCATGCATTTGAAGGTATAAAATCAAATCCGTATAAAGTAATCATTATTATTCCAGTCATACAGTGTCTGTCACAAGAGAGTGGTACAAAATTTGCTCTGTAAGACACAGTTTAATGCTTGGAATCACAAATATCCCAGCATTGGACTGATGGCTTACCCCAGGGGTGGTAGAAGAAAATGTGGTCAAGGCAGCGTTGACCACAAGCTCTAGTGGGCCGAGGATGCCATCTCTAGAACTTGGAGAATATAAGAGATGGAGGGCAGTATGGAGGCATTTTTTTCTGCATGTGACCTGGCTACTGAAACACAGCTCCCCAATGTTGCTCAATATTTTCATTCTGCAATGTTGGTTAGTAACTAGGAGTTATGATTAGAATGAGAAAGGTAGCCTCTTCCAGGGATGCTGATATGAACCCATTATGGGGACAGGGTAGGGGTGAGAAGGTCTATATTAGCAACTTCATGGATTCTTGGAAGAAGGCAAGAGCAAGAGGATGTAGGTACTGAAATGAACGTTCGGCCAGCGGTTTTGGAGTATGTTGTGTGTATGGCGGGGTTGGAGACAGGGAGACTCATGAGACTCATTAGCAGATTGCTGTCATGGACAATATGAGCGAGGGATGAGGAAGGCAGCAAGTGAGGAGGGAAGGAGAGGGAGTCAGCTCCAAACAGACACACGTGTATCAGGTCAGTGACAAGTCGTTAGTAGGAGGGGGGCGGAAAACTCAAGGAATATGAGTGGGTTTTGACTCTGATGAGATGGGGCACACGGGGACGGTAAATGAGGATACATAATGACAGGTGTGACCAAATAGAGAGCCCCAACCTCGGGGGAAGCAGAGGTTGCTTTCGTTACATGGAAAATAATGAGTACTATCTTTCAAAATCATAGAGATCAAATTAATAACAAGCGAGGAAAAGATTCTTTCAGCTTCTGAAATGGCCACATGATTTATATCAGTAATCAGAATGAAAACTCCTGAAAATAGAAACAAAAGACACTGAATGGAGGAGAAACCAGAGCAGAAGCCATAAATAGATTCCTGGCAGATGGGGAAGTCTAAATTTCTAACACGTTTATTAAAGATGCTCAAACCCAGTAATTAAAATGCTAATTTGAGCAATTAAAGGTATAACTTTAGTCTATGACAAAAACATGACACCTTCTTCCTCCATTCATTCTGTAATTCCTGCACACCTCGGGTGCCTTTGCCTCTCTGCCACACAGAGTTTAAGGGGATGCAACATTAAGCTAGTTTTTTGGTTAAAGAAATCATTAATGTATTTTGAAACATGTTCTCCACGAAGAGAAGTGCTGTGCTGATTGCTAAACATTTGTAAGCACCCAGCAACTCCACTCACCCTTTCAACACTAGAAACTCATTTTGAAGCTGCATTATAGTATCTTGGACAAATATACTCACAGTTATCATGGTTTCAAACGAGTTGACTGCAAAGACTAGACTTTAGGACATCACACTGAGTGATACCCCCTTCTGTGACCCAGGAAGAATGCTGCTAAAATGATATGAACTCACCAGTCATTTAATTTCTTTCTTCTTTATCCAAATGAGTAAGAAACACAGTTAATTTCCAAGGCACACTCAGGGAACCCATGCTCCCAAGTGTTGAGGTCAAGGTAAAAACCCTAAGAGACATGTATTTATTCCAAGCTCACTTCAGGATAACTGTCATTCCCTTAGTTCCATCAAGAGAGCTTTCCTGAGTCACACAGCAAATTTCAACACACTAGCAGGCAGAGAGGTGCAAGGTGTCTATGTTAATGGCTTGACCATATACTTCATGAGAGCCCTTCCCTGTGTCAGAACTCAATTAGACATTCTTCTTAACTGCAGGGCAGCTGAGCGCCACAGTCTTCCTATGAATCTATCAGAAGAGGAAATAGCTGTTCCATGGATTGCCAGCTCTCAATACATCCCTGAGCAGCACATACAACTCTTGTCTGCTATAGAGGTGTGGCCTTCTATGGTCTCTGAAAGCATGCCATGTCACACTGGGACAAAGCCCTGAATCTGACTTCAGGGTTCCAGAATACGTGAATGGATAGGGTTCACTGCACTGTAGCAGAATGTTATGGCCTACTAGGAGCTGGCTATAGGTACACATGAAGCAGGTGGTCAGAAGAATCTAGAAGGAGGCAACATAGGTCAATAAGACTAGAGAATAAATCCCATGTCTAACCGAACAGACAGACCTCATTGCAGATGTGGGCGGGGCTAAGGTGGAATGTTCAGGAGATGACATCCTTCAACAAATCCATCTCAGAGTATGGAAGACAAGCAGATGCGACAAATACAGAATGCCCAGGATTTAGCTAGATCAAGTGTCACATCTAGATCACTAGGTATGGAGCAACAGACATCAGGACCTCTGGGTATGGGAGGAGCCATGTAGTCCTACCTTCCTTCCTTTGAGAACTTTTAGGGTTGTTTGTTTCTTCTATTAGGTATACCATATCAAAACTAAGATAGGTTTTGCTTCCTTCCCATATGTGCCTTCTCACAGTGAAGAAACCAACATGGCAGTCCAGGTTCCAAGCTTTGAGTTTGCTAACTACAAGTAGACAGGTTAAGGCCCTGCGGCTCTAACTTCACATAAAGTTCTTGGTCCATGAACCACAGATGTCTGGGGTACATGTTCCTTCTGGCTTAGGTAAGCTGACATGTTGTGAAAGATAGAATTCACCCATCGAGATCATATACACTAAATGTTGGGGAAGGATTTCAAACCAACCCAAATCTTCCAAAACAAACAGATTTTCTGTTGAGTTCTTGGGGTTGATCTTGTCCATCTCAGGAGAGAAGGTTCTTTACCTTCCTTGGGGACAGTATAGCCAAGGCTGAGTGACCTCTAGGCAATGCTGTTGAGGATTATCAAATTATCAAATGGAAGCTGGAACAAATTACCTCCTTGTTATTTTGGATCTGTAACTCCAGCGTTATTCAATTACTCTTCTTATTCTATTGAGGATGGCCTTTCTGAGCTCAGCATCCCGCATGACATTGCTTCATTATTGTCTGCTGGGAAAAGACTTGGCAGCATTTCAGAGTTCAGACGTGGTCAAAGCAAATAGTTTCTCTACAATATGTCAGATTTTTGTAGTCCCAGTCAAACAATATGAAAGTCAAAGGACTTCTCTGAGACACAGAGATGGAGGCACAGACAGAAGTTCATCTGGAAAGATGCAGGAAGTCATTAGCCAGAGGAAATGACACATGTCCCGTGTGCCAGGATGATTTCTCTCATCCCTACTTTTGGGGGCTCAGCATAAGGACTGTCCTCAACTGAGCTGCATACTGCCCTGCACACTCCACTGATCACACACACACACACACACACACACACACACACACACACACACACACACACATACACCAGTGGCAGGTTCTGTGCTCTACGTACCATGCTCATCTTCTCAATTTCCTCCCCTGGCTAGACACTGAATCCTTCCTGGGTCCCTGACATCTCGAGAGTTGGTTGCACCCTCTATCAGGCACCTCTTCCAGTCAGTGTAGACTTTCTCACATTCTCATGGACCTAAAGGAGTTCAGTCATGCGTCGTTCTGGCTTTTGAATGCTGCTTCTTAAGGCCAAGGCCCTTAACTTACATGACTGTGGATGCTTAGTGGGCAAGATGTGAAGCCCACATCATGATTGTTGGCCAATGAAGGAGGAAGGGAAAGAGCAGGAATCTGAGTGAGCAAGTCGAACTTACAAACTTATGGTAGAAGATGATCAGGAAGCATGAGGTGCCATTAAAAAGAATCATGTGTGGTTGCATAAAGCCATAAGTGACAACACTGGGCACTTAGTAAAAGGTATGTCAAGAGATCATATTAGGTAAGTCCTACTTCATCACTGGATTCTATTTTCCATTGAAACATATATTGAATGAGCATATAAAATCGTTTAGTATAGGCACGCATCACACAAGCATCTGCATTTAGCTACATTTTAAATTATGAGTAGACTAAATTGTTGGCTTAAAGTCTTCCAGTGTCTCTGTAGTGTGCTCAGAAGACATCTGTGTCAATGAGAGGAGGCTCTGGGGGATTCAGAGATATAGGGCTCTCCCACATGGATCTCATACCACTCTCTCCTTCTGTGCCTGTTGGCCATGCTTGCTGGGGCCTGAGTAGACATCTCTGGCTCTTCTTCTGGGACTTTTTGTGTCTTCTCACTTGGTTACTCTCACTTTATGTTTTAAAGTCCTTGCATACTTATAAACCCAGCATACTGAAGGCGAAAATAAAAAGAGTGTGGGTTTCAGGCCAGTTTTGACAACCTAGCGATATTCTATCTCAGTAAATAAATAGAAATAATACATAAGTAAATAAAGAAAGAATGCCTTCTTCTTTTGTACTTTTGGACGTCCAGTCTTTAAAAAAGGCATTTTCTGAAGGACCAGCCCCAGGCCCCCTCTCAGAGGAATGATGTGATGCTGGTCACTCTCCTGTCGGCTCCTCATGTGTCTTCATCGCTGGAGGAAACAGGCTCTGACAGTGACCTTCCAGTCTTTCCTGTACCCTGGTATTTTGGCAGTGTGTTCTAGTACACAGCAGGATGTCAGAAAGTATGCACTGATAGAATAAAAACACAAACACACCATGAACGTGGGTTATGTGCAGTGTTCATCTCTGGGAATTAGTGAAGGGGGAAAGCAGTGTTTTCCCTGTACTTGACAATACCCATTACATATTTTACAGGAGCAAAATTGAATTTAGTGAGGATGGTTTTTAAAATTTGTTTCATTTTCCCCTCTCATAACAAGTTTTTGTTATTTTTTATTCTTGGAATTGTGGTCGGAACATGGTCTGATGTACCATTAAGCATAAACAGAAAAGGTCTCTGATGACGTAACACTGATCATGTCCTGGGCATCCTTGAAAGCTTTCGCAAGCACAAGGAAAGGGAAAAATTAGAATCACAATGCTAACTGCGGCCAGAACCTTTCTCTAACCGAGTTCACACCTTTTGTTAATGATAGGTCTGGAGTTCTTAGAGCTGACATGTCAAGAGAGGAAAGATGAAACGTGCTAGGTGAGAGCTGGGATGTAGTACCCTGGTTACCAAGTGGACATGGACCCTCAGGGCACAGTTCACTAGCTCCTTGCTTCATAAGCCTTGGTTCTCCTCCATCTACTCATATCTCTAGTGGTGACCCAGCAAAACAAGTACCCTGGGCATATCCAGACCACAACCCACTTGCTAAGCTTCTCAAAGTATGTCCAAGATTGGCCATTAGAGGCACTGGCTAAGAACAGGGCCACCCTGCTTCAGCATTTAAGGAAAGTAAAGAAACGAGTAGGAAGTTGTGATCTTCTGAGTATATGTCTTTCAGGTATAGGCGGAGATCATTTCTGGCATCATCTCCATCCATGTGGGAAGAAAGAACACACGTATAAAACAAACGGGCACCGTTTCCAAATTGGAGATGCACATATGCCAAGAGACCACCAGACAAAAGTCTTTCAAGGGGAGTCCGATACAAGATCTCCTTTCTGGATTCCTGGAGAAGTAGGTCGGATGCAGAGGGGACACAAGACATGGGAAACTGACCACAGCAGACATTCACTGGCCACGGCTGAGCAGGGAGATCTGCTGCAGTGACTGGGCAGCCCCTCAAGGAAGTGCTGTGCCAAGGATCAGTGTTTCCTCAGGTCTTCCGTGATCAAACCCGAAACATCCCAAAAGAAGATCAAGGGGACAGGCATGCAGGGGAGGCGACTGACGGAAGCCGAGTAGCCACTCAAGGGGGAGACTTAAACATAGTAATTGTATATTACATGTAATTGGATAAGTGCACCATGGAAAACCTTAAGATAAAAAAAAACAAAAACAAAAAACAAAACAACAAGAACCACTAGCGTTTAACTAGAAAGGCATAGTGCCCATTGGATGACTTAGCCTGATGACTCAGTTGATTTCTGGAGCCCACGCTGTGAAAGGAGGGAACTGAATTCTGCAAGGTGTCCTCAGATTCTCTCTCTCTCCCCCACTTTCCTTCATCCATCCCCCACTCTCCAAATTAATGTAATTTTTTTTTTTACTCTGAAGACATAGAACATTTGAGAAGAGTGAAGACAGATGCCCATGGCCCATGTAGTTACTGAACACAAGAAATCTGACGGAACAATATTACTATAAGAAAGGACCCTTTAAGATGAGGCTGCTGATCAGAGATAAAGAAAAACCTTTTCATGAAGAAAAGAAGCTCAGTTTATCTTAACGAGACAGAATGTGTATGCACCTACAATGCAATATACTACTGATATAAATCCTTCAGGATTAAAGAAAGTGACAGGCAAGGCCACCCTCACTTTGAAAGTCTCTGTGAGCCTGTGAGGAAGGGGACTCTCGCAGTAGACTGTTTTCTGGAACCCAGAGGTAGAGTTGGGTGTCTTTAATCACAATTGGCCCTTAGAGCATGCCATGGGTAAATTTAGTATGAGTGAAATGAGCTGCAGCCTTGCTTGGCTGCAAGCTGGCACATGACCTGCCCTAAGGCTGGATAGATGGCCATCGTTTGAACAGCTGTACAAAGTCCAGGGTTTTTATGGTTTTGAATGTGTTTGGCTGATATTAACAGAATACTCCATCCTCAAAGGCCAATAGGAAAGGAAGCCTATATCCTACTTCAAGGGAAGTGTTGAGCAGATTAATACCTGTCTTGTCCTAATAGCTCAGTTGACCCCAGACCTCTAGGCTTCTCACTGTCACTCCTGGACTCTTTCTCAACACTGTGGGAAGGCTACAGCTGCTCTTAGCCACCTGGCCTTATGCCAAAACTTCTCCAGGGGTGAAGGAAAAGTCCAAGATAGAAAGGGACTCCACTTTGACTGGAAAGAAAAGCTGCCACAGAAGAGACCTCGAAGGTTTCCCTGGTATCCCTTCCCACTCCCGCGCCACCTTGAGTAGAACCCTGTGACTGTAGGTAATAGCTCTATTTCCAAGGTCAGGAAACAAGTGGTATCTAGTGAGAAGTGGCAGCTAAGATCAAAGAAAACTCATGCGAATTCATCTGTGGAGCTTGAAGATGGGCCACTCTCACCCCAACCATCTGAGAGACATCCTGTTCCTGAGCCGGAAGGAAAGGAGTAAAGGATGTTCTGTGGTGGTTTGAAAGAAAATGCCCCGCAAAGGGAGTGGCACTATTAGGAGGTATGGCTTTACTGGAATAGGTTTGGCCTTTTGGAAGAAACGACATGACTGTGGCGGTGGGCTTTGAGGTCTCATGCATGCTCAAGTCACACCCAGTGTCTCAGTTCACTTCCTGTTGCCTGTGAGTCAAAATGTAAGAGCTCTCAGGTCCTTCTCTAGCACCATGTCTGTCTTCATGCTGCCTTGCTTCCCACCAGGGTACTTCAGATAGAGTGCTTTTGTGTGAATGAGAAGCTTCGGGAAAGCTTGAGGAAGTGAATGCTGGGTGTCTGCAGAATCCAGCTCTCTGAGGGACTTCCCTCACTGACCCAGTATACTTCTTTGAGAACTGCCAGCAAAAGCCAACGCAAGAATACAGATGCACTGTTCAAGTCTAGAGATGATGGGCTCATTGAAGGGTAAAATGTGAGTGCCTTCCTGGCTCTTTCCCCCATAGGCAGATGACGGGTAGTTATCTAGAACTTTAGGAATTTTAAGTCAATACAGTCTAGAGTAACTTGTCCAATGGCAAAGGAAAGTGAACCACAGAGAGGTAGATTTACTTTTATTAGATCTCTATTAAAAAGTGCAAAGAAAATGGCAAAATTAATTTTAGTAACATTTTGATGAACCTACTTAAATATTCCATAATTATAAAGTTACTAGTAACATGTTTTGTTTTTAAAATGTCTTGAAAATTTAGTGTGCATTTTATGGCACATCTTATTTCCTACAGTAACATCTGGAATATTTCAAGTCAGTTGTATCTGTTTTTTTTTAAACAGTGGAGTTCCTTGCCTCTGTTTCTCTAGGTAAAGACACTCCATTAGTCCTCCCCGAGAGTTCATAGGAAAGGCGGGCAGCGGAGATTTGAGTGGTGACTGAGGAAGCACAGCTTGGGTGGTTTTGGAGCCACTGGCTGCATGACAAGAACTCTGGCCCCTTCTCTACAGTGCTCTCTCTCATCTGTCTCTTGGTTACTTTGGCTCTGATAAATGTGCTCTTTATCTCAAACACGCAGACACAAACAAAACCACCAGATGAGGACAGAGGTTATTGACTCCGGACTTGCTTTAACAACGGGCTTAGTTGCTGTCATCTGCATTTGGCCTTCTTTGTGACATTGAAATAGAAAGGTCAAGAGACCCAGAATGATAGAGTTGATGGGGTGGTTGGTAATGATGATGATGATGATGTTGACAATAATATGCATGAGGATGGTGAAAATGTTGATAGCATTGATGATGGTAATGAGGAGGTACATGGGATGGTGATGGTGGTGGTAGTGGTATGATGATGTATACAGGTAATAACAGTGCTAATGGTAAGGGATGATGTTGTTGATGATGTACATGGATGGCCACAGTGCTGAAAGCATGGATGATGACTGTGATGGTCATGATGATGTACCTGGCCACAATGTTGAAAGTATCGATGGTGGTAATTAGATGGTGATGACTATGTACGTGATAGAATTAGAGTGTAGATACTGCGGTTGCTGCTGCTTCTGCTGCTGCTGATTTACATGGGATGTTGGTGGTGCTGATGATGATGTACACAAGGTGGTAATAATGTTGATGGTGTGGATGGTGGTGACGATAATGTTGATGTACATAGGACAGCAGTAGCCTTATGGTATTGATTATAATAGTATAGAGTAATGATGATAGGGCTGAAATGCTGACATATTGATAACAGTATTGATGTCATGATGATGATGTTGAAAGTGGACATCAGCCTCATCTCTGTGCTGAGATATTTGGTCTCCTGGATTCATTCTTCATATTCCTTAGCTGCTGTGGTTTTCTGCATGCTTGTGAGAAGAGAGATGAGATTCAACTAAATATATTGTTGCTGGTCACCCTGCTACCAGGTTTAAGATCTACATGCCCATGCTGGCACTGTTTCTCAAGAGTTAATTCTGTTGACCACTTTCTTAGCAGCCTCTCCATGACGGGCTGGATTCCCAAAGAAGATGTAATAATAGAGAAGTAGGTGGAATGGAGGACCACCAGGAAGCCTTGAACAGAAGAGATGGACACCTCTGGGGAACACACACAGATACATGGCTGTCACTTGCTCTTTGGAGAAGCAGAAATAGAAGGATGGGTATTCACAGCCCAGCCATCAGAGAATTGGCCACAGTGAGTTTGTGCCTCTCATTAGAACAATTTGAAATATATTATGCTGATTGTGGGAAGCAAAGCTGGGAGATTGTTTGAGGCTATTCAGTTATGAGCTCTGACTTCAACATCAAGACATTAAGAGCCAATTGTGCCTATGATTTGTTGGATCAGAGTCAAAGGCAGAGCCACAACATGATCAAAATTAAAATGCCTTGACTAATGACCTCAGACATAGACTGGCTGTGTTTGCACCCAGCTGAAGGGCTGGTGTTCAGTAAATTATTCTCACCCCCACTTTCTCCTGAAGCACAAGGAGAATCTTTAGTGTCTTGAATCTTTTCTAAGACCTCAGGATCCCACCTCACCTTTGCTGCTCTGAGAAGTCAGCCTGCTCCAGATGAACAAGGTAAGGCTGGTGGCCAACTTCGCACATAAAATGGACATCTCTCCAGCAGCACCGACAGTATCTGAGAAGCTGATGCTGCATCCAGTTATTTCTCACAGCTAATCAGAACATGTCCTTTCATGTTTTCTCAGTAAAATCATTTGGTCTACGTTTTGCCAAATTAACTCCCCTCCCAAGACATAACGATAAGACGTGCTTCTGTGGAAAATGGCTAACACAACAATGTTTGGAGTGTAGGAATCACTTATGACTTTTAAAGGTCAGTTTCTAATCATCAAAATTCTAGAATCCTGTCTTTGTTTGCTCTATCCTATTACATTAATGACTATGAAATGGTTTGGGGGAACATTCTAGTTTTGTATTTCAGGCCAGGGTGCTCCATTCTATATGTCCGGACCCAAACTGGAGGGGGGTGGGTTGTGTTGTCCCTCAGCTTCTGGTCTGCTATTGCCTGTGACTAAGGCAGGGGCATTCAGCAATGGTCCCAAGTCCCTCCTCATTTGTTGTTCTTTGTCCTGTCAGCTTGAGGAGAAAAGCCTGTCCCTGATGGAAAGACTTGGTCATAGTGCCTCCTGTGACCTCATCTGCGTCTGGCAACCTGTCTGGTATTCTATAAAATGAAGCAGGAAAGAGAGTGGGGGAAGGAGACAAATATTGAGAAGGAGAAAGGAAGACTAGAAAGAAGCAGAGCAGGCTGGAGAGAGAGCTCAACAGCTAAGAATACGGACCGATCTTCCTGGGTACCTGAGCGCTGTTCCCAGCACTCATGCTGGGCAGCACAAAACTGCTTTTCACTCCTGCTCCTGGGATCCAATACCTGTGACCTCCAATAGCACCAGCACCCTGGTACAGATACACAGTGAAAATCACAGTAGTCCTAAGATTAGCAGAACCTAGAGACAGACCCCTGAGCTGGATATGTGCTTCCTCCCTGAGGACTGACATTCATGGTACCAGAAGGCATCACACTAGCTAACAAAGGAGGGAGGCAGCCAACCGTCCTACCCAGCTATGACCCCCATGAATCATTTAAACACTTTTAAGGGTCACAACGTTTAACACGTTTAAAGCATTGTTGACCAATGGACCCAAGAGGATGCCAAAATAGCAGCTCATATTAAACATGGGTCTTTGCAGTGTGTTCATTGAATTATGAAGAATGTTTGCTTCAGACAATTCAAAGAACCATTTCCCATTGGCTCACACATGGGTTTGGTTTTATTTCCCTTTAATTTGTTCTTTAAATACCAATACTAGCACCTCCTTGACATTTTGAAGGTAAGTTGGATAGAGATGAGAGGCGCAGTGATTTCTCTGGAGTTTGAGAGCCACCAAGGGCAAACCTGAGATCTCAGCTCTGAGATCCCGGAAGAATGAGTTCTGAAACTCACGCTGTATGGTGCCTACAGGAGTTCTTCTCCTGCCAGTGTGCTGCACTCACACAGCCTGAACCCCCTGTGATTCTTCCACGCTCATTCACTGGGAGAACCTGAGATTGGTGCTGTATATGCGAGGTGGGCGTGGGGGGAAAACACCAGTGTTATGTAATCAGCCCCTAGTGATACATGTGTGAATATTGAAACAGCTGGGTGAGATCCACGGGTGCCGGGCAGGAAAAAGAACCCAGCTGTCACTCACAGAGGCTACTTTCCCACTCCACAGATACAGGAACAAGAGAAACTGACTGGATCACAGAATGACCAGGAACCTGTGGGAGAAAGCAACTGAAAGAAGGTTTTCCAGAACAGTCCTTAAAATTTTCCTCAGCATCTAAAATCCATCCCTCCTCATGCCAAGGGCACAGGCTGCTTCCCGAGGACATGACTGACTAAGCCATGTCCTCAGTGGTGATGGGCCTAAAGGTCACCAAGTTCTTATTACCAGATTGCAGCCAGCTAGTGTCTCTACTTAGCTCAAACATGTTTTCTTTCATAATGCAGAGAACCAGCTTTTCAAAAAGAGACTTCAAAGTAGATTGGGGACTGTTTGGGACAGGAATTGGGGACAGCGTGGAGAGACAATACAATAAGGAGATGAACATTATGCAAATGTAGAGTAATGTTAGGTTCATTACGCTGTAGAATTAATATGCACGATTGAATAAATCTAAAAGCAAGACAGAGGAAGACACAGTGAGGGGAGAGAGAGGGAAGGAAAAAATAAAGGGGGTGCAGAGAGAGCAGTGGAGAAGCAGAGGGTGGAGCCTGGAACTGGGCCTAGGATTCCACCGCTCTTCCTGTGGATATGTGGGAGGCAACCTTAGTGCTCAAATGAGAGATGGTTCTGGAATCCCATGAGACAGTAGTGGGGTCCTTGAAGCATGGCCATGCCAACTCATCTCCATCTTCAGGTGCCAAAGGCCTCACTAGAGGTGACTTTGTTTCCTTAATCTTTTAACCTGGGTCACCGGGTCACAGCCAGGTGCCCCCAGGTCAGAGGACCATGAAGACAACTTCAGGACCCTCCTTGAGGTCTGCCCTTGCTGTTCGTCTCTTGCTCAGCAGGCCTCTATTCCTTTGGGGTTTGATCCCTCTCACAGCCAGCACCTTTGAAGGTCAGTTCTTCCTCCAGCGATGAGGCTCTCCCAGGTGAACCATTTCTGAAGGTTGATGCGTGCTGACCCTGGAGAAAGACAATGCTTGCAGCACAGAAGAGAGCCACAAAGCAGTCTGAGCAGCTGCAGAGTCTTCTCTGCGCTTTTGGAGTTTTATTTCTTCTCCTTTGTTATGTGTCAGGGTGCTCCTTAGCACTTGGTTCCTTTCTCTGTACAGATGAAACAGGGAACGAACCAGTGTCAATGGGCCAGCAGTTCTTAAATAGTACAGACTCTCCACCAGTGAAGCATGCATTTATTACACCTTTAATAGGAAGAGCTGCTATAAAGGCGATGTACCTAGATGGTAGTCTCAGAGCAGGGGTGGGGTAGTTCTGTCAGAGTTACCTAGTGGGCTTTCTGTTGAGTGCGACCGCCTTACACTGGGCTATAACAAAAGTTAAATGGGAGACTAGCTTAATATATAAGCACGGAGAAATTGAAATTAAGTTTGGAATTTGTTACACTAAACTAAACTGCTTTAGGAGAGACCGCTGCAAAACCAAATTCGTGGAAAACTGCGGATGACATTCGGAGGATGTCATAGCTCGTTGCGACCAGCAGGGGGCAGCAACGAACTTTCTGTGTGCCCTGCTCACCCCTGCAGTATGGCAGTACTGAGCCTGTGCAGGGCTCACCTCGGGAGGAACTTTCTGGAATGAAAACAGGCATGAGCCGCAGCCTCTGAGGCTGACCAGGAAAGGCAGAATGAAGATGATGATGGAGGACTGTCATCTTGCTGGAGAGACGGTTTTAGACGGGGAAACAGCTTGCATTTGCTTGGGAAGCTGATTTGGTTGTCTGTAAATTGAGATGCTAGTGAAGGAAATGGAAAGATGAGACTTATGAGAGAAGGTGGTCTTCACCCCATTGCCGGAGGGTCACGGCTCAACCAGTAGCCGCATCTGGATGTGTAAGATGAGATGGGTTGTCATGGAGAGGACTGGCCCATGTGAAGCTCCTACGGACTGACCAAGCGCTTAGCTGTTGATTGATTACTATTTCTAATATCTGCCTTATAACTGCACGTCGATGCACAATATAGGTAGTGGGTGATATCTTGGCTATAAGGTGGTGGAACCAACACAGAGACCGGGAGGCATGGAGGAGGGAGAGAAGGGTACCCCACATGAAATGAGGTTGCTTCAGAGGCCCCAGTGTACAAGTGAGGATGGGGAGCCATCTGTGAATAGCAGGGGACTGTAGTTGTGGGATTAAAATGTGTTAGCCGGAGGGGTGGCCCAATGCACGACTAATCCGAGTCGGATTAAACTCAGAGGAACAAGGCATGAACATGATCACAGTGTACCCTAGACCTTAAGGCTATTGTATTGGCACATGGGTAGGGGGCAGGGGTCAACTGGGCAGGTATGAGGACCTTGGGGAGGGTAGTAGCCCAGAGCCAGAGTGAGTGTCTAAGCATCACTGGCACAGAAGTCAGAAAGAGTGGACTGAAAAGAGAAGTGTCGGTGATATCCTCGGGACAATGTGAGCGAGGGCTCTGAGCCCAGGAGCTGGTAGGGAAAGGCAGTAAGGAGCCGAGAGAGATCCACTCCAGACAGTACAGTTGACCCGCAAGCTGAGCCCAGAGTTTTAAAGGCCTTGGATGCAAGCCGTGGCTTTGTTTATAAGTAGACATTGAGAACAAGTAAATAACTATTAATCATAGCAGCTGCTGAACTCTGAGCGCTGCATTGCCGGGCATTCTCCTAACCACGTGACCTGTATCATGGCCGTTTTCTCTTGCAGCAAGCCAACAAGGCAAGCACCTGCCATGCAGATTTGCTTCATCCTCCAAGGGCTCACATGCATGGGTTTGGCCCTCTTGGTGGTGTTCCCAAGAATGTCATGATGAGAGTTTCTAAAAGGTGTGGTATAGTAGGTGTGTTCCCCTGGGAGGGATTAATGACTTGCGGAATAAGTTCTCTCAAGAGTGGATTGTTAGGAAGTAAGCCCCTTACTCAGCGGGCCCTCCTGCGCATGGAGGCTCCCCTTTCTGCGTCTCTCACACTGTGACCCAACAAAGGGGGCCCTCGTGAGAGATAAAACTAGGGCGGCTCTGCTCCATCTATGACGTTGTCAGCACCCAGAACTGTGAACTAAATACCACCTCCACTAAAGGGCACAGGCTCAGGGGTTCTATGATGATATCATAAAATGCTCTGGCAGAGAGAGCTGGGAAGTTGTTCAGCTCCCCTGGTATCGTTGGAGATGATCAGCCAGGACTCTGATTTAGAAAGGTGGGTTTTCCTGTGAGCAGGGCAGGCCAGAGGAGATTAGAAAGTCAGGCCTAAGGGTGGGGCAAGAGGAAACAGAGGCTAGTATGTCCTGGAGAGGAACCCACGCTGACATCACGGGGTTTGCTTGGCTATTTCAACAGACCAGGTGCACTGCCTTGTGGGAGACATGATTATACCTGCGTGCCTGGGCATGTTAGATGCCTGTGTGGCAACAGTCTCGGGTTGGAATACTCCCCGAGGAGCTGAGAGGCAATGCAAGGGCACTAGGCTGAAAGGCAGAGAAAAGGTCACGTGTCACCACCTACTCTTATGTACCATTTGAACATCTTCTTTATCCTGCATATGTGTCTCCAGTACCTTCATCTCACATATCTGAAACACAGAATAAGGCACAGACTACTGTCTGGGTGTGGTGGCACACACCTGTAATCCCAGCACTGGAGGCTGAGACCGAGGCTGAAGCAGGAGGATCACTACAAATTCAAGGTTAGCCTGGACTAGAGAGTGAGACTCTAGCACATTGAACTAATAATAATGATAATAATACAGAAAGAAAAACCCAATGTGTTAACTAATGAGTTTCATTGCCTATTCATATGTGGCCAAAATATTTCTCTTTGTTGTCAATACACTAGATTGCTAACCCTACTGCCAGTCAGTTGATGAGGTTTAGGATATTCATGGTCACACCTGCCAGGCAGTTTCTAGAGCCGATTCAGTAAGCGTGGGAGTCTTACTTTCCTTATGGAGGGCGCCATTCCAAGGGCTGAGTCCTATAATACACACAGGAGAGAGCAAGCCGAGCACTGACATCCCTCCCTGTTTCCTGCCTCTATTTGCAATGTGAGCAACTGCCTTATGCTCCTGGAACCATGACCTTCCTGTCCTGAAAGGCCGTGGCCTCACACTGCGAGTTAAAACAAACTCTTCCTTAATTTTTTGCTATAGCAATTTTGTCATAGCAATAAGAAAAATACCGCGTGGACCCAGGGAGAAAGGCCAGGTCGACAGAGGTGACCACTCTGAGGTCAGGCTCATTTACATCTCTCCCCACCTTGAACTGACTTCCGGTCTGAGCTGTTTCCCCGATGCCTGGAATGTCCTCCTGGCACTTCCAGAAGCTGAAATGGTTTTAATATCTACAAACACGACCCAGTCAATAAATGCTCTGTGATGCATGCAGTTTCTAGTCAAAATGAATTAAAGAAGTCCCCTCATCCCCATTTCAGGCGAGGTCTCTTAGCCATGCCTAAATTATGCGTTTCCTTTTCCAAGTTCCCAAAGCCACTCACTTCCTCTTTTGTTATGCAAATGTGCTGAATCTCATTCCGAGATGCTCCGAGAGTGAGCCATCTTTGCATGCTGGCAGAACTGCCCATTCTGATAGATCACTTGGGGCCGGTGACCTTCAAGCAGTCTAATGGAGCTTTGGGTTGGAGTCTGCCAGCACAGAGCTCTGGGGGAGCTATCGTCTGCCTTTAGGGTGAAACAGCGTGCCTAATTACCCGACTCTTCTATTTATCATTCTGTAGTGGCTTTTGTTCTCTGACTTCCAGTCCACTCTGCCTGCATACTGTGCCCTCCACGCTTTATGATCTCATCTTCTTCCTTTCCTGAGAGCGGATACACAATGCCCATCTCGATTACTTTCTATTCCTCTTGTGGAGAACCCTTGCCTTTGTTTCAGCCACCCTGTCCTTTGTACCTCTACCCGATCATGGCCTCAACCGTGACTACCGTGAGGCAAAAGTGAGGCCATGTCCCTCAGCTTCCCCCGTTGTCCTTCAGGAAAAAAAAATGTCAGCCTCTTTAATGCAATGACCCCAGTGCAAAATACTTCTGTCTGCTGGGCCATCTTCTGCGTGAGTGGTCATTTCTGTATATGCCCATAGCTTTTCCTTCTCAAGTGAATCGCGCTTCTTTCTTTAAAGAGAATTTGCATTTGAGAACTGATACATATCTGGGAATTGGCCCAAGTCTTGGTGGCTCTAATCCTCTCTATGCCTGCCAAAACCCAAAAAGGTTTCTATGTAATGTTCTTTAAGGAGCACTGTAAGAGGCTGCATACTTAAGTCCTAGTACAGCCATGATCAAAGCGTCATCCTTAGCCAACCTATCACTGAGAGTGCCCTCTCTCCTCACTTGTGGCTTTTTATGGTAAGCATGCCTCTTTTTCTCCAGTTATTAATTCATCACAAGGCTTGGACCACTCCGGGGTTTCCTCTTTCCATTGAAGTGGTGCCACTGAACTGTCAAGGAAGCTGGTGCTTCTCGCCCGCTCGCCCGTAGGCACAGCTCAGTGTGTTGGTTAAAAATGAGTCCTTGAAGTTACTATTGGTGACAGTGTCCTGTGAGCTCATCTCCCTGAGGGTCGCAATTAGATAACCATACGTGAGTATCCTTCGCCAAGAGCTTGGTCGACTCCCATGTTGTGATCACTCCTATGGTGTAACACTCACGCATTCCGTGTGTCTCAGACTTGGGTCAATGAGGTGTCAAACAGCTGTGACTGGGTTGTTATGAAAGTCACATCCTGAGTTTGCAATTGCTGGAATAAAGATCCTATTAACAGCTCAGAGGCAGGGAGTACAGGGAAGCATTTGGAGGAGAGCCAGAAGGCCCTGTGAAGTCACTGAGAATTTTATAAATGGATATATATATATATATATGTATGTATGTATGTACGTATATATATATATACATACATATTGCTTAATTGACAAGTACAAATTGCATGTATTTATCATATACCACATGGTGCTTTGAAATAAGCTTTGTAGGCTAATGAACACCCTCATTACTTCACACTCTTGCTTTTTGTGGCACTTTCAAAGCACCATGCATCCTCGTATTAACCACAGTCAGACAGATGTACATTTCATTAAACACAGGAAGAGGCTGTTGCTTGCACAGAGTGTTGTTTCCATTGTAAGATTTGCTAGGTGTTTGGGGGAGCTTTTCTCAACTTTGTATATATCTACCTGGTTACCTCACAACTTGGGGTCCCAGTGTCTTCCACCTTCCTGGCCTTGCTTGGCATGACAGAGCTATCCATCTGTTACTCTGAGTTGCTGAACCTTTCCAACAGACCCTGGGCTTAACTGCACGCCATGCTAACCTGTTACAGTCGAGAAGTGGTTCTCACAGAACTACCAGAGAGACTTTGATGGTACGGTATGCCTGTGGACCGTTGTTTAAGACTTTTTGTGTTCTCTGAAGATGCCACCAGCCTCTGCTCCAGCCCAGCTTCTCAGTGCGATGGAGACGTCTGGTCCGTCATCCTTTTCCTACCTCTACTCCCCTAAACCAGACACAGTGTGCTCTGCGCGTTGCTGTGGCTGAGCTTTGCACCAATGGTTGATGTGTATGGCTTTAAAACGTCATCAGTTACATTGCAGGGTTCTATTCCAGAATGGCTTGCTTCCTAGGGTCATTTCTGATAGCAGTAGCTTGTTGTTTAGGGTAATTGGCAGGATAAGAAAAAATAACGAAACAAAGGAAGAAAATCAATGAGCGGCAGCTGGAGGGGCACGAATGGTGTTACTCAGACACAAGATTCAGAGTTGTGTTTTCTAACCGGAACAGATGAGCCCACGGTTAAGAAGGTCTGATTTTATCAAACATAAGCCCCTCCCCGAAGGCATTTCTTCTACTTTCCTTGCAGAAGCCTCCCTGGAGCTGAAGTCAAGATTTTGGATGTTGGTCCATCAGCTCTTTCATGACCGAGTGAAGACATGATGGCCAACTGTAACTCAGGTTATAGAGAAGCAACGCCACCAAACAGCAAATAAATGTCCATCTAAGGAATAAACAACACAAAAATAGGCTTTATTAATTGAGGAAAAAAGTCAAATCCACAAGTACAGAAATAAAAAAATGTCCCACTGGGTAAATTTTCACACAGTTAAAAATGCCTGCATAACCCCCATTCAGGTGGAAGAAGGAATGAAAGACATAAAAAGAGTACCCCAAGCCCCTTCAGGTTCCCTTCCAGCCACAACTGACTGCAGAGCTGACTATGGCCTCCAACTGCAGAGGAGCTCTGGTTTCTGTCACCAAAGGTAGAGTTTCGTGGTTGTTGTTTGTTTGTATCAAGACAGGAGATTCCTGTAGCCCAGGCTAGCCTACAAGTCACTCTATGGCAGGGGCTGGGCTTTAACTCCCATCTTAGCCCACAAATTGCTGAGATTACAGGCCTGAGCTACCATACAGGCTTAAAGGTGCCTGTTCTGGTACATGTACAAGCAAGAAAGTCACAGGGCAGCCTGCTCAGGGGTGCGACTGGGGTCTGTTCCCTCCATATTGTCTTTTAGAACCTTGTCTAAGCCATGCGGCATGACCACAGCTAGCTACACGGTATCCATCTTACCAAGCCTGAAAGTCTCTTGTCATGTGTGGCAAGACGGCGCAAACTCCTACACCCAGCACCTTCAGCTCTCGCGGTCATTGCCGAGTGGACTTTCAGGCAATCAAGCCCTCATTGGTTAAGTTTTATAGCTGCTGTCAACCAACTTTACAAAACGGCTCTAACAGTCTCCAGTGTGCCTTTCAGTGTGAAGAGCTGACGATGAGAAACGATCAGGACGGGACGCCATCAGGATTATGTTGTCAGTCGGTTTCCTCGATATTTCTGGGGTCTAAAGGCGCTTTCTGGGTCTCACTGTGGCTTACATAAGCATTGAAATGGAGAAGTCAATCTCCTTCTAGTGCCTTCACCGCCTCTTAGATAAAACTGTGCATGTTGTGGCTGCACCATCTCTTACTCCGTTATCTGTTGAGTAATCTTCTTTTCCCCGTTGATTTAGAAGATGAACTCATCCCGTATCCAAACCTCTTTCTGCCTATCATCTTTGCCCGTCTGTGGCTTGTACGATTTCTCTGTCAATTATGTGTTTTGGTGAGTATTTCTCTTAGACAAACTTATCTTTGTAAAAAAAAAACAAAACAAAAAACAAAAAAACAAAAACAACAACAACAAAAATAAAACATGCACCATGGTCAGTTCAGGTTTTTTTCTTGTTTATTGTCTTGCCTCTGCCATGACATGAGGACCTTTCCAGCGTTACTTTTTGGAATTTTTAACAATCAAATTACACTTAGATCTAAAATCTAGCTGTAATGAATTTTATGCCTACAGTGAAGAAAGAATCAATACATACCCCATGTACAACTGATTGAACATCATTTATTTTCCTTTGCATTTACATGACTTTGTGTTTCAGTGTGTGTTTGTGAGATGAGATTGGATTTTGTTCCTCTATTAACCTATTGCATACCAATTGTGCATTGTCTTAATTATGAGCCTTTGCAGAAATATTAATTTCTGAAGACATAAGACATCTGTACTGCTCTATTTCATGAAGATTGCCTTGGCTGTTCCTGCTAATTTTATTTACATAAAGTGATTAATGGTAGACAGGAGTGGTGGCATATTTCATTAATCTCAGCACGTGGGAGGCAGAAGCAGGTGGGTCTTCATGAGTGCCAGGCCAGACTGATCCACATAGTGAGCACATAGGGCGACATAGTGAGACTCTGTCTTTAAAAATAAAACAAAAAGACAAACATAAACAAAGTAATACCTAATTCTAAGGGAAGGCCATTGGCAAGAAAGCCCCTCACTAGAGAATAAGCATCATCATGGTCTAGGAAACCCAAATTACTAGCATCAGAAATGTCACACTCTGCCAGCACAGAGCCTGGAACCCTGTGTCCAGACTCTTTGACCAGGACTGCCCACTACCCAGCCATCATTTGCATGTGGAGGGTTGCACAACTAGAAATTATTTTCACAGTAGCTTACACCATATCAGCCAATCTTGTCTAATTTCCTTCCCATGGTACAGATTACTGCATACGAAAAAGCTCACTCCAACCATACTAAATCCATACTAAAATACTTGTCCCACAAAGAGGCCAACAGTCCCAGCCCCTTGCTACACATAGCCACATACAACCAACAGCTACACACAGTATACAGCCATAGCCATACACAACCACACAGTACACAGTCATTCAGTTACAGACAGCCACACAGCTACACATCGCCACAAAGCTACAGAGCCATTTGGTCATGTAGTTACACACAGCTCAGTACCCGACTATTGCAGTGGGTATACACAGTGAGTCATTTTCTTACTCTAGTCTAACTGATGAATTCATTTATTCCTTGTCAATCCATTCCCCACCATTGCAGTGGCTGACACAAGTCTACTACATCATGGTGTAGCTCAATTTTGGACTACCCCATTTAGTTTTCCTTAAAATTTTTATTAGCTCTTTGAGAATTTCATACAATGTATTTTGATCCTATTTACCCTCTTAACTACTCCAAGATCCAATTTCTCTTCCACACCCACTCAGCCTTGTGTCTTCATTTTAAAAAAATATATCAAGTCTGATTTGTACTGCCTCTGTCCTCTTGGATGTACGGCAATTTTGTCTATAATTCTTGGGGCCAAATTCAAATATACTTGATAGATTGTCTCTCATACATGCACATGATATACACAGTGTCCTGATCCACATAAAATGTTGTGTCTGTTGACTTCAGCCTTTTGCCCTATCACGTGATTGCTCTAACATTCACTGATGCTTTAGCCACCATTACAGCAAGTGAGGATTTGACCCCAAGAGGTTCAAGTTTTGGAGACCAGGTGGCATGCTATATGGAGCACAGTCATATGAGAACTGAGGACCAGCTTGAGATCCACTTACATCCAGTATGGGGGGGGGGAACCTTTCTGGAAGCAAATACTCAACATCCTCAGCATTCCTCAGCTGCAGCCATGCGCAGGGTGATGAGGCGCCCCCACCTCGCCCTACCCAGACTGCAAACTCATGAGTGCATGCTGACGTTTGCTGTACAATCCTGCCCTTGGGGCGGTGGGTTACGCAATGGTGTCTAGTTAAAATAGAAACGGTATCAGAAATGGGTTGCTGACATTACAGAATTCAGAATCTTGGCATTTGCTTCAGGTCTGGCCAGCGGGGAAACAGGAAGAAAGAAAGCGCAAGTGGAGGTTGGACAACAGGCTATCTGGGTTATGTACCAGCAGGAGATGACGGAAGAACACTGTCACGTGAGGAAGGAAACCCATTAGCTAATGATCTTGCGGGTTGGCCTGGAGATTTCCAGGCAGAAGGTTGAAAATGCAGCTGACTTTTGAGCTGCCTGTGATGAAGTACGGGGGAGAGGTGAGAGATGTAAGAAGGGACTAGGCCGTTTCCAGGCAGAGCTTGGAGACTATGAAGGAGCCAGAAATCAAACCTCTGGGCTTAAACATAAACCGATTCTCCCCTCTTGTCTTTCTCACCAAAGGGTTTCAAAGTAGCATATAACAACATGCAAATAAGATCCGAGGCACTGCCTGTAAACTGCCATATTGGGGGCAAGCTTGGTTCAAGAGTGGGACCGTTGGATTTGGTGGTTGTGATTTCAAACATTTGGCACAGAACCTCATCGATGCAGCTGGACAAAACAGGTCCTAAGAATCTATGCCTACCTCCTGTGACTTTTCGGCCTGATGAAAGGGGACTTGACAATCTTATGAGCGTTTTTTCCCCAGAGGACCTGAAGTGATAGCACAGCACAGCAAGAGGCTTGATGACCATGGGGAAATGGAATTATATCAGTATCCTTGGAGGACGGGATTCTGTCTAATGGATCAAACCCTGGTTAGAGTCAGAGGAACCCACACTGACTTTAAGAGACTTGTACTGATACAAAAAACAGGAGCAGGATAAAGGAAGGAGGATTTTGCGATAGGTAAAGAAGCCCTTGAGCCTCGTTTGCCAACTGCATAAAGCAGGCTGGGAAACCTGTTCAAAATGTCTGGTTGAAATTTCTGTTGCACCTCTTCTGCCCTTGCTTTGTCATTAATATTGGAGATATGGGGTGGGAGGGGAAACACCTTTCTCTTTTGCTAACAGGACTTCTGATCCAGAGAAGGTGTGCCCAAGGGACTAGCATCCAAACCTGATTTAGATGGTGGTACCCTGAACTTCAATATAGATATGAAAATTGTGTGTGTGTGTGTGTGTGTGTGTGTGTGTGTGTGTTTCTTGGAAGTAGAGGTAAAATTACCCTGGGAGACAAAGGAGACCACCAGGTGACGGTAGAGTGTATAAAAGGAAATTTGAAGCTATTAAGGAGAATAGTTTCAACATATAAAATATATTTGAACAAAAGTTTTAAAACAATCAAAAGGGAAAAAGTTAAAAGTGAATCTTCAGATGTACTCTGTTCCCTAGCAATATCATATGGGACAAAGACACGGATCGACCTTTTATTTCTGCCCTAGTGACCTGCCAACACTTAGCTACTTTAGTCGGTATCTACTTATCTCAACATTTGCATGAATCTAGAGTCTGGGCATGTTCTAGCTCAGTTAGATGCTCTGCCTTGGTTCTCAACAGGTTGAGGCCAAGGCATTAGCAGACTCTGGAGGCTCAGAGAAGAAAGAACCTCCAGGTGCCTATAAGTAAAATATGTCCCTTCTCAGTTGGCGTTTTCCGTCTTTGAGCTAACCACAGTACATGCTCTGGGGCTCTCGACTTTAGCATGTCTTCCTCTTTTGCCTCTCAGGGGTCATGTGATTTTGCAGACTACACACAGATAATTCATGCCCTATCTCCATATATTCTAACAAAACAAAATCTCTGGAATTGTGTGGGATGTGTGTGTGTGTGTGTGTGTGATGTATGTGTGTGTAACATATATTTAAAGATTTGTTTTTTTATTTTTTGTGTGTGGGTGTTTTGCCTGTTTGCCTCTCTGTGAACTGCACGTGTTTAGTAACCACAGAACCCAGAAGATGGCATCTATCATACTCCTTGGCACCAGAGTTATAGAAGGTTGATTCCTTCAATGTGGGTGCTGGGAACTGAGCCCAGGGCATTCTACAGAGTGCTCTTAACCACTGAGCAATCTCTCAAGTCACTGTGGTTATATTTTATCATGCATTTAATTTAACTTAATTGGAATGACTCATTTGGGAGAAATCACCCTTCTGTTTATCATAGATAACTTTCCTCCTGTGGTTCTGTCCTGATGTCAAAATTGCAAGAGGATTGGGTTACATTAAGCCCTCAAATATTAGGGTGCTTCATGTGTGTATGTAAAACACATATATAAAATTTCTTCATCACATATCCACACGGAATGAAGTAACACATATGAAAGTACATGTAGATCACAACTGAGAGATAAATTTTCCAGATCTTATAGTAACTCTTGGCAGGGGTGTTTACCCAATACTATTTTGGTTCTGTCACAATCATAAGTAAAGATCTAATTGCAGAACAATTTTCCATTGTGGCTAGCATTAGCAGAACGAGAGGTCTGAAATGTTCTGAGTAATTGGGCACTATGCCCCATTAATCCAGGCCATTAAGCCCAGACAGGGTGGACTGGACCATACACAAGTGCATTATTGCAATGCTGCTTTTGCTGATAAAACAGGGGTTGTGATGGTTCTTGGAAGCTATTCTGGCTAATGGGTTAAAAAAAAAAGCCCTTGGAGCCTTTGAATTACAAATTGTGTCAATGTAGAAAGTCTTATGTCCTGTCTCCTATTTCCTATACTTAAAAGGAGGATGATGCCTAGCTTCTTAAAGGGAAGTTGTCTGAACTGACATATGTACATTCCTAGAGATATAATTTGTCAGAAGCAAAGAAGGTCACACGTGCTCCACGGCAGTGGTCACTTTCACAATTTCACTGATGCCCCAGTACAGAACAAGGAGTATGCTCTGATGGAATTTACCTGATTCTGAAACGTGGCAAGAGTAATTTGACATCAACAGGCATCAAAATGCTCTAATATTGGCCTGGGTATATGAGTCAGAGGGTAAGAATTCTTACTGTGAAAGCAAGAGTCCCTGTTCAAATCCCCAACACCCCTGTCAAAAGCTGGGCATTTCCCAAAGTGCTTGTCACACCAGCACTGGGGGTTGGGGCAGAAGCAGGGGGCTTCTGGGAGCTTGCTGTCTATCGCACCTAGCTGAAATGCTGAAATTCAGATTAAATGACAGACCCTCATTTAATTAATGGCCTGGCTTAATGGGACATAGTGCCCAATTACTCAGAACATTTCAGACCTCTCTTGTTCTGCTAATGCTGGCCAATGTGTGTGTGTGTATATATATATATATATATATATATATATATATATATATATATATATATGAATTGTAGGGGGAGGTAAAGAAAGACACCCACACTCAAAGTCATCCTCTGGCTCTGTACACTACACACACTGCACAATGCAAACACAAAATTCAAAGTCAGCAAATAAATAAATAAGGGCAGCACCAGCTGAACTCCGTGGGTTAAAACAAAATAAAGCATAAATGGAATGAAGACGGATTTGCTGGATTACCAAATGAATCAATGAAAGAATGTTTATGTTGGCAAATAGTCTGCTTGGTAAATCCAATGATATTGCTCTAAAACTCTCCTCGATTGGATTTGGATTTATTTTCCTCATTTTTGTTATTAGTTTTCTTTTGTGGGTGTGGTATCTGTACATGTTTGTTTGTGTACCTCTGCATGTAGGTGCAGGGAAACACGTTCCTGTGGGGGTTAGAGATCAGTGTTGGTTGTCTTCTTGTATCCCCTTCCACTTTATGTTTTGAGGCAGGGCCCCAACTGAACCTGGAGTCCATCATCTCGGCCGGCCAACCAGCTCCAGCCGTCTGCTTGTCTCCGTCTTCTCAGTGCCGGGCATACAGGTGCACGTGCCCATGCCTAGCCTTTGTGTAAATGCTGAGGATCCAAACCCAGGACCTCATGCTGACACAGCAGGCACTTTACTGATCCCACTCATCTCCCTAGCCCGCGTTTTTCATTCCCATCTAAGTCAGCATGCAAAATAAAGGGATTCCTTATGGCATTTTCACCTGTGTAGGACAACATATTTTGGGTTTGTTCATCCTCTTCCGGTGTCCACCCTCCCCCTTTTTAGCTTGCTGCTCGTCCCCTACTTTAGGCTATGTGTTCTAAATGTTCCTTCTACTTCCAATCTCCTGTTGCATCTCTTCATTTTCTACTCTCCCCCTTTTTAGCTTGCTGCTTGTCCCCTACTTTAGGCTATGTGTTCTAAATGTTTCTTCTACTTTCAATCTTCTGTTGCATCTCTTCATTTTCCACCAGGTTGTAAAGGCGCAGGTCTTAACATGACATGCATAAGCCAAAGGGCTTGGATGCCCTCTGCATCCCAGAGAGTTTACTTGAGGGGAGGGAGAGATGAAGTGAGTGCTGACATTGAGGTGCTCAACCTCTTCACAAAATCTGACATGACCCTGCAAGTAGCTGTGGTCCTTGTTAAGAATCTTAGCTCCTTAGATCTGTGTCCCAGAAAGACACTTGCACCTTCCCTGTGAGACTGCTGCCCCAGCTCACCATTGTCGCTGGTTAAGGATGCTATTTTCCTGCCACGGTCCTTGACTAACAGACTCAACTCCTAAACTCTGTCTGTGTCCCAACAGTGGCACATCTGCCCTTCCCCAGTGGGCTGGCTCTCCAACTCACTGCTGCGACTCGCTCAGGACATGACTGTCCTTCCTGGATGCCTTGATCTTGTAGCTCATAGGAGAAAGAGGCTTTTTTACAAATAGGTCCCATGTAAATTCCCCTTAAATCTACGTGTGCCATCTGCCAGACATTAGCTAATAGAATTTAGGATGACTTCTTTGCCGGCATGTCTTACCTAAGAATTCTGGTAATTCATAGGATTGGAGTCCCAATTTGACTTCATTCATCATGTGCACCGTGAGAGGGAAAAGCGTTGCCATAACTCGGCCATAGCTAATCTCTAAGCTGTGTCCTGCCGGCTCTTCCAACTCAGTAAGTACGTATCATTCTGTCACGTGACCATTATCAGAAGCAGCGGATCCTTGCCTCTGCCACCAGGCACTGAGCGCACAAGTGCAAAGACTTGTGAGCTAAACTCTGAAGCGCTGTGCCCTGCAGAGCTGGACCAGACACATGCCAAACCCTCTTCTTGAAGTGGTCAAGGCTGGCCTCGATCCAGCCCCTTGGCCTTCATTCTGATGGGCCAAACAGAAAGGTATATTTTAATATGATAACTTCCATGAGTCCTGACTAAAGTGAAGGACGGAAACCGACTTTAGGAAGCAGTCAGGGGAGATCTTTCTGCCAATATTCAAATATACTTGAGCCAAGTCATTAATCATCCTAGTGTAATTATTGAGTACCCACTGTGGACTAAGCACCGTGATGGGACTGGATGGGGAGAAAAACCTGGTATTGAACGAAGGGCAATCAATTTTAAAAACTGAAGCTGTGAAAAGCCCAGTGTAATGACGGTGACTGACGAGGTCTATAGGAAATCCATGAAGGTTGTTTAGTGCAGTTAGGGGTCATGAAGGTTTCCTGGAGCAAGAAAAGTGATTCTTGCTTCTGGCTAGCAATCTGTTCACAGAGGAGGAAACAACCTTCCCATGAACCCCCAAACCAGGCAAAGTGCAAGAGCAGAAGTACGCTGAGGTAGATCTCTGCTGGCAGCAGGCAGTAGAGAGGACCTCCAAGGCTGGAAAGACAAGGGGCTGCCAGACCAGGGTGCAATAAAAAGCTTGAATCTGGGATGGATGGAGGGAGGTATGTGGCTTCTGTCTGTCTGTCTATCTATCTGTCTGCCTGCCTATAGATCTATCTATCTAATTGTGAGTATGGAAGTGAGGGTGCATTTGTGTACATTTACATGTGTTTATAGTTGTGAATTTTTAATTTATAAATGTATGTTTGCATTTATACACCCATAAATCTATGTATTAGTGCATGTGTGTATAAACTTTGTGTGTATTTTTATGAGTGCATGCATTTGCTCATATGTGCTAAGGCATGCATGGATGTTTATGCAGTAAGACACAAAGATTTCTCTGTGTTAACCATGGGTGAAGAGAATACAGACATATAGACTGGCTGGGTCTGCAGAAAGCTCCTAAGAACAGAGGACTCTGGGAAAGTTCATGGGTTAGGGTACTGTGACTGAGGTACAGATAGGGTGAGACGATGGTAGGAGTTTCAGGAGCCAGAGCATGCTGGGCCTGAGCAACAAGAGGGAGCTGGAGTAAGCACTGAGTTGGATTCTATAAGTCTTTGCTGTTTGGATGCACATAAGCCCTGGGTCTTCTCAGCATCTCAGTATCCTCATCTGTCAATCAAGATCAACACAGTCAGCCCTTGAGGATCAGCTGGGAGGTTGTCCGTTTCATCATGGGCAAAGGGCTCAGTGTGGTGAGGGTCCTGGCCCTTTGTCATGTTTGATCTCAGAAGGGTCTCTTCATGTCAGTCTCCTCATTGGCACACTGTTGGTGTTGAATAACACTGGAGTCAAGGGAATTCTGTTCATCAGAGGCATCTAGTCCCTTAAGATAAGATGCCTAGCTTCATTCCAGTCAATGCCAAGTCGCTGACCTAGAGTGGGCATGGCCTGCAGATCACGACTAAACAAGAACACCGGGAGACTGGTTATTGGGAAACTGTGCACATAGCCTTGAAGCCCCCTCCCCACCAGAGATTAGATGTTTCATAAATCAATGTCCTGCTGACGCTGCCACTCCTTCCCAGTGTGACCCGGAGAGTCTTTCCTGTTGCTAGCTTCCCCACCCAGACCCCACAGGTTGTCTTGGCTGCCTTCTCCCCCTCCCTTTCTGTTCCCTAATCCAATTAGCACAGCAACCAGATGTGGCAGGCTCTCTCTCAAACCCACTTCAATATCTCAGAGGACACCTTCCAAGACTGGGGCCCTTTTATCATTTGCCTGGCCCCAACCCTAGAAACCTGGAAGGTATCCTTATGCTAATTAGCCCCGAAGTGTCTTCTGCCGGAATAATCCTATTACAGGGCCCCGGAGCAGCTGCAGGCTGTCACGATTAAATTCAATGGGAACAGACACATCAAGAGGGTTAGCCTTCTGGAACAGCATGCCCGCCTCCTGACACAGCCTCTGTCTCCAAGCACCCGTGTGCATCTGCACCTCTTTCGGTATTTTTGAAGCGAGATGGCAAACATGTCTTCCTCCAAGGAAAGTAAATGTATGGATGCAAATCCCTTTAGCCTAGTCTGCAGAGCTCACCAACCAGCACACACCCATCTGTGAATCTCTCTCCCAACATGCCCTCCACAGCGCAAGAGCCAGACCAAGTCCTGTGCTGTATACTGTGCGGTCTTCTGTGTGCCCTTCTAGACCCCTCCTTACAGTGTGCTTTATTCTTGAAAGGAGTACACGGATACAGAAAGTAAGAGAGCCCAGAGTTGAAGATGCAGGTATGGAACTCACATTCCAGCTCTGTCACCTCTCTGAGCTTGGATATGATGCTCTCCAGGGCCCAGTACCCACCCTCAACCAACTAACTGGATACTATACAAGGTCTTTGCTTCTTGTGTGAATGGGCAGGGTATATCAGGATATTGTTGCTTCTGCCGTTGTGTTAATGGATGGCAGCCACTGATATCTGTTGAATGAGCACTGTCTGTTCAAAACTGGACTACTAGCTGCAGGTGTATTAATTAATGGAGCTGCGAAATAGCTGGAAAATAGAAACAGGCAAGCAAAAGAAAAAAGCGTAGTTACAGTAATAGTTAACAATAATAATAACGGCAAGGCCACAAAAAATGCATAATGGAAACCAAGGACTTTGTAACCTGCTTCACACAAAGACCTGGCTAGAAACAACCTGACACTATTTTTACTTTTCATTTCTTTTTATGAATATTCATGTTTGCCTGCGAAAGCACAGCTGCACTGGACTGCAGCGTCCTGCCCTTGACTCTCAGGGAGTTTACAATATTTGAAACATGTACTTTGGGGTTTGAATTTCTACAGTTTGAAAATGTGCTAGCCTGTGCTACATTTTTGGACCCAACTTTTTTGGGTAAGACATGTTGAGCTTGCCTGTGCTGTCAGTGTTTGGGGGTAACAGAACCAGACTAAGAATTTTAATATTCTCCCATGATCATTTGATGAGTAAGTACATTGATACGTATGTTGGCTGGAATCTGATTTGAATTGTCTTAAATAATAGAATATTCTGTTTCTGTAAGAGCGCTTGGGTTGAAAAAGATAAAAAGAGCTAAAGAACTTGGACTATTGACCTCTAAGCATCCTTTGTAACCCTGAGGAATGCAGCCCTCAGGCTAAAACGGTTCCTATTTATAATTCATTTTTTCCAATATAGTCATTCTCCACCTTAAATCTTATTTGGCAAACTCATAGAAAATTAGGAATGGAAGAGAGTGCCAGTATGCTTAGGGGAAGTCATCTTTCAGGTCAGCGCTGTATTGAGGAAACTGAGTTATGCTTCATTGTTCCACAGCAAATGCCTTAAAGGGAAACTTTTCTGGGGTAAAGGGGGCACTGAGAGAAGTGGTACAGACCACGGAGATGCACGGAGACTGGCATCGCCTCAGCTTGGGAAACAAATGTTAGACGTGGTGCAGCCAGCCCAGCAGAGCTGGAGCTAGGCAGAGGGTCACCGGAAAGCAGCAGTCGCTGTCAAGCTGCGGCACACAGTAGGGAAGGGGCAGCCAAGAAAACCCATCCTCGGTCTCCCGGACCTCAGCCTTCTGCGGGGACTGCCCCAGTTCCACAGCCAACACAACTAGGTGAGGAACAGAAGGGTTCATTGATTATGGCCCCCACAGAGCACAGAGGATGGCAGGGTGGAGGGTGGATGTCTGAGCAGAGAGATTAGAGAGAGAACAAGGGGGTCCAGGTAGGCCAAGGGGGTCCATCTGCATTGTAAGGAAGGGGCATTTGGTAGGTAGCTTGTTAGCATAGCAAAATGCCAAAGACAAGGTGGTGGAAATAATAGAGTTCTCACAGTCCTAGGTGCTGGGTGTTTAAGGTCATTACGCCAGCATGACTGTTTTGACAAGGTTTCTTCTGACTTGTATATGGCTACCTTCTTATCATGTCCGTGTGTGTGTGTGTGTGTGTGTGTGTGTGTGTGTGAGAGAGAGAGAGAGAGAGAGAGAGAGAGAGAGAGAGAGAGAGAGAGAGAGAGAGAGAATGAGAGAGATGTTTGGTTTAATCTGAACCTTGTTACTTCCAACTTTTTAATGTCATTCCCTTGAGGGCTAGAGGTAGTCAACCTGTGATTTTCTAGGCAGGACACAGTTTGGTGCCAATTCCTCTAGCATGCATTAATTTACTCACCCAGAGACATTGTTTCCAGGGATATCTTCAATTATCTCCATCTTTCTTTATTTCTCTAGGCTGAGGAACACTTCAGTGGGCTCTGCATATTTTATTTCGTTAAATCATGAATCATCTTATAAAGGAGATGGTAGGAGTGGTACATAACACTGTTAATGCAATGACTCAAAACTGAAAATCTTCTTCAGTGGGATTGTTTTGTTCCTTCACATAATGTTTTTATTGATTCTTTGAGAATGTCACACAGTACATTTTGATTATTCTCTCTTCTAATTCCACCTTCTAACTTCTCCCATTCCAGTCCATCTCTTCTTTTTATTTTTATTTTTATTTTTTTTGTAGTCTACTGAGATAAATTTGTGCCATCCATATGTTCATGGGTTATGGGGCCGTCCACTGGAGTGTGGTTCAATTCCCAGGTACCAGACCCAGAGGAACTGTTTTGACAGTAAGGCAATTATAATTATTCAAGGGAAACGTCTCTGACCTTTCTGAAGAGAAGTGAACTCCCCCACCTCCAGCTCCCAGGGAAGAAGCCTTCTCTAGTTCAATGAGCCTAGGGTTAAAAGCACCTTCGAGGCTGAAGCCTCTTGGAGAGCATGCTACAATTTCCTGTGACCAGAAGGTACATGTGTGGCTGGAGTTTTGAGAACAAAAAGGGTGAATAAGGTCTGTGTCCACGAGGCAGGAATGGAAAAGGAATCAAAGAGAAAACAAAGACAAACAGATGCCTGCAGAGGAATTAGTGAGAAGGAGTTCGGGGAAAAGGTTTACCCTTTTTGGGGAGTTGTTTGTTCTGAGGGGAACATGAAGTGTTTTGTCCCATCCATCAGGAAGCTTCTGGAATGTCAGTCACAGGCAGTGAACCTTCAGAATAGACAGGTGATTCTGGGGGCGGGGCTCTGAGAACGAGCTCTGCTTCCAAGTTAGCAGGGACTGAACAGGACCTCAGTGTGTGTCAGCAAGAGAGTAGACCCCTGCAGAGCCTCTGCTTCATGGGGCAGCCACCTGAGCTCTGTTGGGTGCGTGTTCTAAAGTCGCATGGCTTTGAAATTCCTATTTTCTTGACATCTGTGACTGGATCCTTTATGTTTCTATGTAATTGTTTTTCAAGTGTTTGGCAAAGTGATAACTGTTGTTATTATCTGGTAAACATACACACACACACACACACACACACACACACACACACACACACAGGTGACTCATACATGCTTCTCTCAGAGTGGCAGAAAGACTACCGAGCCTCCATGGAGTCTGTTCAACTTCTCAGGTTTCTTGGGATAAACAAAGAAGAGTGTCACTTTGAATGCCCGAATCTCTTTATTTAATCAATAAAATTTCCAATTCACAGAGAGAACATCCCTAGTTCTAAGGACCACAGGCTATGCCACCACAATGTTTTTAATGGACCAAGTTCCTCCTCCAGAGGCTTCCCGGTCCCTTAACGAGTGACTAGCCTTAATACATAGACCATTATTTGAAAAAAATGGATCATTAAAAAATTGGCATGAAATAGAAATCTCTATCAACTCACCACTATGGAAACAAAGATAGGTTGGAAGAGGTTTCAGGGCGCCGGGCTATGGAGCAGTAGAGGAAATTTCCATCTGGTAAGTGGGAAAGATGGTGCCTGAGAGATGCCTGCAAGAGTGACTTTGTCTTCACTTGTAGGGATGGAGGGAAGTCAAGTCAGTCGGTGACGTCCATCCCAGTGAGGACACCAGACAGTCGGTGACAAGCGGCAGGACATGATGCAGCTCAGAGCTTCCTGGGTACATTGTGGACACTGTCTGGTGAGCTGGGCTAGGAAGAAGAAGGACAAGAGGCATCAACATTTTATGTTTCATTTCCTGGCTGTGGTCCTTTAACTACCAAGGTCTGAGTCACACTGAATCATTGTCAAAGTATTGCTAGGTCCCTGCCAAGGAGCAAAAGGAAGAGCTATTATCGAGGACCAAGCACGAGAGAGATTGGGGGTATATGGCTGAGGAAGACCCACCAACTGACCCCTAGAAGGTCCTGTGAAGATCCAGAAGGTACAGCTCTGGAGTCTAGCATCTGGGTGTGTGTGTGTGTGGGGGGGGAGCTGTGATTATTTGAATGCAAGATGGAATAGAAGTTCTATAGTTTCAAATACCCTCAGAAAGGGTCATGTTATGGCTTTCAAATATATACAGAGAAAGAAGTCATAAGATGAAGGTGAATTTCTTGCCCAGAAAACCTCAAGAAGTGGTCTGAATAAAATTCACTTTATTGTTTTACCTCTAAGTCCAGAGTCTCTCAGCCTTTTTTCTTTGGTATAGTTTACAATGCGTCTGTCAAAGGACAACAACAAAATGCCTAGGAACAATCTAGGGACTATTTAAAAACAAATACAAAAAAATTTAAAACAAAGAGCCCTCAATGTTCCAGGGGAGGCCTACACAATTTTGTGAAAATTAAGATCTGGCTCAAATGCATTTGCAATGATTGCAGTCCAAGTGTAACTTTTAAAACAATTTTAATCTATTTGGAAGAGTGAAACTAAGGTAAATCTGGAAACGAATAAACCTAATACCATAGTCAAGGCAGTTTCATGACAGCACCTGGAGAAAAGGGTGTGTATTCATAAGGTTCACTGTAAGCCTCAAAGGACTGAAGACTTCAGTGCTGGCAGAGGCGATCATGGCAGAGAGCAACAATCTGTTATTAAATTTTAACGCAAGGAAAGTCAGCCTTTCCCGTTGTAGGTGAAAATGATACATGGTGCCCTGAAACTCAGTTCATGGAAATGCATAGGTATTCACCAATAGGGACGCTCACTGTGGAGAAAATAAAGCCTCAACATAAAGCGTGCCTAGAGGAAGAGAGGTTTGGGGAAATTTTTATAGACATTGAAAAGTCATAGATAAAATGCTGGATGGGTTTCCTATGTGAATGCTCTTCGTAAATGGTTGTATGTGCACAGATGCTAGACATGGACAGGATGAGCAGTTAACAGACGAGCACGGAGCTGCTTGCAGGATGCAAGGGAAATTCTTTAAGTGGTAGTGAGTAATCAGACAGGAGAACATTGTTTGGAGAAGCTCTGAACAAGAAAATGTCTTTATTTCATGCTGTGTGAATGTGTGTGTGTGTGTGTGTGTGTGTGTGTGTGTTGGAAGACAATGGGTTATCAAATGGTTCTGCGGGGTCAATTGAAAATGGCCTGTTAAATGACAGACGGGTAAATTAGCATGTGATACAAAAACCATGTTTCCCAATTATGTGCTTTCCTTGTCGATGTTGTTTCAGTGTAAGAGCTTGATCCTAAAATCTTCCTCCAGTCAAACAAGAGGAGGGCCTGGTTCTCCACCCAGATAACAACTCTATGAGTCCAAATGCAAAAACAAAAGGTGTGATTGATTTTTTTTAATTGTTCTTATATCTTGGGAAATTGAAGTCATAAAGTATGCGAATTTTTATGGCCTTACTTGGCATTTCTGCAATTATGGCTTACCTAGCTTGTCAACAATCTTGACATTCTCTATGAAAATGCATGTGCATATGGAGAAATCTATTACAATGAGGATGGAAATGGGTAAGCATTTCTACCCCTAATGTGTGGGGAAAAAAACCCAAGCATTACTATTCCCAAGACTCAGGTTTCTCTTTATCACCCTGGTGGTATAAGATGTTCAGTAATATTGATTTCTATTTTTCAGGTTAATAAGACAATTTAAAATGAGTCTAATATGTAGGTGATGTATTTACAGACAGTCAAGTAAGATAGGTGGTTTCATGGTGAGATATGCCATCGATGTGAGCTTGCTGTTTCAATATTAGGAATTTGAAGAACAGTAACAATGTGAAATCAGCCAGCTCAAACAAGTAAAACATGCCATCATCGAAACAACTTTCACAGCCAGAGGTCATGGCTATGGCCATATCACATTCCAAATAGGCCTCACTTCCTTAACAGCGAAACAATTCCAAGTCTCATGCATAGTGACTGCATGGATTTTGTTTATATTTATATTAAGTCTTACATGGTTTTATGGTTGACTCAAGAAATTTATGCTTGTTTTTCTGCACAAAAGATAATAGAGTTTTCAGAATTTCAATGCCCAGTGGAAGGATTGGTGGCTCTTATCTAAGGCATCCAGAGTGAGATGCTGTACCCTTGGTTGGTACCTGAGTTCCTTGCATGGAAGGACTTCAGTTTCCCTTTCATACAATCAAAATATAGTCTGAGGATGAGCTGTAATTCTTACACTTGTGGAGAGAGAATCACTAGGGAGGACTTGGAGACAGGCATGTCCATGATCTTATGCTTCTCAGAAGCTGATTCGGTAGAACAGAGGGCCAGATAACTCCTTAAGCAAGCACCAGAGCAATACAAAGTCAGATGCGTTCTGATCTAGTGCATGCGTATGAACCTGGCAAGATGGCTCATAGGGGGAAAGGCACTTGCTGCAAAACCTGATCATGTGAGCTAGATCCCAATATGGTGGAAGGAGAGAAGCAGGTCCTAAAAGTTTTCCTCTGATGACCCCATTCATGTGATGGTGTGCACTTACCTACACACACACACACACACACACACACACACACACACACACCCCTATAAGGTTTAAAAATAGCATAAAAGAAAATTGAAGATGCACATGCAGATACAGAAAGATAGGGTTTGAGCTTGTAAAGACGCAAGTTTAGCATGGACAAGGATGATGTACACTAGACATGAGAAAAAGTCTCGAGAGACATATGTCAACACTGACCATCTCTGGAGAAACGCCTTAGAAAATGCTGCTTTGTACTCAGGGTCTGGCTGTGTGCACGATTTGTTTGTCAAAAGACTCTTGACTTATTCTCTATTTTAAAAAATGAAACCCCCTTTTTTCTTACTTAGGGGGAACAAAGGACACCAGGAAGGGTTTGTTTTGATCTTACCTCCTTTTCCATAGTGCTTGAGATTTGACTATAATTTATGTTTTGACTCTACTGAGGTCCCAAAGATCAGGATGACTTCTCCAAAGAACTGCAATGTGTTTCTCTCTTGGAAACAAAGTATTAGTAATTACCTTGCTTGCTTCCCCCCAAAGAGGTGGAAAATGGGGTGACTCATTCCAAAGCCACTTTTCAAACAAGATGAAATATGTGATTGTGGAGATAAGGGCTATTTTCAACAGGATACGTGTGAGGATAATGCCGATGACTAATGGTGATGTGGTTTGCAGTACCCTTTGCAATTACGTGCAGGACTCTAACCAACACTCGTGCTCGGGAGCTGGTAATTGCTAATGCATAGGTGATTACTTGTTCAGACCTTTCTAGCTTGGAATTGACATTTTTTGTTTGGCTTTTGTTCTCGTTTTGTCTGGTTATGGACAATCTAAGAGGCATAAAGAGGGAAACCTGGGAGATGAGACTGAAAAAATGAGAGGAACCGGAATTGTTCCTTGCGGCCATGGTGATGTGCTGGAGTTATAAAAACGTGTGATGACTATCTCTTAGCATCGCTCACCTGAAAGGACTGGCGGGCATTGACAGACTGCCTCTACCAGCTGCTGTCCAGGGGTGTCTTTAGAGTAAACAGATCCTTGATACTAACGCAAGAGCACTTCCATGTGGAGACAGAGCTGAGAAGGACGCATGGACCACTTGGGGCAATGTGTTTGGGATTGCAGTCGATACTTTTTATATGTACACACATTTTCATATAGGATGCCAAGACTGCTGATATTTAGATAAACCATGGTCACAAAAATGCCAAGCTATAACTACCTTTGCGTAGTTCTGTTTCCGTTAATCTGCAGCAACCGTGAACTTCAGTGAGGGTAGGGATGTCATTCTAGGTGTGTTCTGTGTGGGAGTTGTTACTGCTCTTTCTGCAGCAAGCTGACTCCACTCTCAACTGTTGATGCCTTACCGAGTTTCTTTTTCAGTCATTTTGGTTTTGTTTTAGATTCGAGATGTTTTCGGACCACCCTGCCAATACGTTTCGCTACCTAGAATTACCCAGGAAGGAATGCCACTAAGTCCCTGAGAGCTCTCCTTGGTGTCTCACAGTAGTTGATACATAAAACTTATAGTCTCATGGGGGATTTAGAGGAAAAGGGTGGCGCTTACAGAGCCTGGCATGGTGGTACATCCCAGAGCTCAGGAGGCTGAGGCAGGAGGGTCACAAGTTTCAGGCCAGTCTGGACTATGATAGCAGGACCCTCTCTCAGCAACAGCATAAAGCCTGAGATCTGTATTGCAGATTGAAGTTCTGTTCTGTTATTAATATCTAAGTTTCCCACTAAGTCACATTTATTATCTACTTTTCCCCCCTCTCTCCTTCCCCACCCTTCCACTTGTGTTTCATGTAGTCACATTCCAAATAATTATTTTTATTTGCATTTTTTATCTCAATTCTGACTTCAGGATATTTATCTGCCACATTATTATTTGAATTATTTTGAATCTGAAGATTAATTTAGACGCCTTTTGCTGGCATCTTCAGAATAATCCTCCCATCCTCATTTCTTGAGGCTCCCTCTCAGATAAACAATTTCGCTTGAGTCATTATCATAGAACCAAGACCCATTTGCTACACAGTTTGATAGGGATCCTTAAATGATAAGCTGCAATCCACACAAACAGAGTGTTTTTTCTTTCATTTAAATAGCTTTCTGGTATTGGTTTACAGATGAAGTCCTCAATAGTCACCTTTAAGACCCTCTCCTGGGAGCCTAGTTTTTCCATTACGCACTTCCTGTGTTAGTCTCTCCTCATTTTACCAGAGAAGTTGTCATGTTTGTTCCGAGAGGAGCCAGTCTCCACGGGGCAGAGGGCAATCAGACAGGCTGTGAGCAGACCCTTAACACTGAGCGTGGGAGGGAAGCCTTCGACTTCCTTTGACTGCAGGTCTGGGCAGCGTCTTAACTGAATCCTCACGGAGAGGCTGAAGCTAGACCCACCCAGCTAAGCCAGTTCCCAGTTCCAGACTTAGAGAGGCCACGTGACACCTTGAACTTCTGTACTTTTAAGTTTCTAACTTTGTGAGTCATCTGTTAAGCAGAGCGAGATAATGACTATGTAGTCACTCATCATCTCGAATTATTCCAAATTTATAAAATACAATGTGTGGCGCTTTTATCTCGGTGAATGCCCCGCATATACTTAGAATGATGCCATCTTCTGATGTTGCAGTCATGTGTTCTTATTGATGGAGTTGCTTGCTCTGCCCTAGTCTTCTATACTCCGCTGTAGAGTGGTATATTATACACTACCGACATTTTCATTTGCAAGGCAAGTGCTGATGCCTAAGACTACAATTGTGGACTTGCCTACACCTTTCTTCTGCTCTGCTATATATTGAATCATGTTCTTTGAAATTATGTCAGCTCCTGGAACATATTTAGGGTTGTTATCTCTTGGTGAACTGGCTCATTCTTTCTTTCTGTAATGATTACAAAAACAAACAAACAAACAAACAAACAAAAACCACTTTGGGATATTCTTTGTTCTAAAGGTTCCCGCTTTGGGCATTAGCATAGCCTTCCTCCAGCCTTGTTATGACTCACGTTGCCATGGCGTATGTGTTCCCTCCCTCTACTTTCAAACACTTCACCCTTAGAAGTAAGGTAGGTATCCAACAGTGAGCATGTAGGTGGGTTTTACTTTCCAACAAATGAGCAAATGTGACATTTAACTGTGATAAGCAAACTATTCCCCTGAATGTGAATTTTGACAGAATTGCATTGAATCTCATTATTTTTAGCGTACTAAAAATTCTTTTTGCAAAATTTTTCATTTAAAAATTGATTTAATTTTATTTATTTGCTTATATTCACAATAATTGCAAACTCTGGTCTCACTATTTTTATGTAGACTATGATTTAAAGATGAGTAACATTAGAAAAATATTATTGGTTTATTTTGTAGCACTTATGCCTCCTTTTGTTCTGATCCAATTTTTCATATTGATTTTTGGGCTTTTAGAATTCAGGTCACAATTTGTTATAGTATAAGTCTGTAAACTATGGACTTTTTCAACATTTCTTATTCAAAGCAGCCCACATTTCATGTTTATTTGTAGAAAGTTCTCCACTCAGAGACACTGATGTTGCATTCTTAGCAACAGAGTTCTGTTTTTTTTTTTTTTTTTTCCTTCACACTCTCCAGACTCTGGTGTTCTGAGTGGCTCAGGTTTTGTGTGGAACTCCAATGCCACTCGTGGATTCTCAGAAGGGTCGGCGTCTTTCCACGGCTTTCGTCGGCAGCACTGTCTGCATCTCTAAGGCTATCAGCCTGACTGGGAGATGCAGCTGGGCGTTCGTCTGTGCTTTCCTGAGATTTTCAGATACGATTTTCTTGCCTTCATCCTCTCGGCCTCCTTGCACCCCCATTCTCGTGTGCTCCTTTTATCGTGTTCTGGTCGCCTTCTTTTAACTTGTCTCCCTTTTGGGTGCACATCTGATTGCCGGACTGCACCCCTCAACTACATCTCTGCTCTTTCACGGTTTGCTTTTGTCCTTTCTTCTCTATCCGTGCTTTGGCTTGGTGGTGCCCACTGCTCTGTCTTTGTTGAGTTCACTGATTTTTTTTTAACTGCTCTTGAAAAAAATTCTTGCATGGTGGAAAAAAACTTACTTAAAACTGGAAAGACTGTAAAAGCGAGAGGATGGGAATGCATGCTGTGAAACTCTTCCTTTTGGAAATGACAAGGCCATTGATGTCATGAACACATAGCAGCTGTGACTACCTGCAAAGACATGTGCATGCACATGTGATCATACACGCACATGTAAATATATACACATACACATAAATGCACACACATACAAATATGAGAACACACCATAAACATGTGCTGCAGATGGCAAAGCATAGCCCCCTCCACGTGTGGCTCCTGAGATGCAGGAAGCAATTAACTCCAGGCAACCCAGTGGCAGCTAAATGATCGTGTTACTTGAGGGCCAAGGAGAAAACACCTACTTGCCCCGAGGACCGCTTCTATTGCGCTTGCGTATGCATTTGGCAATGTTACAGATGGTACTGGTTATAGCAATTCTACTAGTGCACTTGTTCTTCATGTTCCTTTTCTCTTTCCACACCACTGGCCTCTGAAAATATGGATGTGCTGTACAATAATATGAGTCTTCCTGATCTGATAGGGTGGGTATTGAATCTGTAAAGCAGGGTATGGGAAAAAACTGACTGATGAAAGAATTGGGGAAATTTGGGGGAAATGCAGAAATTGTTTTTTTTACCTGATTATAAGACTTGGCAAAAGAATTATGCTGAAACAGAAAAGAACTTGGCTCTAATGAATAAAGTTTCTAAGGAACCTAGGGATTTGGGACTGACTGCCTATGGTCTTATAAATCAAAATTGGAATCGTGAGGACCAACAATTGGAAGGATATGACAATGAAGTAAAACCCACTTAACTATGCTTCTGTAAACTGCAAGTAATTAGCCTCTGAGGTGAAAGCCTCAGAAGTTGTTTTATGATTAACTCAGCTAAGAATTAAGAATATAGTGCCTGGCATGGGGCTTGGGAACTGGGAAAATGTCATAATGAATGATGATGTTCTGATTTCAAAGAATCTTTTTATTTCTTGTAAACTGCTTTGCCCAAGCAATGAGTAACCTGTGGCAAAAAATAATCACTTTCCTTTAGTAAAATTTACAACAAAAGACTGAGGTTTGAAGCTCAGGGAAGAAAAAGGAGGAGGAGGAGGAAGAAAACGAGGAGGAAGAGAAAGGAGAAGGAGAAGAAGGAGGAGGAGGAGAAGAGAAAGAGGAAGAAGAGGAGGAAGAGGAGGAAAAAGAAGAAGAACTTGCCCTGTAGCTGATAGCTTGTCATCTTGCATCAAAATCCTGTGTTTGTGTAGTCATTTCTCCTTCCAGACATCCCAGATTCGAGACCCATTTCTCTGTTGAAGCTGGTCCCCAGCATAATATGTACACATGCATATATACACATATGCATAAACATGAACAAATATAAACACATGCTGCACACATTCACATAATAGAGACATTCCCATATATGCACACATATGCATATACACACAAAGAAATGAAAGTAGGAAGGGATGAGATGGGAAGAAGATGGGGATCCCAAGAATGGGACAGAGATAACAGAGCGTAATGGGAGAAGAAGTGAATGCAATCATACAGTACATTGTATACATGAATGAAATTGTTTTATGAAAAAGAAAAAAAGTCCAGTGGAAGTATGGAATGAAAGGCATCAGTAATTGGACTCAGTGGGTTATTTAAAAATAAGAGGAAAGGAAGTTGGGAGAGAGATGGAAGATATACTTGGAGGGGAGAAGTTGAAGACAGGGGTTTGGTGAATATGACCTATAACCAAGGAACATTGTATACATGCACAAACATTTCCAGAAAAAGATACAATGGACAAAATGACTAAGACTGAGAATCATTATGCTTTTCCTGAGATTCAGGATATACATACACACACACACACACACACACACACATACACACACACACACACACACACACACACATATATATATATATATAAATGCATAAATGTGTCTAAACACACACACATACATATGCATACAGACTGAAAGCAGAAGGAGTCCAGACTATGGAAGAGAAGAAAAGAAAGCAACAAAAGTGTGTAGAAAGATAAGGGTTGACAACAGGGAGGTGAACATGGACAAAATATAAGAAACGAGCATAACAGTGTGATAATGAAAACAGCTATTTTATGTGGTACCTGTAAACATATTCTTCAAAAGGAGCAGATTCTTATTATGGGAGCATGAAAAAGAATGGAGAGTGATTTTCTTGGGAACATTTTCTACTGGTGAGGCTGATCCTTCGTGGCAGCCTAATGACCCCCAGAGATAGGGTAATTGTGCCAAGTGTAATAAATCTCGACTCTTGGAAAGTTATGAGTTCTGTGCTGCATGACGCATCTGCATTATATCGAAGATAAATTAAATGACAACAGCATGGTACACGTCCACTCATGGTTTCTTGGGTAATATCTTGTGGATAAAAGCTGTTGACCCTAAGTATAAAGTATTTTAAAGGGATGGACCATAGCATTGGGATGCCAGAAACTGAAGTCATATTAGATTCCTCTATCACCCTACAGACAGCCCTCCTCGCCTGACCCTCACAGGCAGTCAACTCCATCCAAACTTCATATCAGGAAAATAAGCACATGACTTGAATTATTTATGAGTGCTATCTCTAATGATGAATAAAAGCAGAAAAAATATAATTTTATATTACATATGACCATTTTTGAAGTGCTGAAACCTCAAGGCTCCAAAATTCAGAGCTTTTGAGCTTCAATGTAATGCCACATTGGAAAATTACATGCAGATGCACAAGGAAAGCTGTATAAATTGTCTTCAGGTTCTTATGTAATGTATATGAATCAAGAATCAATCTGTGCCTAGACCTGAGTCCTTTCCTGGAGCAAGCTATTTCATTAGACTATCTTTAAACCACCAACCTAGAAATAATGACCTGGGGACTTATTATTAATTATGAAGTGTGGCCTTAGCTTGGGCTTTTCCCCAAATAGCTCTCATAACTTAACTTATCCATATTTTCAATATACATTCTCCCACATGACTAAGCTACCTCTTTTTAGTATAGCACATCTGAATTGCTCCCAATCTACTGATGAAATCGTCTTTTTTTCTTCCCAGAGTCCTGTCTGTCCCTAGAAGTCCCGTCTAACCTCTTCCCGCCTAGATAGTGGTCATTTGGTTCTTAATTAAACCAATCAGAAGGCGTTATGGCAAAGGCACATCTTCACAATGTAAACAAATACTTTGCAATATTCCCCCCTTTGTCTAAATAAAAAGGAAAGGATTTTACCGCTGACAGAGTAAAACTATATACAATAAGAAGAGTTATCAGGTAAGAATTACATTTTACCATGTCCACTCCATTTATATTTGGCAATTTCAGGGAAAATACTCTGTTATCTATCCTAACTTGATAAGTTCAAAGTTTTAAACTAAAACCACTTTCTATCATAACTTATATTATCATCCTAAAATATATCTTTTTTAGAAACAAAAACACTTTCTTAGACTAACAACTTAAGTTTTCATGTCTCTCAACTTTATATACTTTACACCTTTTTTTGTGAGATTCTTTTCTGTATTTGGTAACAAGGAAAATAGTAACTATAACTATCTAGTCTTCAATCCCATCAGAGACCAGAGAAGGATATAATATTACCTGAGTAAACAGGAAGTGCAGAACAAGTAACTTCCAAAACTAGAGAAATGAGAGGAACAGCTAGCTACTTAGACAGTTACCCAAGGTTTCTTTGTAACATTGGAGTATCCACCTTTGGCCTACAGGCCTTGACTATCTGACAAACTTTTCTGTGAATCAGTAATTTTGAAGCACTGTCATACTTTGTCTTGACTAGTCACCTTATTTTGTGTCCTGCTTGTCCAATTTGAACAGGATACTGTCAGCAGTCAAGGCAAGAGCAGTTTCTTGCCCAGTTGCTAACTTTTTCAAAAGTGAAAGAAAATGCCATATGAAGGTTCTTCAATGTTCATAATCCTTTTTGAAGTAAATTGGTACTTCTAGGAGCAGACATGTCTCGCTGTCATGAAAAGCTTTATGCTATTAAAACATCTTAAATGTGACAGTCTGTAGGTCTCTGAAGTATTTGAAGACCACCTATCTATTTAAAATATCTGTTTGACATTGAAAACATATCTAACATGGCCACAAATTTGATTGTTATAGATAACTACTAACTTGCATTTCTTATTATTCTAGATAGTTTGTAATTATAGCTTTCAAGGACTAAAACTTTATGTTATATTGTTAAATGAGCTGCATAGGTACAATACCTTAAAGAAGAATAGAAGCATATATACAGTATAACAAAAATAACCTTAAAGTTGTGTTAATATTCAAAAATACTTTAAGCAAGAGTAGAAACATGTGTATAGCATAACAAAAATAACCTTAAATTTGTGTCAATATACAAAAATCTACACCAATGTAAAATATTTAAGATGAGTAGTTGCTCTTTAGTTTAAAAATAGATTCAATAATCTACCCCTTTTTTTATCATTGCTGTACTATGACCCCTGCCTTTCCCTTTCGAAAGATATCCCTGAATTTAATTTCCTTTGTTCAGATTTCTCCCTGGTCATGACCAACAACTTGTAACCAACCCCCCAAATGATAATAAACATTCACAATCCATTGAATGACCAAAAACCACCCATGTGACTTTTTTTTAATGGAATTTACTATGTGACACTGGCTGGCCTGTAATTCACTATGTAGACCATTCTGGCCTTGAATTCAGAAAGACCTCTCCTCCAATGCTGGGATTAAAGTCAGGCTGTTGTGACTTTGATGACAGTAGTTAATAGGGAATGTGTGCTAGTTAAAGCTGATTGTCAATCTTGCTGAATCTGGAGCCACTTAGGAGGCAACCTCCGAGTGTATCTATGAGGGACTAATCAGTCTTTATTAGGTTAGCCAATGGTCATGCCTGTAAATGATTACATGAGTAGGTTAACTGAGGTGGGAAGACTTACACTAAGAGGGTAGAACATTTCACCATACTTGGGCCTTAGACAGAAGGAGGAGGAGGAGGAGGAGGAGGAGGAGGAGGAGGAGGAGGAGGAGGAGGAAGAGGAGGAAGAGGAGGAGAAAAAGAAAAAGAAGAAGAAGAAGAAGAAGAAGAAGAAGAAGAAGAAGAAGAAGAAGAAGAAGAAGAAGAAGCAGTAGCAGCAGCTGGCTGAATACAAAATTTCATCTCTCTATTCTTCCTGACTATAGATGCAAGGTGGCTAGTTGCCTCAAGCTCCTGCTTCTAGGACTGTCCCACCATAATGATTTGTATCCTCAAACGGTGGGACCTAAATAAGTCCTTCCATAAGTTGTTTTTTGTTGAAATATTTTATCACATCCACAGGAAGAGTTAATTAGTACAGGCAGCAAGGACAAAAGAGAACTAAGTAGAATAAGTAGGCAAGAAGCTCCTTAGATGACACAGGGAATGGATGATATAGTTCAGCAATAGTGTATGATCTGCTGGGATTCAGGATGATTTTTTTTTCAAGACAGGGTTTCTCTGCGGCTTTGGAGTCTGTCTTGGAGCTTTTGTGGACCAGGCTGGCCTCAAACTCACAGGGATCCACCTACCTCTGCCTTCCGAGTGCTGGGACTAAAGGTGTGCATGGCCACCGCCCAGCTCAGGATGAATTTTAAGGTATCACTAACAGAATTGCTGAAGTATGGCACATGTTGTGTGGTAGAATGAATAGGATGACTCTAACATTACTACATTAATTAACTACAGAATTAGAATTGATACAAACTCTAATGTAGATAGTCAGTATTTAGTGTAGAAGCTGGGAGTTTCAGATTTAAATAGGTTTTCCCTTTTGATTAAAAGTAGTTTTTTTTCTCACATATTTCCTGATTACATTTTCCTCTTCCTCTGTCCCTCTCAGCTCCTCTCCACTTCGTTTTTCCATCCAGATCCACCGCCTTTCTGTCCCTCATTAGAAAACAAATAGACTTTTAAAGAATAGCATCTTATGATATCATATCATATCATATAACAAAACTAACACATGAGAATGGAACAAAGCAAAGAACCAGAAGGAAAAGTACCCAAGAGAATGCGGAAGAAATAGAGACCCACTTATTTGTAGATTTAGGACTCCTATAAAAACAGCAAACTGGAGGCCATAATATACTAAAAGATCTGTAGGGCAAAAACAGAGAAGGAACAAACTAAAAATAAATAAATAAAAAGGACAAAAAACCCCAATGAAACCAAACTTACCAAAAAGGGAAAGCCCTGGCACAACATTATGAGACAAGGAACCTCCAGAAATGCTGTTGAGTTAGTTTTCTGCCGACCGTCTATTTCTGGGCATTCAGCCTATCCAGAAGAGCATTTTATTTCACTATTATGTATCCCTTGGAGGAAATTAAACTTTCATTTACATGTAGCGCAAATTTTGACTTTTGATGTGTGTGTAACAACTTGTCAACGCATAGCTAGAAATTTCAGTGGATTACTATTTATGGACATTTTAAATTAACGAGAAAAATTTAGTCTGGAAATAAAGTAGGAAACAAAACTCTAGAGTTCTCAGGGTCATACATACTGAATGTCTTGAACTGACCAAGAGTAGGGAGTGATAGAGAAGAGAAGTGATCTTTGAAGTACTATGGTGCTTAAAAATTAGAATAAACTCAATATAGAAAAAGAGATGGAAGAGTACCTAAGAGATAGGAAATTGTGTTCATGGCAGAGAATAGTGGGTGTATAGCAATATGGAAACCAAGCTTAGAAATTCAAGAAGAAGAGAGGGCCAACTGGCCGCGTACTCCTGAACTATCAAATAAGATATGAAGTGGGACAATACCATTAGGCTATATCATGTGACTGTCTTTGATGACTTTGACAGGTAGAATTTTTCTGGAAAAGATGGTGAAAACCTTCCTGAGTTGAACTAACTGGATGTCAAAGATTGGCGATGATAAATATAGAGATATATTTTAGAGTATTTCAAACATCAGAATAAAAAATCATGTGGCAGTTGAGAATTGAGATCAAGAGTCCATGCTTTATGGTGTGAAATAAGGGCACGTTTGATGACAGCTACATGGGTTTGACAGCAGAAATCTAGTGATAAGAGAAAGGCAATAACGTGGGGTTAATATGCTATAAATGGTAGAGTGATATCCTTGAATATGAGAAAATGGATAGGCTTGTGGTAACGAAAGGTGAGGCTGAGCCAAGACAACATGGTAGTAGGACAGACATCAAGTATGCAGACGATGACAGGCAGGTAGTGTGGCAGATTAACCTTGTGAAATCATTCTGACTGTATCTGCTTTCTTGTTGAAAGAGAATAAAAGAGATAAGGATGGGTAAGATGTATGCTTCGAGAAAAAAAAATTGTATGATGTACTTTCCATGTAAGCAATAGAATAGAAAAGGAGAGTGGTAGTGGTGAGATTTGGGGTGTTCAATGCCCAATTAAAGCCCATGGTCACCATAACTTATGCGTAAGCCATTGTTTCTCCTTCAGGCACCTTTAACTGCACATACACTAGAGCAGAGAAGCAGAAAGAAGGAAACAATCAAATCTACAACCACTAAGTAATATAAAGAGAGATAAGATTGGTAAATGTGGATGTTATGTAAGAAGTTAACATGGAAGTTTCAATGAAAATGAATATGCTGAGTATGCTGGGTCCCTGGCACAGGATGGTGCATAGTTGATTGTTCTACTCAGTAGCAGGGTCTAATGGGGTGAGCAATTGTTGGCATCTGCATTAGTTCATTTTCTGAAAATGTGATCAAACATCATTGCCAAGGCAACTCAAGGAAGAGCTTGTTTGGCTTATGATTCTAGAGGGATAAAAGTGTGTGTGGTGTGGAAAAATGCTAGCTAGTGGTAGGGATGAGGCAGGAGGAGGAAGCTGAGAGCTTATATCTTCAAATACAAGCAGGAATCAGAAAGAGCCAACTGGAAGTGGCACCAGACCATTAATCTCGAAGCCTACAGTGATGTGCTTCCTCCAGCAAGGCTACACCACCTAAACCTTTGGAAAGACAAGAGGTGGATGGAGTTAGAGATGCTGCGTCTCATTCTGGGGTATCGATTTAAATATAAGAGGGGTGTGGCGGTAAACGTTGATTTTCAACTTGATAGGATTTGGAGTCACTGTGGAGCCAAATCTCTGGGCATGTCTGTGAGGTGGTACCTAGATTAGGTTCAGTGATGTGGGATAAACCACACTAAATGTGGGTGGTATCATTCCATGGGCTGGATAGGGAGGAGAAAGCCATCGGAAAACATTCACCATTCTGGGCTAAGCTCCTGACTGTGCACCCAGTGTAGACCCAGCTGCCTTCTGCTCCTGCTTCTATTCCCCTCCCACCATCGTGAACAAGTCCCTCGGAAACAGAAGTGGAAATAACCCTTCCTTAAGTTGCTTTTGTCAGGTGCTTGGTTCTGCAACGAGACAAGTCACTACGAGAAGAGGCAAATCCCTATTCCCTTTCATCATCAGCTGATGGGAAGGGGCAAACCTATACTGGCAGGAAGCAGAGTCAACTAGTATTTCAGGCAGGCTTCCTTGCGCTGGGGCCTGCATTATATCATGCAAAAGAACCCATGAGCTCAGTATTTCCATCTGTGTTACAGAAAAGGGTACCCTATGAACTTGCCTGGGTGACAGACAGAGAGTCATGCCTTTGTCTTCTCACTTTACAAATCCTTGTTCTGGTCACCAAGTCTGATGAGTCAGTTCAGAAATATTTATAAAGAGAGAGATTAGCAGACTGCTCTGTAGACTTCATTTAACGTGCTCTTTAAGTCTCAATAAGCACATAGCAGTTGGACTTTTGATACAATAACGCTACACCTTGGTGCCAGGAAAGGAGAAAGCCAGTATGTGGTGACATAGATGGCTGGGAATAGCAACACGTAAAGAAGGACAGACTTTAAAATATACACATCTTGTGACGCTACTTTCATTTTAAACACCAACACTGTATGAGTCTGAAAAAGGAATCGATCAGTGTGTGAAAGAATGCACAATAAATTGTTAATAGAAATTTTATCTAGTTGAGGATCTACCTAGGGTTGAGGGAATAGGGGGAGGAGATAATGTCACTTTTTATATATACCTTTTTCTTTTAACCTGAAAATTGTTTGGGCAAATAAATTGGGATATTTTTGAGTCCTCAGTAAGTCAATAATTTTATATAAAAACCATGTTTTTATACTTTAACCAAATGTTAGAGTTGGTAAGTGGCACTATTGACCAGTTAAGGGAGGTTCATCTCGATGTTCAGGTGTTCCTACCTGCCCTCAATGGTCCCCAGCTAACAGACAACAAAACATGGAAGTGAGGCTACCTGGAAGCTTTCCCATAACACACTTAGGTTTATTTAACCGCCATATGAAAATATTCAGACGCACAAGCCCAGAATTGGCATGATCCCCACTTGCGGTGGAAACCTTGGAAAATTCACTTTTCTTCCTTCGGTCTTGGTTGTACCGCTCAGAAAATGAGGAGCTTGAATTAGATGAGCAATTTCAGCTTGGCCTCCTACCACCTTGGCTCTCCATGGCTGGGGTGAGTCACCTCGTCTTTATAAGCGTCTCTGTCTGAGAATGATGGAAAGCACCGCTCGAGGATGGCCTCAAATAACATTTTATGAAAGCACAAAGAGCGATATTGTCCCTGGTAGAACCACCGCACAGCATCCTGGGAGCACGGGGGACGTGAATCTAATAAACACCATTGCTTTTTGCACAGTTTCTTTTTAGATTGACACTTTATGGCAGCCACCCCAGGACAGTTTTCGTATGTGCAGACAGAAGATAGGAAGGCATTTCAGAGGAAGAAAACACGGGAGCTGTGAAGCTGAACCTTGCTAAAATTTTAGGTCATTCCCATGCCAAACCTTCTTTATATGTGAACGTGGACTCAAGTTCAAAATTAGATATTAAGGGTTCGAAGGCCACTGGGGCACTCATATCACTCCTTGGTGCCAGAAAAGGATGAAACCAAGGTGCGATGACATCATTTCCTGTGGTAGAAGCAACCCACGAGGCAAGAGAGACTCATGGAATATCTGTACATCATGATATCACATTGTAAACACCAGCATTGGTTGTAAATACAAATGAAAAAACAAGGGAAAGAACTTAAGTTATTTCTGCTTTCTCTCAATAACCAAATTCTGATTAAGCACAAACCTTCAGTAATGCAAAGCTATACTTGGCTGATGACTCCCTAATTTGATGGTAAAAGCTGACTTTTAGATTATTGAATTTGTGTGACATACTAGGATGACTCGGAGAGCAGAAGTGGAAAACGCATCCCTCTCTACCCCAGGAGCCTAGATGTTTTCCCCCTAGCTCAGTCTCAGAAGCATCTTATGTTTCCGTTATCATCTTTACTGCTCTATTAGTTGACAATCACTCCTGGCAGGGGGTTTGAGTGACTATTATGAGTCTACCATTTCCTCATTCTTCTCTGGTTCCCACCATGAGCTCATTTCCTGCAGCTGCCAGTAAACACCTTGACTGAAACCTGAATGGTAGCCTTGGGATTTCCTGCAACTTCCTCGTTGAGCAACGGGAAGCACTGCAGGTCTTTTGTCTGGGCAGCAGCATCAGGAGCAGGAGCAAAGAGGTGGCAGCATCGTCTGTTGTAGACAGAGGAGCTAGCTTTGGACAGGTGAGTCAGCATTATCACAATTCCATGCTAACAGGGTGCTCCGTGGAACTCATCCCTTACCCTTGACATGCCAGTTGTCTTCAGAAATAATACACAATGACATATAATTCAAGAGTGTTTCTCTGTGTCCCTTCTCTTCACCTGTAATTCACACAAAGACCTCAAGGACTTCCTTAAATAATAAGAATAAAATCTCCCACTTTAAATCTACCATCGAAGATGTCAGATTGTCTGAGGCATGACTATTTGTAGGCTACAAGGATAGACCCTCTTTTTAGAGTTTGAACTCTTCAGGAAGAATAATGTAATTAAAGCTGGATGCTGATTATATCATGACAAATTAAGAACAACTCAGTGACTTACTGACAGTAATCTATTTTCCTGCTCTTTAGAGGTCACATGCCAGAAAGCCAGGTCACTGGGCTAAAATATCAAGTGTTGGCAGGTCTCTGTTGCTTCTGAACTTTCTAAACAAGAATCCAGTCACTTGCTTCATTTGCATTTCTGAAAGTCAGCTGACCTCCTTAGATCACAATCCCTTTCTCCATTCAAGGCCATTAAAGCCTCTTCAAATTGGCCCCCTTTCTGGCTTCCTTAGCTCTCCTGGTCATTCGGAAGGACCCCTGTAATTGTACCCATCTTGCTGCAGCAGTCAGGGTCCCCCCCAGGGGATTTGCATTAATAACACGCTCAATGTTGCCTCTGCATGCAAAGTAGCATCAGCCACACATTCTGTGAACAAAGCCTTGGGCATTCTTGGAAGGCTGCTCGTCTACATCCCACATTAAAACATAATAAACTGCTCTAATTTCAGTAGGGGATCAGAAACAGAATGAGGTTATTTCAGAAAAGCTTTAAGCTAGGGCTTATTAATTAGCTTACTATGTGCTCCTTTTGGGGTCTACCATGATAGATGTTGTGTCTGGCTTAAAGGTGAGAAAAAAATAGGCATAGTGTTTTGCTCACACTAAACTGATAACGTGGTTGGGGAAGCTTTACTTAAAAAATCTTAAGATCTGTGCAGAATCTCCCCCGCATTGACGTGTGGGGATTCGGAGAGATAGATTATGGGGAGAGTGGAAGGGCAGCGAGAGGGATGGGAAGAGACCTTCGTAGGTGTTAGGGTAGCACATGCAAAGGGTCGGTGAGGAGGCACGCATAGGGACTGAAGTGCAGGGAGATTGATGCTTTCATTGTAAGATGCTAGAGGGGTAGGTAAGGTGTCACCAGGCCTTTCAAAGCTATAGTAGCTATTCAGAAAATGTCAACGTTGGGCTATGGAAAAGACTCAGTGGGTAAGACCACCTACTGTGTAAAAATGAGTTCAAATCCCAATCACCCACGTAAAACCTGGCCATTACCTTGTATGCCCCAGACCTCACTGCCGGCCAGTCTAGTTGAAATGGTGAGCTTCAGGCTTAGTGTGAGACCCTGCCTCAGACAAATAAGGTGGAAAACGTTAGAAAACAAGACAGTCCACAGCCTCTGAGTGCATGAACACAGGTACGCACACTGTCATACACAAGTATGTACCACACAACCCCCACAAGTAATTTAAAGAGTTGAAAGTAACTAAACATGTATTTTCATAGATATATAAACGCATACACAAAGAGACAGACTGCTGAAGAGATCCATAGAATTATGAGGGATTCAGAATAGTATTGGTAGACCATTGTGTGAGTCTCAAGGGACGGCTCAAGTTGTGAGAGGTAGAGTCACAGATCTTTAACAATGAAGAGACCATGGGAGGGAAGCATGTGCTTTTGACTGTAGAGATTAGGGGAGACTGAAGTAACAAGAATGGGACAGACATTAAAATGGCTTAAGTATAGTTAGCATCAGCATTCAACATATATACATGTGTGTGTGGTGTGTGTGTCTGTGTGTGTGTGTGTGTGTGTGTGTGTGTCTGTGAAAGGTAAAACTTAAGTGGCAGGAAACTAAATAAAGACATTTAAAAATAAAATTTGTTTTCTAATTCCATATTTTTGCTTAGTGTTTTAATGAACTATAATAGTTCTTCAAAAATATTTATTTCTCTTTCTTGGGAGTAAAATTATCCTGCTTTGCCCTGGGGGCAGCAGACTTGGTTACCCACAGTTTTTGGACTAACTAAATATACATAAGAGGTAAAAGCTAGATAACTTGGAATAAATGCTTCAAGCTTCAGACTGATTTTGTTACATCTTCTGCCTCTTCTATGGATCTCCTAATGGGGAGAGAAAAGGGTTTATTTGGCTTACACTTTCATATTGCTGTGTATCATTGAAGGAATTTAGGACAGGAACTCAAACAGGGCAGGAACCTAGCAGGAAGGAACTGAGGCCAAAGTCATGGAGGATGCTGCTTATTGGCTTGCTTCTCATGACTTTCTCAGCCTACTTTCTTATAGAATCCAGGGATATCAGCCCAGAGATGGCACCATCCATCATGAATTGGCTCTCCTCCATTGATCACTAAAAGAAAATGCCTAACATCCGAATCTCATAGAGGTGTTTTCCCAACTGAGGCTCCTTCCTCTCTAGTGAGTCTAGCTTGTATCAAGTTGACACATAAAACCAGCCAGTATGGCATCTCTGTCTACCCTGGGCCTGGGGAAAGGAACCTGAGTTAGATTTTAGTTGTCATGGGAAAAGTGGTAGGAATTAGAACTGCAGCTTTACAATTATGTGTGTGCTTTCAAGTAGCCTTGTCACCATCTGCTGTAACCAAAGCTTTCAAGTAACTTACACTTCATGTAAGTCATTTGAATTTCCATTGAAGTTACATCATCTGCAAAACAAGAATCCAAGCTCCACTTCAAAATGAGCCTTGTGTGTTTTGAAAACTGAGAAAGTAAAATTGAAATGCAAAAATAAAATGCACTGCAGAGAAAACACAAAAATGGAAGCTGAGCTGTTGGGGGGGGGTTCTAGAGAACTTACTTTTATACAGTGGGGACTCAAGATGCTTAAGAAGCAGAAGTTCTGGGCAGTGGGCAGGAAACATTTGGAGTTCTGAGAATGGGGAGCTTGTTATTGCTGTAAGCATCAACACCCAGGATGGATTTCTCAAAGCTAAATCTGGATGGCTATGTAAGAGCTCCATAGTGATCGTTACACAGCAGATTCAGCATCTGAAAGAATGTGCTAGATATAACAGACGTATCTTTACTGACAATGAGGAGGGATTGTGGCTAGATGGCCTATCTTATTAGATAGATGGATGGATGAATAAATTAATATAACTGTTTTAAGGCACATACACATGTGTTCAAATATTTACATAAATGGGTACTGGAGACAGTAAATCTTACAGGTAGGCCTCATTTCTAGATTCCATAGAAAGCTATATGAAAACGGTCCTGGATTTAAACCAACCAAGCAGTCGAAAGCATTTCAGTACCACGGACAGCTACAAGACACTGGGTGGGCGTGCCTGCTAAAACACCTTAAATTAACACCCAAACACACAAAAAAATCACATTGTTCAGCAATAACACACAGGCACACACACACACACAACCAAAAACAAACAGAAAACAAGAAAAAACCCACGTTATTTCATCTAAGAAAGATAATTGTATCTCAAAGGGATTTAAATGGCTTAGCTTTTGAAACTTCAGACGAAAACTAAACAAGAAAGTGGCTGGAAAGAAAGTTCACTGGAAAGTCACAATGGGACAAAAGATGTGAGATGCAAGATCGTGTTGGTGCAAATAAATGATGCTGTCAAAAAGACTTCAGATTTCCAAGGAAAGGAGCACAAATTAAAATCATTCATTCATATTAGTAGTTCTGAGAACAGATTCAGAAATTAAAAATACATGTAAGGTTCTTAAGTGAGAAATTGTTTTCAAGCTTGTTAATGCAATTAAGGTTTGCTGAAGAAACAAGTTACAACGTATTTTATGAAAACATCAGAGGGCCACAGAAAACCCTGCTGTAGTCCTCATTGTGACTGTGACATCTGATAAAGGGAGATTTCCATCCATCCTCCTAGATTTTGGCACTGAACCAATGCTAAGACTGGGCTTTGAAAATACCAAGCATGAGGAAATCGACTACTAGGGTAATTGATCAGCTGACAGACCAAGGCTTGTATCGAACCGACAATAAAGTGCATAGGTTTCTTCTGTTTATTCCTTAACATTAGAGGCTCTGTTGCCTTTGACCATTAAACTCTATAACTCTAAGCTCTACTCATGTCACAGAGCATTACACAATTTATAAGGGTGAGCGATCTGGAGGATGTCAATATATTTCCATTCTCGCTTGAAATTGAAAATATCAGCAGCACCATTTATTTATAAGATGTGCACCATTATTATAAGATGTGCTGGGAAGGAAAAGTTAAATTAACAGCAGAAACCGTGTTCTGGTTACTTGTTATGAAGCTCTTCAGTAATAATAATTGAATAGGTTATAGCCACCCTCTACCACTACCCAGTCTATCTTCCCAGTCCCATGGTCTCTTGGGCAGTTGGACAGTGTATCCTGGTGGTGTGATTGATACCTTTATTCCCACAGAATCCATGTCTCACTGGATCGTTCTTTACCCAGTTACTGCAATGTCTGATTGATTTGATACTCTGAAGCATGAGATGTCTAAGAAAAAGCCAGGTGTATTTCTTTGTCTTCATAAATTGTCTTCCTCAACAATAGTGTCTTGCTAGCAGAATATTTCCACTGATAACTCAAATGAGCCGCCTCAGCAAGATCAAGGATCCTCTTCTCTTCATGGCGACCTTGCAGCATAAGGACACCAAGATATGTGTCCTTATGGTGATATACTCTGGTTCTGGTTGAAAACTGGTTTTACTGTGACTTCTAGACAGAGCTGCCATCACTTGAGCACAACCAATGAAATCAAATCCAAGATGCAAGTATGGATACCTTAGTTGTTTTGATGTTGATGTGATTAAAAAGACCAAAAGCTCTAATGAGCAACTTAAAGGAGAAAGGGCTTATTTTGGCCCCCAGGTCCAGGATAAAATATATCATAATGGAGAAGTCAGGGCGATGGGAACTTAACAGAGCTGGGCACATTGTGCTACCGTGAGCAAGCAGAAAGGGGTGAATGCACATAAACTGCTTAACTCTTGTCTCCAGTTACACAGTCCAGAATCCCAGCCAAGGAATGATACTACCCACAGTGGCTGGATCTGCCCATTCCAGTTGTGCTACCAAGATAACTCCCTCCAGACATGCCTCAAAGGCCCAGAGTCTTGATCTCATTGAGTTGACAGTTAAGACCAACAATAAGTGAGAATCTAAACTATGGGCAAAAACAGATGAACTATTCCTGTTTTGACACATTTAGCATACTTTGATGGTATGGTCATTAATTTCATCTCCAAACCCATCAACTGCCACACACTCAGCTGTCTTATCAGCCTTAGTCAGCCATTCTCCTTCGCGATTATTATAATATTAAGTTCTGTTACTAAAAGATGCCAGTGGGACAGTGAAGGAAGGAAGACCTTCTACATTTCCACCAGGTCTGAAGTGCTCATTTTCTTGGAGGCCTACCCATCATGCCACATCTTCTCAGAGAAGATTCTTGCTAGTATTTCCAAGAGATCTGTTGGCACCCACCCTTGGAAGTGGCTTCAGAATGAGCTCCGTGACAAAGTACTTTCTCTATAAACTAGAAAGCTAATAAGACTGGGGTACCCTTGGGTGCATTTCCAGGGCACCCCATAATGTAACATCTCCACAAGTACCACAACCTGGCATCTCTCAATAGATGACTTTCTCTGACATCTCAACAGGTATCTTCTGAGTGAGTTCAGCTAGGGCAATAATGGCCTTTTATAATCTAGGCCAATGCTACTGCTGAGTACCTAATCTTCTGAAAGAAGACAACATAAATAAGCCTCTAATGTGGCCCGATTCCTATGGGGGCTATCTAGCCACCTGGAGACAGCTTGATTGCATTGGCCTTCTTCCATAATGGAGAGGTCTGAGATTTCCATCCACCAAAATAGAAACATATTCTGGATATAGGTTTTCCTTCCCTGCCTGTAATGTTTCCGCTGGCAGGTACTACTATCCATCACCATGGCATTCCAAACAACACTGTGTATGATAAAGGAGCTCATCTCACAGCAAAGAAATGTACCGATTGACTCATAGCCATGAATTCAGCTTGCAAAAGAATGCAGTGTCATTATGTGCTGGCAAAACAGAGGGGTAATTATCAACCAGCTATGGGCACAATGACCAGACACTTTGGAGAGAGAGAAAAAGAGAGAGAGAGAGAGAGAGAGAGAGAGAGAGAGAGAGAGAGAGAGAGAGAGAGAGAGAGAGAGATTCTAAACTGGTAAGAAGTCATGTGTTAACACAGAAAGCTTTTTGACCATTGAACAGAGGTTATAATGTGTACTGCATCGTGGCCACTGCCTGTCCTGTGATAATGGAAAATCACCCATAAATATGTCTGGTTAGATGACCTCATGCTAACTCAGTCATTAGGTAATGTAGAATGTCCAAGCAATGGGATAGAACTTTAACTCCTGGCTCCAGAATTTTGTCCCCAATAGTCTTGCAGGGCTTTCTGTAATTTCTCATAGGATCCTTTCCGGGGTGGTTCGAATGAAAAACATCCTGCATAGGTTCACAAATTTGAACACTAGGTCCCCAGTTAGTAGTGCTGCTGGGAAGCGATCTTAGGAGGTGCGGCCTTACTGGAGGAGCTTGGTCAGGGATGGTGGGCTTTGAGAGCTTATAGCCTCACCTCTACTTCCAGTTCACTCTTCCAGGTTTCTGTTTTCAGCTGAAGAGCCCAGCATCTTGTTACAGCTACATGCTGTCATGCCTTCCTCACCAATTGGCACCACCCTACAGAACTGTAAGCCAAAATATATTTTTTATCCCACAAGTCACTTATGAATTATAGAGCCGTAAGCTGTATCACAGAAATTTTCTCTCTCTTGTGGTGGGATCCCAAAGGATACACTGATCAAAGGTGCCTTTTATTTTGTGGCATAGCACCCCAATTTTGCAAGGCATTATCTCAGACTCACACCTTGCTTCTCAGAAGTCCATTCCATCTGTCTATCAAGAAAGGCATAATTAATCCACTTTCCTCAGAATGCTGGATGCTATCCCTTCTAGAGTTATGCCTCATGAACACTGCTCCTGGTGTGGGACAATTCTGTATTCTGTCAATTAAGTTTTAAATAAATGCTGATTGGCCAGTAGCCAGCCAGGAAGTATAGGTGAGACAACCAGACAGGAAGTAGAAGCAGGGCAATGAGTATTCTGGGAAGAAGGAAGCTCTTTCTGCAGTCCTGCCCAGACACCAAAAAAGCAGGATATGACCTGTCCTGCTGAAAAAGGTACTGAGCCATGTGGCTAACATATACTAGAATAATGGATTAATGTAAGTTATAAGAGTTAATAAGAATTCTGAGCTAATGGGTCAATCAGTTTATAACTAATGTAGACCCTCTGTGTGATTTTCTTTGGGATTTACCGGCTGTGAAAACTGGGCAGGACAGAAACCCCACCAAGCAGGCCCTCATACAACATGCCCCTGTGAATGTGAAGCGTTGGTGTTTCTCCGACACCAAGGAGGGAAGTTTTCCACAAGCTCTCTTAGAGCAGTGCCCAAACCCAGCAGCTTTCCCCAGCCTCAGGACAGTGGTCATTCAGCAATAACTACACTGTATTCCTTCTAGAAGGAAGTTTCTTCCATTGTCTCAGAAGGAAGATTCTCAATGAGTTCCACCAAGGAAACATCTACATGTGCTTTTCCATCATCCTCAGCACCTGAGTTCCCAAGTACCTAAGCACTTCTTGAGTAGTATTTTCTGCTCCATCTATCATTTGAACCTCATTGTAGTTTATACTTCCTTTTCCCCATAGTGGGTAATCCCATCATATGGTTACCAATTCCTTATAATAAATTTTACAGGTTGGAAATGCCATGTGGTTTCTCTCTCATGTTGGGATACTGATTGACACAAATAGTTATTGATAAAAGACATATTTTATTTTGGGGCATAAAACCCCAATCTCACAGGACATTATCTCAGAATTGTTCCCTGTATCCCAGAAGTCTATTCCATCTGTGTATCAAGTCAAGTTACTTTGTTTTATGAGGCATAATGAAAATAAATTAATCTGTAGGTCTAAGCTCATTACAGGCTCTGCACAGTAAAATGATTTCCTTGGTTAGTAGCATCACAAATGGGATTACTATGGTGACGAAGAGGTACTTTAAAAGTCATTGAATAATAGTTCATTAAAATCATTTTTGTGGGGCAAATAAATCTTTATTCAGGGTATGTATGTTTCTACTAAATTAAATTGCTGCCCACTGCAGTGTGGAAGGGAAAATTCACTAAATCTATCATGAGCTGGCGAGATGATGGCACATCCGAGTGGCACAATTTCAGTAGAGTGACCACATGATGGATTATCTAGAGTGGGACACTCTTGAGCAGGGAATGGCTAGTAGGGTACCCGAGGGATAAAGACGTGTAAACAGAGAATCTCCAGGAAAAGCAAAGGCATTGTTGCCCTCCATATTGGATGTTTAGTGTTCATCTCTGTTCAAGGCACTATCATTGCTCACCTTGGTATGGGATATGAGAGTTACGGATCCTATACGAAGTCTTCATTCCTGACACAGACATTCTTTGTGTACAGACTCACAGAGCAAGTGACAGAGGGCAAAGAAAGACACTATGAAATCCACAGGATACTCCTCTGGAAGTTTCATTTTGTAGGATGTGCCCTGAGATTCTCAGGTTTAGTTTTTTTTTTAAATTGATTTTTTTTTTTACAAATTTCTTTGTTCCTTGTGTAAATTTGAAGAAATCCACCCACAAGTTTTTCCTCTGCATCGCATCTAACTGCCACTAGTGGTTTTTGCAAAATCCTACATATGTCAATCAGTCACATTTGTAATCACTACAGGCTAGGCCTTTTCTTTATCACAAAGAAAACCTTCAAAAACACCATACAAATTTCTTCCACCAAAATCCCTTCACAGCTGCCCTATGGTTGCTGCTCACCACCACCTACACACGAGAGGAGAACTTGCGTCAGACGTTCAGAGGGGAAGGCAGTAGAGTGAAAGGGACTTCATGACTTTTCCATTATGTTGCACATAAAGTTGGAGGCCTGAGTCTAGGGTGAAGAGGAGCCATAGGAGAAGGAAACATTGAGGAAGAAATCCATGTCTTGTGTGGGCTGCCAGTGACTCACTTTGTCCTAGTGTCTCTCTCTCTCTCTCTCTCTCTCTCTCTCTCTCTCTCTCTCTCTTTTAAAGATTTTATTTATTTATTATGTATACAACATTCTGCCTCCATGTATGCCTGCAGGCCAGAAGAGGGCACCAGATCTAATTACAGATGGTTGTGAGCCACCATGTGGTTGCTGGGAATTGAACTCAGGACCTCTGGAAGAGTAGCCAGTGCTCTTAACCACTGAGCCATCTCTCCAGCCCCTGTCCTAGTCTCTTAGAGTATTTCTATTTCACCAAACAAGGGTTTTGAGGATCTTCTGGTTTGGCTATTCCTCATCTGATGACAGCAGATGCAGGTTGCAAAATCAGAAGTCTTATGGCTCAGTAAGTTTACCAGGACCCTGTGCTACAAAAGGTGTTTTGAAAGAGAGGGGCAATTTTCTTAAAAGAAATTATAAATCTGCTCCAAAACTCTAACAATCTGTGTGTTTCTTCAAGAACAGGGAGCTGCCTGAGGCTTCACTGGATGACGCAGTCTTCCCTAGATGCTTCCTGAACTGTTAAGCTTACTAGGATGAACTTAAGTCTGAAGCTGAAGGTTGGTGAGAACCTTTTCTAGAGCAATATCCACATGGAGATGATTGGAAACACCTCATTTATTGAAATTCCCATGCAACTGTCTGAGGAAGTTCCCAATGAAAGCCTTAGATCAAAACTTTCTTTCTTCCTTCCTTCCTTCCTTCCTCCCTCCCTTCCTTCCTTCCTTTCTCTATTTATTGATCCATGTATTTTTTCCACTCCCCTCCCTTCCTCTCCCCCCTTCCTTTTCCCATGGCCCCATGCTCCTAATTTACACAGGATATCTTGTCTTTTTCTGCTTCGCATGTACATTAGATTCATGTGTCTCTCTTAGGATCCTCTTTGTTGTCTTAAGTTCTCTGGGGTTGTGAATTGTAGACTGATTTTTTGCTTTATGTTTAAAAGCCACTTATGAATGAGTACATATGATATTTGTCTTTCTGGGTCTGTGGTATCTCACTTAATATGATCCATCCATTTGCCTGCAAATTTCAATTTGCATTTTTTCTGCTGTGTAGTACTCCAGTGTGTAAATGTACCACATTTTCCTTATCCATTCTTTGATCAAAGGTCATTTAGGTTGTTTCCAGGTTCTGGTTATGACAAACAATGCTGCTCTGAGCATAGTTGAACACATGTCCTTGTGGTACAATTGAGCATCTTTTGGGTATATACCCAAAAGTGGTATTGCTGGGTCTTGAGGTAGGTTGATTCCCAATTTTCTGAGAAATCACCATACTGAAATCCAAATGTACTGTGCCAGTTTTCACTCCCACCATCAATTACGGAGCATTATTTGTCATAGCCAGAACCTGGAAACAGCCTAAATGCTCATCTTGAAATTTGCAGACAAATGGATGGATCCAGAAAACATCATATTAAGTGAGGTAATCCATACCCAAAAAGACAAGTATCATATGTACATTGGGTTATTTCAATTTTTTTTGTATTTGTTGAGGTTTGTTTTGTTACCAAGAATATGGTAAATTTTTGAGAAGGTTCCATGAGATGCTGAGAAGGTATACCCTTTTCTGTTTGGATGGAATATTCTATAGAAGTCTGTTAAGTCCATTTGAGTTATAACATCTGTTAGTTCTCTTATTTCTCTGTTCTTTTTTGTCTGATTGACCTATTCAGTGGTGAGAGGGGAGTGTTGAAGTCTCCCACTATTAGTGAGTGGGATTTAATGTATGATTTATACTTTAGAAGTGTTTCTTTTACGTATGATGGTGACCTTGTATTTGGGGCAAAGACATTCAGTATTGAGATTTCCTCTTGATGGATTTTTCCTGTGACTAATATGAAATGTGCTTCTTTGTCTCTTTTTATTGATTTTCAATTGAAGTCTATTTTGTTAGATATTAGGATAGCTACACCAGCTTGCTTCTTAGGTTCATTTGATTGGAAAATTATTCCCCAACCCCTTACTCTGAGGCAATGTCTGTCTTTGAGGTTGAGGTGTGTTTCTTGTATGCAGCAGAAGGATGGATTCTGTTTTTGTATCTAATCTGCAAACCTGTGTCTTTTTATAGGTGAGTTGAGTCCATTTATATTAATTACCAGTGATTGCTAGCTTCTGTTATTTTAGATTTTGGTTTTGATTATGTTATTTGTGTTTTTCTCTTCTTTGGGATTTGCTGCTACTGAGATCATCTATTGTCTGTTTTCCTGGATGTAGCTAACTTCCTTGAGTTGGAGTTTTCCTTCTAGTACTTTGTGTAGGGCTGGATTTGTGACTAGGTATTTGTTAAATCTGATTCTGTCATGGAATATCTTGTTTTGCCCATCTATGGTGCTTGAAAGTTTTGCTGGGTATAGTAGTCTGGGCTGGCATCCATGGTTTCTTAATGTCTGCATAACGCTTTCCAGGACCTTTCTGGCTTTCATTGTTTCAAGTGAGAAGTCATCTGTAGTTCTGATAGGCCTGCCTTCATATGTTACTTGGCCTTTTTCTTTGTTGCTCTTAATATTCTTTCTTTATTCTGTTCATTCTGCATGTTTAGTGTCTTGATTATTATGTTGCAAGGGTACTTTATTTTTCACCCAGTCTATTTGGGGTTCTGTAAGCTTCTTGTATCTTCATATGCAAATCTTTCTTTACATTAGGAAAGTTTACTTCTATGATACTGTTGAATATATTTTCTATATTCTACTATCCCTATTATTCTTAGGTTTGGCTTTTTCATGGTATCCTATATTTCCTGGATATTTTGTGTTAAGCTTTTGTTGGATTTAATATTTTCTTTGACTGACGAGTCTATTTCCCTATTATATCTTCAGCACTTGAGATTCTTTGTTCCATCTCTTGTATTCTGCTGTTTGTGCTTGCATTTGTGGCACCTAATTGTTTTCTCATAATTTCTGTTTCTATAATTCCCTTGGTTTATGTTTTCTTTATTGTCTCTATTTCAGTTTTCAAGTCATGAATCATGTCTTTTATCAGTTTGATTGCTTTCCTTGGCTTTCTTTAAGGGAATTGTTGATTTCTTCCATTTTTTGTTTGTTTTTTCTTCCATTTCTTTGAGGGAATTTTTCATTTCCTCTTTAAAGGCCTCAAAAATTTTTCTAAAGTTATTTTTTAGGTCATTTTCTTCTGCTTAATCTATATTTGGGTGTTCAAGTTTTGCTGTTGTAGAGCTACTAGATTTGTTGGTGTTGTGTTGTTCTTTGTGGGGTTGAATGTGTTCTTGTCTACTCATCTTTTCCTCTGATTGGTGTAAGTGGGGCTGTGTCTCTGGCGATCATTCTTCCAGGTGCCAGTGGATCCAAGACTCAGATGGTTACTCTTTGTGATGCAGTCAGGGCCACAGTTCCAGTCACCTTGAAGGTCACTTGGTGTTCTTGGAGATGGCTCAGAGTTCCCAGGAGTTGCTCTGCAATCCTGGGGTTCATTTGGCCCTGCTCCCATGGAGGTCTCTGGCTATGGCCTGCTCCCTTGTAGGTTGCAGATTCATGCAGGCCTGCTCCAGTGGAGGTCCCTGGCTCAGGCCTGTTCCCACAGATGTCCCTGGCTTGGGCCTGGTCCCGCAGAGATCTCTGACTGTATAAGACAGTCAATCACCTGTAGAAGGCCTGTAGCAAAATATCTTCAGTGAATATGGCCATAAAAGCATGAGAAGGTAAGAAACAGCAATGAGTGAGGGTGATGGAAGGTAGCTATACTCACAGATTTAGCCAATCCTCATCTGTGGTATACACATCTGAGGCATTCCTTTAACAGTCCACCATTGGTCATGTTCTAGAAGAAGGGCATCCCATTAGGATGTACAGATCACTGTTGCTAAGTAGCAGCCTCAGTGTAGTGCATATCTGTGAGTCTTAGACAACCAATATTTCTAGGAGCTATGGATGGATTCTTGAGCCTGGAAGAAAGTGCCTAGGTGGAGTACAATCTTATCCATGGAAAATTCAGGCAAACTGTATTGTTAGATAACATCATTAAAATATATTGATGAGAGGATGGTAACTAGAATATACATGTATGCATGTATATATGTGTATGTATGTATTAGGATGTTAATGTGAAAAATATAACCAGTAATAAAGTTGAATTTTATGTATATGAACTTCTAATCTGGGGGTCTATTCCTAATCATATACTATTCAAATATTACACCAGAACTACATTAGCAATGAGCTCTTAAACATGAGAGAAAAATTAATATAAAAAAACTTTAATATACATAAAACTTACATGAAGCAACTCTATTTGAAGACTAGGGAGGTGACGGAGGAGAGACTGCTGGAGAAGACGGAAGTGTGTTGCTTATGCCATCATGCTCTGATGTGTATGATAATGTGGTTTTGTCACATCAGCACATGCTTCCATTTGTCAAGGGCTCACTCTGGAGCACCTTAGGTGGGTGCTTTTCCTGAGTTTATTTCCTTTATCGGATTTATGTGCCCCATTTTTACAGCAGCAGAACCTGATTCAAGAAAATTAACATGGCTTATAAATAGACATTCAGATATTATCCTAGGGATTCCTAGAAAGATACCATGATTGACATTGACATGTCTAATTTAATCAGTAAGAATGAATATATATACATATATATATGTATGTATGTATGTATGTATATATGTATGTATGTATGTGTATATATATATATATATATATATATATATATATATATATATATCAGTTCAGAATGGATTAAAGACCTAAATAAATGATTACAAATTCCCAAACTCAGGCTCGGAGAGATGGATCAGTAGTTAAAAGCAAGAGCTACTTTGGCAGAGGATCTGGATTCAGTTCTTAACATCCACATGGTGACTCACAACCATTTGTAACTCTAGCTCCAGATAGATACAATGCCCCCTTCTGTTCTCATTTTGTATTACATACACATAGTGCACATCAATACATTCAGAGAAACACTTGTACACACGAAATAAATAAACAAATCTTCTTTTAAAGGAAAAGAAATCTCCAAATTCTCATAAGAAGTAGGCAAAGAGCTTATCAACACTGATTTTCATATTTTATTTTGCTAAGAAACCAAAAGCACAGAGTTAAAGTTAATAATATTGCATTGTATATCAGAAATTTTCCAAAAATGGATTTTAGGAGCTCTGTCCCACTCATGCCATAATAACATAACTTTGTGAGTTGACAAATGTGTTTCATTGTTCAGCTATACTAAACACTCACTGTGTGTGTGTCTATGTAATATATTGTAATATTTAAACTTATACAGAAAATGAAAGATGCAATACTCTACCTTAGACAAATAATTGTAACAGCTGAGATTATTTTTAATACATGTTTTATCCTGTGTGTATGAATGTGTACAATGTGTATGTGAAGGTCAGAGGACAACTTGTAGTGTGGTCTGTTATCCCCTATAACCACATGGGTCCCAGAGATTGGACTCAAATAGGCAGGATCGGTGACAACCGCTGTTACCTGTTGAGCCATCTTACCAGTTCACAGATGGGGTTATTTCTGGGGCAACCACTTGTAGAATGTAAAATGTTTGGTAAAAGCACCATCAGCAAGCAAAGGCTACCAAAGACAAATTCTGGACCTCTCTTAGTTCTAATGCACTGGATATATTAGTCTCTGGAAGTTAAGTGATTGATTTTCAAAAGGAATTGTTGGAGGAAATTAAATCACACTGTGAAACCCAAGTTTGCATTTGAGTTAATTAAATAAAATTAACCTTGAGTCAGGAGGCTGGGTTAGCAACTAGTTGACAAAAAGTAATTATAGAGCCTCAGAAGGTGTCCCAGGAGAGATAGTGGCAGGAAGTAGTAGGGTGGGGTTTGGAGTGGCACAGATTTTTCCTGGTTTGCTAGCATCCGTGGAAGACCTGTGGATTCAGAAAAGAACCTGAAGCAAATAGTACCACATATAAAGGCTTGCTATGCAGTCAGATCGAATGAATGGCATAAGACCCTCAAGACCTCTTTGGAGCAATCTGAGTTATAAAGCGGTCCCTCTTCCTCCAGCTTTTTGCACACACTAATCCCTAAAATGTCATTTCCTGGTCTTCTGCCAAGGCCCCAAGGCATTTCCAATATAAAGGGATCAGTACTGCTTGCACATATCCAATGGTCAGGACAACAAGTAGACTGGATACGTAATCATATTACATTGCCCAACTGAGAGATTTGAATTAAATTGTGTTTATGAGCTGGGAACTTGCCTTCTGGATACTTTCATTGGTTCCATTGTGCTAAGAGATTAAGCTTTTGGCATATCTTCTAACACTTAGGAAATGATCTTGAGAATGGGACCGTTACAGATATGACCAGGATAAAATAAATCAGGGTGAATCCTAATCCTCCATGGCTTGCATCCTTGACTGAAGAAGAAACTTCAGAGACCTGGTAGAGAAGTCATGGCAGTGGAGGGAGAGCACAGAGTTATAAGCCAACACACAGAGAAAACCGAGGATCACCAGTCACAGTTGAGAGCTAAGATAACTATTTGGTTTCCTAGGGCCCTCAGGGAGCACACCCTGTCAGGATTTTGATTTCAGATCTCAGACTTCCACAACCGTGAGAAAGTAAACGTCTATTGTTTTAAGTCTCCCCTTTGTAGTATGTGGTGATATCTTGTTTGTACAAATAAGGCTTGCCTAGAGAGCAGAGGGCAGAGCTAGCCACTAACTAACCATAGAGGCCTGGAGGTCTGTACAGAAAGGCAGGAAGGGATATGGCTGGGTGGAGAGAGGAAGCGATAAGGCGGGAGGAGACAGGAACTCAGTCTCATTTTGGTCAAAGAGGTAAAGTTGCGGTGGCTTGACTCCTTTGTCTCTCTGATCTCTCAGTATTTTCCCCTACATCTGACTCTGGACCTTTATTATTAAGACCTCTTAGAACTCGTGCTACAGTAGTACCCACTGCAGGACCTGGAAAGCTAACAGAGATGTATCACTGCCCCGGTTCAGCTCAGAGAGTTTTGTCACCCTGTGGGGGACCACTCCACTCTCTCCACTGTCAAACCAGACTCATCCCTGCATCCTTGTACTGCTGAGCCTTTCATCCACACTCTTATTCCCACCATCCACCACTCTGCCCTTTCACCCAGAAAGAATAAAGCTCTTCTTTAGCTACTAGAAAGACTCATGCATAGCAAGATGGAAAAAGTCATTTCCTACCAGTCCCAGAACTGAGACTGGGTTTGGACTAAAGGCGTGCACTGCTGGGATTAAAGGCATGCACCGCCCAGTTTCTATGGCAACTAGTGTGTCTACTGGGATTAAAGGTGTGTGTTACCGCTGCTTGGTCTGTAAGGCTGATCAGTCTGGCTGTTTTACTCTCTGATCTTCAGGCAATATCTATTTATTAAAATAGAAATGAAATGCCACTACACACAGTCTTTAAAACTAAGTAATCTCTTCTTCACTCTTTTTTTCCTCCCCTTCTTCACTGTCCTCCTTCTCCTCCCCCTCCTCTTTCTCCTCATGCTCCTCTTCCTCCTCCCCTCCCCAGCCCCTCCCTATCCTTTCTCTCTGTGTGTTTCTGTATGCTCCCCCTACCTGGCACGATTCTGCCTTGATGTGTGTGTATGGGTCAGAGGATGACCTCAGATGAGTGTCCTCATCTTCTACCTTTTTGGAGATGGCTTTTTGTTGTTGTATGTGCCAGGGTAGCTGGCCTGTGAGTTCCTGGGGATTCTTCCACATCTGTTTCCAATCACTGGGATTATAGATGCTTGTATCTGTCCAACTTTATATGGGTCCTGGGGATTCAAACTCAGACCTCCATCTCCTCAAAACCCAAACTGTGTAAATTTGGCTTATTCTAAAACAGAGCATGCTCACTATATTTTTCAGTCTGCCTGCACTTTTTATCATTTAAACAAAGTCATAGTTTCTGGCCAACATCACATGTTCCGTGCATGGCAAGACAACAGCATTGTACAGAGTGGCTGAGATCACGACTGCAGGGGGCCTGCAGCTTGGGGTCACTATTGAGGATAGAATATGCACTTAAATATTAATTCTTGTCATCTATTTTCAGTAGTGAATTGGGACTGTTGTCAAGACAGCTAGCTGACTTCCCCATGACTGGTTTTGTGTACTTAAATCTCTACATGTTCATTGCCCAATCTTATTTTTCCTCAGCACAAAGAAAATTTACTACTTGGCAGGGCAAACAGGGATAGAGACTACCTCTGGATCAGGCAAAGGCAAACAGCAAGGAGCTGGTGGGTTTTTTTTCCCCTGGAGTTGGTTTTAAGGTGAAAAGAGGGGAGTCTATGCGAGGATGAGTTGGTAAGTCCTGATTGGACATGCCAACCAGTGTGTAGCCAAACAATGAGCTTTGATTGCTAGACCTTGGTGTTTAGTCTCAGGAAAGAGTCAGTGGCCAAATAAGGGAAGAAACCTTGGGAACTGGCTTTGGAAATATAATCTAACAGTTTAGCAAGGGAGAGAGAAGGACAAAGGGCACAACCTGCCGGTGTCGTGTTTGCCATGCGCAGGCATGCCAGAGCCCTTTGTTCTCACCTTCTTGTTTTATTGTTGGGTTGCTGGGTGTTAGGTAAGTGGGTGTCTTTCTTTTTGTCTGCTTCCTGCTAATACGGGGGCATCTTTGTTAGGAACCCATGGAAACAGAAATGTTGGTCAAGATTGGGAAAAGCAGGTTGTGTCAGTCAATGCCAAGGCTCTACAGAACCATCTGAGGCTAGGAAAGTGCAGGCAGCGTTGGAGTAGTGTCCTCGTTTTCTATTGCTGGGAAGAGACACCATGACCAAAGCAACTCTTATAAAGGTAAACACTTAATTGGGGATGGCGTATAGTTTCATTGGTTTAATCCATGATCATCATATTGGGAAACATGTAGGTAGACATGGTGCTGGAGAAGGAGCTGAGAGTTCTACGTCTGGATTCTTAGGCAGCAGGAAGAGACTATCACACTGGGCCTGGCTTGAGCATCTGAGACCTCAGTGACACACTTCCTCCAACAAAGCCACACCTACTAATAGCCCCATCCCCTATGGGCCTATGGGGCCATTTCAGTCAAATGACCACAAGTAGATTGCAAGGCTGGACCATTTTGAGCTAGCTGCTTTGGAGCTGTCTGGATGCAGATTTGGAAAGAACATCTGGAGCGAGTGAGGTGCTGGAGTCATTATAGTTGATTTGAAATCTGTTGGGACAGATAGACTAGGGACAGAAGTAAATGTAAAGAATTTAATGGAAAATTTTATCTTTGGTGTATATTTCAAACTTTTAGGCCTATAGTCCTGGTAGTTGGGGGAAGAGAGTCCCAAGACCAGGGAAAGGGAGAAGGAAGGACCAGGGTCATTGGCCAGTTTTTGACTGAGCATCAGCGACACATCTGGGCTTGGCTCTTAATGGGAAACACTAAAAGTACTAGGGTAGTCTTCTGTGCCTTCAATTTGCAGTACATTATACAGTATAAAATATATAGTGCATTTGCTAGAACACTGACATACACATGAATATAAGTCACTGATACAATAAAATAAAGAACACCAATAAAAATAAAAATGTGTGTGAAGTTAGAGCTTTTTAAAATTTTAGATTTTATGTGTCTGTGTGTGCGTCTTTTGCCTACATGTATGTCTGTGTACATATGAGTGCCTGGTGTATGAGGGGACCAGAAGAGGACACTGGATCCCCCAAAATCAGAGTTAGAGAAGGTTGTGAACCATGATGTAGGGGCTAGGAATTGAGTTCAAGTTCACTGGAAGAGCAGTCAGTTTCCTGAACTTTGTATCCACTTCTCCAGTCCCCGAAGGTAGGACATTGAAGAACAAAGGTAAGAGAGAGAATGACGTAATGTGTATGGCTCTATTTCAAACGCTTCTTGAAGGATGGCTATATTGATCATGGGATAGCTGAGGTTCCAGGAGGAAGGGTAAAGTGGGAGGGAATGACTAATCATCACCTCAGCACAATCACAGCATGGAAGATCCAGGAGGAAGAGAAGATAGAAATAGGAAGCAAGACCAAATCAGAAAGGAAGGGCCTGGAAAGCCCTGCAGGGCATCTAGTTTGTATCGGGAAGTCAACGCAAGCTTGGGGGGAGATGTGGTTCAATCAGTTCAGCATTTGGGGGTCAAATGGGAAGTCTTATCTCCTGAGGGGAAAATGAACTGGGCTGGTGCAAGCAATGGAGAAGCTTTGGAAATGGTCAGTGCAAGAGAAATTCAGCTACAGTGATCATGGTGGGCAAAAGGAAGACTAGGGAAAGACAGGTGAAGAAAGGATGAACAACTCAAACTGCAGTGATTGTGTGGTGTGGATTCCTTGGTATCTGTCTCTTCAAGACTAGACAGTAGAAATGAAGAGTTTCAAAGTTAGAGCATGCTGATGGTTCAAGTTCCTAAAAATAACTATAAGATTGACTCAGAGTTTCAGGGTTGGGGGATCAATTGGGAGTGATGGATGGTTCATTGGGGCTGGAGAGATGGCTCAGAGATTAAAGGTGGTTGTTCTTGCAGAGGATCCAGGCTCAGTTCCTGGTTTCTACCACCCAAATGGCAGCTCACAACTATCTTTAATTCTAGTTTCAGGGGATCCAATGCCCTGTTTTGATCTTTGCTGTCACTGCATGCACAAGGGGTGGAGAAATGCAAACCTCTATACATATAAAGTAAAAACAAATAAAACTTAAAAAAAGAGTAAGGAGTCAAGGTCTGGGGAAGTAGTGCTGTCAATAAATTGCTTGCTTTGCACACACAGAACCTGAGTGCAATGTCCGGAACCTACATGAAAAATGGGGCATGATGAGTCTGCTTATAAACCCAGAAGAGAGGATATGCAAACAGGCAAACCCCTGGGACTTGCTGGCCAGCCATTTTACCCTATTTGGGGGAGATCCGGACCAGTGGTAGACCATGTCTCAAACAAACAAGATGGATAGCTTCTGAGAACTGTCACCTAAAGTTGACTGTTGTAAAATATTATTATATGTTACATTTGTTTATGATGTGGAATATTTGTCTAATGATGCAAAGATATGCTGCATTCCTTTATGTTGCACTTGCTTAACTCTGTAAAGCTGTGTTACTGTGCCTGTCTAAAACACCTGATTTGTCTAATAAAGAGCTGAACGTCCAATAACAAGGCAGGAGAAAGGATAGGCGGGGCTGGCAGGCAGAAAGAATAAATAGAAGAAGAAATCTTGGAGGAAAAGATGGAGGAGCAAGAGAACCAGGAGAGGGAGACACTAGGGACCAGCCATCCAGTCACACAGCCAGCAACAGACTAAGGGTGAAAGTAAGCTATACAGAAGTAAGGAAAGGAAAAAACCCCAAAGCAAAAGGTAGATAGGGATGATTTAAATTAAGAAATATGTCAAGCTAAGGCCAGGCATTTATAAGTAAGAATAGACCTCCATGTGTGTGTATTTATTTGTGAGCCGGATGACAGGCCCCCAAAAGAGATGAAGAGAAGAAAAAAAAAACCCTATAACAGTTGACCTCTTCATATATATATATATATATATATATATATATATATATATATGTATATATATATATATATATACATATACATGTGTGTGAGAAAAACATGCAATCCACTATGTGGTGTACCCAACATTAGGGATTTCTCCTTTAGAAGACAGATGGTGATTTTCCCAAGTATTGCTTTAGGCAGACAAGATGGAACAAGAAGTAACTAAACTGAAAACCCCTCACCATCACCATGCAGGGATTCATCTGTGAGTGCCTGTTACCCACCCACCCCTTAAAGCTTGTATCGAATAGCCAGCACAATGAAGAGCTGGGGTCGAGAAGCATGTCTCCCTGCTTTGATGTCAGGAAGGGTGGTTCCATCATCCCATAAAACTGTAACTCTAAAATTAGAGAGATGGGTGAGTGATTAAGAGGGCACACTGCTCTTTCAGAGGACCCAAGTTTTGCTCCCAGCATCAAAATCAGGTGGCTCACAACATCCTGTGACTCCAGCTCCAGGGTATCTTCTGGCCTCGGTGGACACCAGCACTCATGTGCACGTGTGTGCATGCACATGCGCACACACACACTTAAGAAATAACTCTTAATCTAGACAGAAACTGTTGCTGGCTCTGGCGGGACCCCAGAGGCTAATGAACTCATCTCTGCTCTATATCCTTTCTTGTTTTTTTTTTTTTAAACAGCACTTAAAAGTTCCCCAAGAGGTTACTTCCCTCTGCAGCGTGACTCATATTTACCAAACTCAGAAGACCAAATTGGGCACCAATTTATTTGCCTTCCTGGAGAGGCTTAGCTGCCAAAATAATGAGTTCCTTCCCTCATGCTGGGAAAATCCATTCAGGAGCCTAAATCAAGAAGGATGAAAGGGTGAGCAATGATCTGATGTGCACTGAACTTCTGTGAGGAGCCAGGCACCAGACATCGCGTTTATGTTACAGCGTTGTGCTCAAATGGTGACTCTACAAAAGAAGTCCCAGGGCTAGTGGAGTCCCCGTGCCCTCACCTGCCCTAGCCTCTGAGCTAGGGTTTCCCTCCTCCTGTCTCTGTCCAAAGCCTGTGTGTGAATTAGGGTTTACCTCCTCCTGTCTCTGTCTATGGTATTCTCTGAACACTCACTCCACTTTAATGACATTTAAAATGTTACTGGGAGTAATTAAGATTCTGTGTGTTTCATTTGATTGGTATGAGGTAGAGATAAAAATCATGACAGGGAAGGGAGGGTCTTCAGGCTGCTGTGTTCTGACCCCAGTTCTGCCACTTGAAGGCTTGGCATTGACTCTAGCTAAGTGAATCAAAATCCCAAGGTAACTACCCTCAACCCCACCCAAACAGAAAGGACGTTAACACCTGACACACAGAAAGTACTTAGAAAGGCTAATCGCCATTTTTATACCCAGATTATATAAGATTGTCCATTCCTTCTGCAGATTGCTTATAGTAATCGACCATGGCCTTAGAAACAAAATCACTCTTCTCTGAGCCAGCACCAAACATCCTTTCTATCCACTTCTGTGCTTTTAATGCTATATGCACTGTGATCTTTTCCCTTCTGCAGCTTTCTGTTAAGAGAGTTGGATTATGACACAATCACATGCTTTGAATTTCATTTTCCAGAGTTTGACTCCATTCCAAGTCTGGCATGGGTGCTCCCTACACAAATTCCACATGGAAGCAGGTCACCTGCTTTCCAGGACAGGACAACCCACCTGTGAGGGCTACAGGTTACCATCAGTCACTTGGCAGTTCTCTCAGTTGTGTAAACAGACAGAAGCTACACGGGTCATCTGAGTGTACGCATTTTCTGAGCCACCTAGAAACCCTAAGGTACTGACTGATGCTTACACAGGCACCCTCTGTCTCCGTACAGAGACACACCAGATTGGATCTTGCAGATTTTCCCGACCAGAAAGCACTTCAAATTGGCTTATCTCTTCTCAATTGCACAAGCGCTCTTATGACTGAAGTCTGAAATGGTCCCCTACAGGCTCATATGTTCGAACACCTGGGCTCCAGAAAGTTTTTAGAGATCACGGGTCCCGAAGGAATATAAGTTTAAAAGTGTGCTGCATTTTTTTCCTACTGCTTTTGTTAACAATTCAAAGATGTGTTTGATTGAATAAAATGAGCCCGCGCAGGAGGCTGAGTCAGCAAGTAGCTGACAAGGAGTAAGGAGGAACCAGGTGTAACAAGGGTTTTGGAGTGGGGGTGGAGAGAAGGATGGTGGGTTCTTTGGAAGATGCCAGCAAAGTGAGAAAGTCACCTGCTTGCTATACAGCCTCTCTGAGCTAGCAGCCTTCCACCTCAAACCTTGATTTGTGAGTTCTTTATATTTAAAGTTTCCCTTAGTAGCTTTGAGAAGCGTTGGTGCCTGAGGGAACAGAGCCCCCTCAAGCTAGGCCCTTGCAGCTGAAGCTTTTGCTTAATGGGCAGCCCTGTGGATACTAAAAATGTTTAACAATCAGGTGTGATGCTTTCAGAGTTAAAGCCGCTCCCTGCTCTGGTCCTGTTCCCTTTGCTTCCAAATCCTTCCAGAAATATAACACGCCGTGCTACCGTCTCCCATCACCATGTGAGAGCCACCAATGAACATCCAATTGCCATCTCCACACTATGGGTTGATAGCGCCCGAAGCTCTGGACCAAAATAAACGTCACCTCTCTTAAGCTGTGCCTATCAGGGGTTTGGATGCAGTGACAAGAAAAATACTTTGAGACAGGGCACGGAGCCGCTGGCAACCCCCAACTCAGAGGAAACACGATATACCCCTCAATTCATACCCGCGGAGATTCCTCTTTCTTTACCTACCGGGTAAAATTTGTTGCCTGCGTGGTTTCATGGACGGTCCAATGCCCATCTTCCATTTCCACTCGCGGTATTGGCATTCTGTCTCAGAATCTATTGTCCAATCACATGTAGCCATCTTCGGCGATGCCATTTGCCTAGCCCCTCCCACCGGCACCCTCTGCAACCCCTTCCCATCCTCTAGCACCAAGCACATTGCATACCCCGATGCCCATGATTCCTGCCGGTCATGATGACCTTGTAACTTTTTGCCAAGATCACGCTGGCTTTTTCTTTCAGGATAAACCCTATTAGGTTTTTTTTTTTTTTTTGCCTTGTGTATGCATATACACTTGGTTTGTGCAAGTGTATATGCATGTTCTCGAAGTAAGGATGTGAGTGTGGGGGCCTGTATGTAGAGATCAGAGTGCCAGGTATTTTCTTCAATCGCTCTGCTCTAGTCTTTATTTCTTGGGGCAGGGTCTGAGCCCAGAGGTCACAGATTTGGTTAGCCTGGCTACCCAATTTACTCCAGGGATTATCCCATCTTCAATTTCCAAACGCTGAGATTGCAGGTGGGGCCGCTGGACCAGGCTTCTCCAGCTTCTGGAGTTTCAAACTCTAGTCACTACGACTGCAAAGCAAGCACTTTATTTATTGAGCAAACCTTTGAGGTTAAATTTCTTTTTGTAGAAGACGTTTCTATTTGTAGGACCCAAGAGCATACACTGCAGAGTTTCTCTCCGCCCTCTCTCCCCTGCACAGATTATCTTGCAAATAATCATATGACTGTAGTGTCTTTGGTACAATTAAAAAGACACCTTTAGCCAAGAGTGGAGAAGAACAGTTGCCTGGCACGCATAAGGTCCTGGTTCAGTCCCCAGCATCACAACATAAGAAAGAATCAAAACTTAAGCATATTAACTACAGTTGCTTCCGAGCAAGAGAAACACGTTTTGATTCTGCTACATAGTGAGACAAATTAATAAAGAGATTACACCAATATAGCCGATCTCTTAGAATGCATAACAAACTGGAATAATCACCTCCTATATATGGGAAACAGTTGGTACTTTGGCCAGGTACTATCTAATAAAACCTTCAAGAAGATGAAATTATTAACTAGTCCATACCCTCTGACCACAGTGAAATTAAGTCATGTTCCGGTGTTGAAATAAAAATAGAATAACATAACCAATACAGATAGCACAGAGCTACACTGTCCACAGCTCATGACTGAGAAATTCCCTGCACAGTCCTTCCAGTTGCCTCAGTATCCAACCCGAAGGCAGAAGCCTGGTAGGCTCCATGAGGTGCCCTCCCCAAGGAGGAGGATCTGAACTCCTTGTCATCAGACTCCAGGTCCAAAATTATCTAGCCACTAGATTTAAAGCTAAAAAGTGACCTAATGATTGCCAGATCAGTGAGCCAATGCTAATGTCAAAGACTAACGTGATCTTTGTGTCTTTCTAATGCATTGCCATGCTGTGTGCCTTTGCGTCCAGCCCAAGACAATACCATTCTTCAAATACCCACCTATTATCCAGGGGAAGAAAGGAAAGTGCCTTACACTAGACTTCTCCCTGCATGGAAAGAAACTCTTCCCAGAATGCTCCTTTAGCCTTCCCTGAACAGAGTGATGGAGAGTCACCACATTGAGGGCAAGACTGGCTTCCATTGAGGCTTTTTGCTCTTAGCACAGAGCCAATAACTGCTGGGTAGGTCACCCACAAATCAAATTGAAGTACAAGAGTTAATGAGGTGTGTGAAGAAATACCCACGTACGGTTTCATTTGAAATAAGACAAAAAGATCTATTAAAAATGTCGGGAAACTACTGGCTTTAGCTACTTGAAAGATTATTCTCAATTATCAGTCTGCCATGCACGACTATATCCCTGGGTGGTGTGAGACAGTATATTTAAAGCTCCAAGGACTGAAACCCAGCAGGCACTAGATAAATCATGGTTGATTCTATATTTGTTTCTAGATCCTTGCTGGCTCAGTTGGAACATTACCCAGTACCCTTGGCAGTGGAGAGCATTTTCCAACCCCACAAACCGTAGCCAGCCAATAGGACCAAGGACAGAGCTGTGGGGTGCAGAGTGAGAAAAGCATGCCCCAGCTGACCCAGATGGCACAGAGGAAGGCAAGGTGGTTGTCTCAGCAGGACTGGGGCTGGGCAGAGTTACAGTGGACCCCATCCAAGATCACACACCATCCACCACTCACACTTGGGCTGTCAAAGCCATCCACGCCTCTCAGTTGCCTGTTAGTTGCCACACAACCGCACTGTTGACTGTCTATAAAGGAATCTAATGCCTTTTCTTTCTTCTAAGATGAAACATATAATTTTATAATTCATCTGACCAGCAAACAACATCCAGGGTTTTTGATCTCCTGGATAACGCTATCCCAATGACTCATTTTTCAAAAACTGAGCAAGAAAGAGTCACCATTTCTCTGAATTTTTATTAATTTTTTATAAAGAGTGAAATTGACCTTAATCATGTCTAATTGTGAAATTTCAAATATTCATGGACTCTAACAGTCGATTTGGGTAATGTTAGGAATCACGTGACCTGGGAGGGAGCTAGCGAGACGGTTCAGTGGTTAAAAGCATGTACTACTCTTGTAGAAGGTCTAAGTTCAGTTCCCAGCACTCACGCCAGAAGATTAATTGCTCTGGGAGGAATTTGACACCTTTGACCTCTGTGGATATCTACACACCCCACCCTGACAAATACACATAATTAAAACCAAAATACACATTTTAAGGAAAGAAATATGGTTCACATACATCCCAAGAATCTGAGAAGCAGAAGGTTTAACCAATTTACCAAAATTCAATTCTGTTAACAGAAAATTATAAGGTCCATGGACCCTGATTCTTAAGCCAGAGTGGGCTCATCTTCTTTATTATTTTTACTGTTGCTGTTGTTGTTACTTTGGTTTTTATATCCTGAGTGAAGTTCCCCTTCCTCCTCTCCCAACTATTCCCCCCACCCCATCCCTCTTCCATCCACTCCTCCTCCGTTTCTCTTCAAAAAAGGGCAGGTTTCTCATGGCTATCATTCATCTATGGCAGATCAAGTTGTAGTAAGACTAGGCACTTCCTCTCCTATTAAACCTGGATGAGGCAACCTGATAGGAAGAAAGGGTTCCAAAAGTAGGCAACAGAGTCAGAGACAGCTCCTGCTCCCACTATTAGGAGTCTCACAAGAAGAAGTAGCTGCACAACTGTAACATGTTTGCAGAGGACATCCATCCATCCCATGCAGGCTCCCTGGTTGTTGGTTCAGTCTCTGTAAGACCCTATAAGACCAGGTTAGTGGATTCTGTGAGTTTTCTTGCGGTGTCCTTGACCCCTCTGGCTCCTAAAATCCTTCTTCTGCCTCTTCTGCAGAACTCCTGAGCTCCACCTAATATTTGACTGTGGGTCTCTGCATCTGTTTTCATCAGATGCTGAATGAAGTCTCTCTGATGATAACAGCTAGGCACCAATCAGTGAATATAGCAGGATATCATTAGGAATCATTTCAGTCACTTTTTTTTTTGGTCAATCGTGTTTGATGCTATCATGGATCTCTGGACTATCCAGTCTCTAGGTTATGGCCCTCCAGGAAGTGTCAGGGGTCAGCTACCTCTCATGGTATGGGTCTCAAACTGGACCAATCATCTGTTGGCCACTTCCACAATTTCTGCATGACTTTTACTCTAGCACATCTTGTAGGCAGGACAAATTGTAGGTTGAGGGTATTGTGACTGGATTGGCATCCCAATTCCACCACTGGAAAGAGAACCAGTTTAGGCCCTTCATCCCCCAGGCTCTGTATTCCCCTTTGCTAGGAGTCTCATCTTATCTGGCTTTGGATTTTCATTATCAACCAGGGAACCTAAAACAGCTCAGTGCATAGTATTATAGTACAGGCAAGGAAGTTACAAATCCCATGCATAGAAAGCCAAATGAGAGTCTTTTGTTAAAGCCAGCAATCTAGAGCAAGCTCTTACTACCAAAGAACTCTTGGCATGGAAACTCAGGGACACTGCATTTACCAATGCACAAGTCAGACAAATCACACTGACTCTCAAGAAAGGTCAGGGAACCCTTGTAGCATTTCTTTTGGCAAAACACACCAGCTATTTCAGTTACACAACTGGACCATGCACAGGGTAATTGAAATTGCCAAGTGTGTTGCCAAAGTGGACATGACTGTTCAGGGCACTGGAAGTTGAAAAGTGCCCGATTGCTGGATGGTGGTAGTGCATACCTTTAATTCTAGCACTTGGGAGGCTGAGACAGGTGGATCTCAGTGAGTTGGAGGCCAGTGCAGTCTACAGAGTGAGTTCCAGGACAGCTAGGACTGTTACACAGAGAAACCCTGTCTGGAAAAAGCAAAGGAAAAGAAAAGGGCCTGTTCAAACACAAACTGGAGTCAGCATATTATCAGAACAGTATGGTGTCACATTGGTCACTGCAGTAGCTTCATATTCCAAGTCACCTCTATCCAGAACTATCCTATGGTCATTTGGACATCCCAGTATGACTGTGGAAATGACAGGAGGGCCTCTACACAAAACTGAGTGAAGACTTTGAAATGCTTGTATCAGTTGGTATAAGGTTAGCAAGAAAACTTAAACATCTCTAAATAAACAGTTTTGAGCAAATCCTCCAAGTAAACATTGAGGGTAAACTCAGTTCCTTTTGTGTGGAAGGAGTCTGAAATCAAAGGGAATGGAGGTGAGGCTGGTCCACTCCTAAATGACTTGCTTCAATAATCCTACTCATTCAACCTAAATTATGCCTAAGGTAGCTTCATATGCTTTTGCAAAGTGGCCCTTAAATTTTCTGAATGAGTTGCTTTTAAGTTCTTGGTTTATGAGCTGAGTAAAAAGCTAGGGATACAAGGGGCCACACGAGATGGCTCACTGGGGAAAAGCCCTTTCCTACACGAACATGTGAACCTGAGTTCAGATCTCCGGTGCCTCAATAAAAGCAGGTGTGGCTTCACATACCCAAAACCACAGTGCTGAGGTTTGGGGTTAGAAGGGAGTCAAGAGGATGGCTGAGGCTTGTTAGTCAGTCAGCTAGCCTAGCCCCAAACAGTGAACCCCAAGTTTAGAAAAGAATTTGTCTCGAGTGAATAGGAAGGAGGGATAGAGTAACAAAGCAAGACCCCTGCTGTCTTATGAAGAGGTATGCATATCTATACACCCGTGCACACTCACACATTCACACTCAGTCTGTAATATGAAGATGTACGATGTTGTCACCTCTTCAACAAGTTCTGACACCCCCCCCCCAACCGCAGAATGTAATCACTAGGTTTCAAGGCTTCTATCACAATTGCTCCTCTCCATGACCTTGGTACTTCCAACTAATCCAAGATTGCTCTGTTGTCCCTATCTTGGGGTCAAGACTTATTCAGTCTTCATTGCCTTTGCTCTTCTGGGTAGACTGCATCAAGGAAAGATGCAGAAGTTCTAGGCAGCAGTAAGCATGCCTACTTACTTACTTACTTACTTAAGAAGTAGAGCCCCAGTGGAAGGGGCTATTTGTGGAACTCTCTGTGATGTCCCACTGTGGGCTAGCCCAAAGGACGAGCATATGCCTGTCTGGCAGCCACCACTGGAAGGTAATCCAGAGGCAATTCAGCACATTGCCGGAATTCTTGGGTCTATCTTTTATTTGTAAATGTAGTTGCTAGGTTAGTGTTCCATCCCTAAGCCAAACCCTGGCTCCTCACCTTATCCTACATGTTTCCTGTTTGCCTGTTAGTTGCAACCCTGTACCGAATAACAAAGATATTGAATGGTTCTACATACTCATCAAGGGAATGATGGACAAAGGAAACATGGCTTATGAACATAACGGAATATATTCAACCATTAAGAAATAGAAACAATACCCCTCTCTTTCTATTTACAGCAAATGAGACTAGACCTAGAAGGCACTGTGGTAAATGGGGGTAAGTCGCAGGCAGGAAGACAAATTCTACAGGTTCCCTCTATGTATAAATAACTAGAGACATTGATTGGCATGATGATAGTGATTTTAAAGACTGAAGTGGGGCCAAAGTGAGGACTCAGAAAGCAAGTGCAACAATATCGTGAGAATGAAGTTCTTAAGTCCTGTAGCTCAGTATGAACAAGCCTCAGTAACCTCATCTGTACTTTATTATATGTTACATATTATAGCTAGAAAAGAGAGTCTCAGTGACTCCAAACATATCATGATTAAGCTATAGCAACTTTACTTTGACTTGTTTCTTATACATTGTATAATTGCATCAAAATAATTACATTATATCCTATAAATACAAACAACGATTACATGTTAACCTTATATAAACTATGTTTATGGAGATGAAATGCTAATGGCCGTAATTAGATCATTACATGCTGTATGCATGAATCACAGCATCATCTGGAAGCTCATAAATTTGTATAATTAAAATAACTTACAAAACTGTGTATTTTTTAAAAATTATTTCAAGATTCTAATTATATCATTTCTCCCTTCCCTTTCCTCTCTCCAAACTCTCCCATATACCTCTTCTTGTTCTCCTTCAACTTCTTGGTCTCTTTTTTATTATTTTACGTGTGTGTGTGTGTGTGTGTGCGTGTGTGCATGTGTGTGTGTGTAAATTTTAAAGTCCGATTTGATGCCTGGAAAGCTACTATGAAGATATGAGGATGTGTCATGTGAGATGTGACATCTATGTGGAAAATATAAAATTTAAATTTCACGGGTATATCACGTTGGCTAACGAGGCAAAGTTTAACTTGAATTGAAAGCTGTGGGGATTCGGCAAAGACTCTGAGGAGCCAAGGCGGTTTTTTTTTTTTTGAACTTTAAACAGAATTTTATTACACAAAGCTTGTCACATAATTGTATTCTTCTCTACTCTGTACAGTTACCCTCGCCCCACAGAAAGGCTGCTGCTGACCTCTCGGCTGGTGACACAAGTGTCACAGTTCTGACCATAACGGACGGACCAGCAGGACAGCCTCGGTGACTCACGCTGAAAGCAGGACACTGGTATATGGCTCTTGCACCCAGTATCAGGAATGTACCAATGTCTTTATTCAAAAATACAAAATAAATTATCTGTAGGCATGGACAATGACAGCAATAAACCATTATGTATTGTCAATGGGAACAGTAACTGACGGTTATAGTGATCAGCCAGCCTTCTCTTCATTTTCTTCAGGGGGCTTCTCTGAAGGTTTGGTGAGGAAGCTGCCTTGAGCTTCCTGTCACAGTTCATTGGTAAGGGCAAAGCGCTATTCTAGGAATTAGAACAGGCCACCTCCCATTCCCCCTCCCATTCCCCCCATGGCGCCCATTCCAGGGTCCTTCTCTTCTTTAGGAATTTCAGTCACTACAGCTTCTGCCGTCGTTAGCAAGGAGGCCACCCCAGCAGCATCCAGTAAAGCAGTTCTTACAACCTTTGTTGGATCAATGATTCCCTTTTCCACCATGTTCACAAATTCTCCGAGCATAGCATCATACCCAACCTCCGAGGAACTCTGCAGAATCTTCTCGACTATCAAAGACCCTTCCACACCTGCGTTCTTAGCAATAGTCATCATGGGAATTTTGAGTGCTCTTTTAATACTGTCTATACCTATTTTCTGATCCTCATTAGAAGGCTTCAGGGAATCCAAGGCTGGGATGCAGCGAAGCAGGGCGCAGCCCCCTCCTAGCACGATGCCCTCTTCCACAGCTGCTTGGGTGGCATTGAGAGCGTCTGTAACTCTGTCCTTCTCGTTCACCTCAACATCGCTTGTTCCTCCAACCTTCAACACAGCTACTCCATCTGAGAGCTTTGCGAGCCGCTCGTTCAGCTTCTCCTTTTCATATTCACTAGTGGTGATGTTGAGCTGCTCAGTGATCTTCTGAATGCGTTTCTCAATTTGAGCCTTGTCACCTTTTCCTTTTAAAAGCATGGCGTCATCTTTAGTGACAATGACCTCTCCAACTTTTCCTAAGTCATGGGCTTGAACATCTTCAAGGTTTAGATTCAACCCCTCTTCTCCAAACACCGCACCACCAGTAGCAATAGCCATATCTTTAAGCTGGTTCTTCCTGTTGTCCCCAAACCCTGGCGCTTTGACTGCCACAACCTGGAGACCCACTTTCAGCCTGTTCAAGACCAGCGTGCTTAGAGCTTCTCCATCAACGTCCTCAGCAATGATGACCAGGGGCTTCCGATGAGCATTGGCAATTTCCAGAGCGGGTACGATGGACTGGACACTAGAAATCTTCTTTTCACTCAACAGAACATAGGCATCTTGGAATTCACATTTCTGACCTTTTGATGTGTTAATAAAATACGGGGAAATGTACCCTCTGTCAAACTTCATGCCTTCAATAATCTCTAACTCATCATTCAGGGTTTTCCCATCCTTCACTGTGATGACGCCCTTCCTTCCCACCTTCTTCATTGCATCAGAGATGATGTTCCCAATGTCTTTGTCTCCATTTGCAGAAATTGTAGCAACCTGAGCAATTTCTTCAGGGGTTGTCACAGGTTTAGATTGTTTCTTCAGTTCAGCAATCACAGCATCAACAGCCAACATCACACCTCTCCGAATTTCTACTGGGTTAGCCCCTTTGCTGATCTTCTCAAAGCCCTCCTTGGCAATAGAACGTGCCAGAACAGTAGCAGTGGTAGTGCCATCCCCAGCCTCTTCATTTGTGTTATTGGCAACATCTTGAACAAGTTTAGCTCCGATATTTTTGTATTTGTCCTTTAAATCAATTGACTTTGCAACAGTGACCCCATCTTTTGTTACTTTGGGACTTTCCCAGCTCTGTTCAATAATCACTGTTCTTCCCTTTGGCCCCATGGTAACAGCTACAGCGTCGGCTAAAAGGTCTACACCTTGAAGCATTAAGGCTCGAGCATCCGCACCAAATTTTACATCTTTGGCATAGGCCCGAGTGAGATGAGGAGCCAGTGCCCGGGACACTGGTCTCATCTGGCGAAGGACTGTGGGTAGTCGAAGCATTTCTGCGGGGCGTCGGCGGGAGCGCACGAGGCGAAGCAGGCCGTCGGCGGCGAGTGGGAGCCAAGGCGTTTTTTTAAAGGTGCTTTTCAAATGGGCATCTACACCGCAGCTGAGCTCCTGAGGACTTTGTTAAGGTGAAGGGCAAGCATGTAGCGCCATCAGTTAAGCCATGCCTCAGGCTTATAGACTGAGTTTTTCCCCCTGGAAACGGGCGATGTTTGTGTTTTTTCAACTCTCCCCCAGCTTAGGAAGGGTGAGTGTCACCACTCACCCCACCTGCTAGGTATGCCACAGGTTTCCAAGCCAAAGGGTGGTCTCCCTGGATTAGTTGCCAGGCCCTCAGCCTGAGTTTACCTACAGGTGGTGCAGCAGGTCTTGATGGACGAGAAAGGCTCCAGCTGCCCCAGCAATGGGTGGGCAAGGAAGAACTCAGCCAATGAGCAATGTTTATGCTAATTAGGGGGTGGGAGGAGGAAGAGGGTCTATAAAAAGGACACTGAGGCACGGAAGAAGCCCTGCCCACTCCAGTAAGCTCTTGGAGAAGGGGCGTCTGTGAGCTCTGGGCACAGTTAGCTATGCCACAGAGGACAGGCTGAGGTGGTCCGACTTCCACATCTTCACTCTTGCTAGGGGGAAAAAACTCTTTCCTGCTGTACCTGCTCGCTCTTCCTTCCAACTGCTGTACTGGCAGCTTCCCTTTGCCTTCACCTCCCTGTGGTCCGCAAAGGACCACAAACTGCTTAGTTCTCCGAAGTGTTCTCTAACCTGTAACTCTCCCTCCTCACCGAAAAGCTTTCCTTCCCTCTTCCTCTTTCAGAAAAGTCACTGGGAATTACATAAACGTCTGAGTCAGCTTCTTAGAGCCAAGAAGCTTTTCCTTACCTGGGAGTGGGGGAGGGTGGAGGCCGGATGAAAGATTCAAAAGACTTCAGGCCATGATTTTGAAGGTGGGGAAAAGGGTGCGTGACAGGGTTTGGTGGAAGGAAAACAAAGGGAGAGATCTCTAAACCACAATCTCAAAAATACGGGGTGGGGGAAGCCTTAGATCCCCCGTAGTCCTGGGTGAGGGAACTGGCTGCTCTTGACTCCGGAACCGGGTTATGAGGGTTTGCAGCCCTGGGAGAGGATTTGCACACAAGGGAGAGGTAGTTCTGGTGTGGGATCTTTTCCGTCTTCTTCCTGTGTTCCCCTTAAATCCATGCTATCCTCATGATGGGAAGGTTGTTTAGCCTATGCCCGGCAGGCACCACGGGGTTCATTTGATCCTTTATTTTATTACTCCTGTTCCAGTCGTTGAGGATTAAATGAGGGATGAGCTCAAGACCTTAAACGGAGCCTTTCCGTAGAAACCCATTAAGCAAGTTAAAATGACCCTGAAGTTCAGCTGCCAAAATGGCAGCTCATCAGCTGTGAAATATAAATGACCCCCGCTGTGGCTCAGTCCCTATTAGCGCAGAGTGTCGTTTGTGAGGGGGAAGGAGGGGGAGTTAGGTGGCTTGGTTGTGGGGGCCACAGGTGATAAAGCTTACCGCGAGTGGAAGCTGTTCCGGACTGTAGTTTCCTCAACTCTCACACCTTAAAAGCCTTCAACTCCCCAAACAGAATGACAGGTAAATGACAGAATAGTTTACTACTCTACTGTGCATCTGGAATCTTTTTGGAAACAAAACGGGCTTCTATTCTCGTGACTTAAACAGTTTTCTGTAATCTTTTCTCGGAGGATAACTAAATCCTAGTCAGTAGTTTCTCTATGAAATGGGGCCATATTCCCTGCCCCAAGCTAGAGTGAAGCACTGCTGTTTAAAATTGAATCTAGACTTTCTAGTTGAGACTTGTTTAAACCTGAGACTTGAGGGAAAGATCCGAGCCCACGAATGTCTAGTTAAAGCGAACTGAGGGGCGCTCTATGACTGACCAACTGGCTGCCTCACCCTACGTCGGGATTTGAGAGCAGCCGCTGCTAGCCTCTTGAAATCTCATAGAAGGGTATTCACAGGGGCAAGACGGTCGGTGGCTAATACATTGTTAGGGTACAATGAGAGAAAAGGAAAAACAAGGATCCCCAGAAAGTGAATGGGGTTTGCAAGGCGTTTACATCAGACCTAGGAAACGGGAACTCTTAATTTCAAACAAACCTTCCTTAATAAGGACCTAAGATAGGACAAACAGGGATTTATCCTTAACTAGGGCTTAACATAGAACAAGCACGAACTTAATTACAAAACTGTTTTGCAAGGACTTAACACAGAACAAAACTTGTTCTTTAGGATTTAACACAGGACAAACTGGAACTCACAATTAGAAACCTTGGTTTGCAGGAATATAGGACAAGGAAGAGCTTTTCACTGCTTCAATCACAAACAGAACTCTTACTTGAAAGGTCTAGTGTTCTGCTTTTTTCTCCTACTTCAAGGGATGAAAGGATATATAGCAGGATTCTTGGGGTGCCTTCTGTCTTATTAAGGAACTACCATTTGAGTTACATTGGAGTTAGCTTTGCTGCCTCTAACCTTAGCCATAACTCCAATCTGATCTTCACTGCTTTTCAGGTCAGGGAACCAAATCATTCAGGGAGTGTGCAATGTTAGGATCAAAGGTAATGGACTATAGTTATCACATGGATGTCTTAAGGGGCACCTGCATTCCCCATGTGTGGCTCTAGGGCTCTGTTGGAAGATGGCCAGTGCAGGGGCCATTCATGGTAGCCCTTCTATGCTCTAGAGGGAAACTTGACTCATGGAGGGTTTACCAGCTCTTGCTTCCAGTAGAAGATAGTTTATGACCACTGGGCACTTCAATTCTTTAACTTGGGCAAAACTAATTTAGACTGGACCTCCTTGGTAGCTCCTAGTTCTTGAGTTTCTTGGGCTCTTGTCCACACACAGCCTTGCCCACTAATCCCTTGATTTCCAGGAAGGCACCTGGCCTCCCTCGTGTGGGCATGACAAAGGGGTGTGTTTCACCTGTGGCTAAGTAGCCCATTAGCAGAGAATGCAGTTCCTAGGTGCTACAAATGCGGCCTGCTATTTTTGAGCAGGCCTGTGTTTAAGCCTCGGTGGCTACCTTCCCCCACACATACCTCTCCTTGGCACTGAAATTGGCTGCTTACCTGTTATCAGTGTATCTGGTAAAACTCCACTGCTGAAGAGCTTCAGAGACGTTTTTCTGGGTAAAGCCCTGCCTGACTTCTCGGAGTTACACCAGGAAGAATGGGGCACAATGCCTGTGTTGACCTGTGTGTGCGGCAACTATTTTACTATTTTGTACCATAGATCGGGAGCATAGCCCACCTTAATTGAAGCTGTGTGGGGAGAGATCTGGATACTTCTAGGATGGATAGCACTGGACTGTTTATGCCACAAATGACAATGACCTGCCCCAAGACAGTTCTAGCGACCCATTTCCTGCAGCTGGATTCTAACTCAAGTTCCTACCATCTGCCAGGTTGCAGCAGCAGAGACCGAACAGTGAACACGTGAGCCTGTGGAAACAATTGTGGGTAAACCACGGCATGCCTTGTTCCCAAAAAGTCCATCCTCATGCACGATACCTTTACTTCACCTCTAAGAGCCCAAAAAAGCTCAAGTCTAAGGTTAGAATCCATGATCAGAGCTTCTCACATCCTGCAATCTGTAATGCAGCTTAGGCCTTGTTCATACATTCACACATTAGCTATTCAGGGGCTTCCTGCAGAGAATTCTGCCCCGTTACATGACCTGGCTCCCAGGCTTTCCTTTGAAATTTTTGGGTAGAAGCCTCAATGACTCATAACTTGAATTCTGCATGATGTAGAGAGGATGCCAAGGTCTGTCAAGTGTTGGCTCCTAGAGCCACTTCCTAGTTTGAGACCCCTCAGTGCAGTGCAAACACCCGTCCATGCTTTGGGCAAGGGGCTGGAGGTTGAAACACACAAACCAGAGACATGGACCTCTAGTCACTGGTAAAAAGCTCTTTATTCAATAGCACCATGGATGCTTTTATATACCCAACAGTCAGGTGGGCCAACAGGTGAAAACCTTATCCTCTGATCCTCAAGGCAACACGTGTTTGTGAAGCAGAGCTGGTAAACAACTTTGACACAGCTTTCAGTAACTCAAATCAGATTTGTAGCGGGGAAGAGCAGCTGGAGGCCAGAACTCCAAATGGTCTCAACACACAGTACACTACTCACGGGCTTGAGTTGCATGGTATTGCTTGGGGGCAAGGACTGACTTGAGTATAGCTGCTTTTGGGGATGGACAGCTTCTCTGCATGGTTGCCCAGTGTTTGCCTTTCTGATCAACAGACCCTGCAAAGAAACGGTGGTCAATCTGTGATGTCGTAAGGTTGGTTAGGTTCACGACATAGGGCAGCAACATAAGAATGCATTGAGGCTCCAACTTTTTGGACTTGGGTAATAACTACAATATGAGGCAACCTTTTGAGCACTTGTAGGTGTGTGAAATCATAGTACCCTGCTCCTTGCTCTTAATCGTGGAAAGCTTGGGGCCTCCTGGAGTTGTCCTTTCAAAACGCTCTGCTCACCCTTACCAGTATCATGATATTGCCCTGTGGTGGTCTCGTTATCCAGAATGAGGACCTCCGGAGAGGAAAATTGCCAAAAAGATTCCAGATTGGATATCCTGAGAACCAGAGTAAAGGGTGTGGTTAAAGAAATTAGGTACAGACTTTGTCAACTTCCCAAGGAAGGCTTTTATCCCCTCTGAAGTGAATGGGAGGTGGGAAGAAGAGACAGGATATGTAAGAAGGAACCTTGGGGGTTGGTATGTAAAATGAAAAACTTAAAGTTAAACTTAGGTACAAATGAGTCAACTTTCCTCCCGTGCCCTGAAGCAGCAAATAGTCTGCCGCGGGAGTGAAAGAACTCTGTTCTACCACCGATTTGACTTTCTGGCTTATATGCAGCTTCTTTGCCCTTGATAAAGGCACACTTAATGGGATCCCTACTAGAAAGGTCTACAGCTGCCCAGCAGCGTGTGAAAGATTTCTGTCGGGAGTCCGTAACCGGTCTCCTAATTTGTGCCTTTTGTGTCCTAATTTTCTGTAAACCTATTCTGTAACCTAGGTAATCAACAGAATCTCCTCTTGGAATCTTTTCAGGAGCAATTTGTAATCCCCATTTAGGCAAAACTATCTTTACTTCTGTCAGGTGAGGGGTTGACTGAATGAGGGAGCCAAGAGGGGTCTTGTAACAGTGCATCCCAGTTTGACCCTGGTGGCTCATGGTTACAGGGGTCTGAGCATGAGCTCTGGGGTCAGCCGTCTCTGTTCAGTTGGCAAGACTGAGGGTGGGTGGGCTTTACATAACCGCACTCTTTCTAAAGGCCAAGTTTTCCCAGCTTTGCTCAGCCTGTCCCTTAGCTGCTGTACCAGCTGCTTCTTGCTTTCTCCACTCCTGATGATCCTAGGAGTTTGTAGCTAACTGCTAGAGGTGCATAGTTTTTTGAAGGACTTTATAGGCTGATTCTGAACTCTAGTCTGCCAGAAAAGGTGGTGTTGGAATTGCATAGGGAGAAATGAGTCTACTTAGACCATGAAAAATGTGTAAGACTAGCTCCATGCTCAGCTTCTTAGATGGAAACCAGTACAGTTACCCAAGAAGCTTCAGCTCTTCACACAGCACATACGCTGAAGGCCCATCTCTGCTCCGGAGCCTGGAGCTGTTAGCACCCAGAGCGTGCAGCTTGAAGGGCATGCTAGAGGGGAAAGCTCCCCAGTTTGGAGATGTTTTGCATTTTCCCTTGTGTTCACTGAAGAAATTAGTCACTGTGCCTCTGGGTTAAAGGGACAGTGGGTTCTGTGTTTTGAAGGTTCAGGGTTATGTCTCCATTCTCAGCATAGTGGAATGATAGCTCAGGCTATACCTACTGTTAGCAGTTCATCTGACCTTTTACTCCACATTTAACCTTAATGCCTCATCAAAATGTATTGGAGCCTGCTCCAACGAGTCAGCTTAGAGGCGGGGTGGGGGGTATCTGAAGGCGGGGAGGACTAAGAAAAATAGGATGGAGTCGATGTCTCAGTGCTGAACAGCCCTGTTTTTCAGAAGTTTCAGACATGCAGACCAAAGGCAAAAAGCACAGAACAAAGCACAGGAATAGTCAAATTACCCACCTATTCTATCCTTGAATCGAAAGGCAGCCTTGCTATCTCAACGTGTCCCTACTGCAACAGCAGTTCGTGTTTTTTTAGCTCATGTTCTTTCCCACGGGCTTAATCAGAACATTGTCATAACTCTCAGACGAACAAGCAAGCTTAACCTCTTAAAGGTTGCAAGTCGAAACGGACTCCAGATAGAAACTGAGGCACTTGTGGGCCACACAATGGCTTATCGCTGTGAAATGAGGCAGGCTGAACCTAAATAAAAGTTGCTACGCAACATCTGGGATGGAGCTTTTTGTATGTGCTAAGGTGCAAGCTCGTTGGCATAGTTCATACAGGCACTTTCTAGCGGAGGGCATTCTTCTGGCCAGTCTTGGCAGCATCCAAATTGATCCCCGAAGCACCTTGTCATAGAATCAGTGGTGATGAGATTGCCTGCACAGGGGAAGCTTCATGTGGACCCAAGTATGTGCTTAGAGAAACATATATTTGTGCCCATGCCTGTTTTATGTGATGGATGGGAGGCCTCTTTGAGAATGGAATTCTGAGAATTTCTGCTCAGGTTGGTGTGTAACATGAGCTAGCTCCTGATCTTCAGATGTGTCTCTTAATGGCCTGGCACAGCAGCATGCTGTTCTGTCCTTTGAGACCTTGTGTCCTTCTGTACTGGCATGTGAGGAAGAAAGGAATGAGAAAGTAAATTAGAAGTGTTCTCTTAGACAGGACATTCTTAGTCTCTGCTAGGAAACCTAAGCTAGCATTTGGGTTCCATCTAAGCTCTGTTCATAGTTGTCAGCTATCGGAAGATGACCTAGAGCCTCATCACACCTTCAGACACATGCTTACGACACTTTCTTGGCCACTGTTTAAGCCTAGGACATGTCTTATCTGGCTTTTCCATGATCATTCTCTCCATCCCTGTGAATCCATGAAAGTTGATGTAAGGACTCTTTGAGTCTGTCCCCTGCTGCCTCCAATCCCGTGTGTCCCCTTGTCTCTGAAGACTGCTGACATTTTCATCTGACCTGTGGGTTTTGGGCCTCCATGGTGGCATTTGCAAGTCAACATAGTGAGAAATATCCTGCATAGATTTGCCTGTGTGAGGTGTTCTAGGTTACCTAATGCTATATTGTAATTTCACTGGCTCTTATGATGCTACTTTGTGCTCTGGGAGACTTCTTTGCCTACAAAGGTCAAAGACCTAGAGATAGTCTTTGTGTTGGAGCGGGTGTTGATCTTCAGATATAATACTAGGTGCTCTCCTGGGAGTTCATGTTCTTCTGACACCCTAAGATGAAGTAGTGAGGCCTTGTGTCCTCAGACAAGTCCTCGCCTTTGGAAGCTGTGGTTAAGCAACCATGTATGCCGTCCTAGAAGAGCCACTGTAGCCAGCCTTCTGAGCACTCCTGGCTTTGACTGTCTAACCAGGGTTAGGTTACTATTGCTGTGATATGAAGCACTATGACCAAAAGCAAGTTGGAGGAAAGGGTTTTATTTAGTTCATGCTTCAACACACACTGTTCATCAAGGAAGAACGGCACTCAATGCAGAAGCCTGATAAAGGTCCATGAAGGGGCGTGTTGCTTCCTGGATTGCTCTTCCTGACTTTGCTCAGTCTTAAAGAACCCAGGACCACCATCTCGGATGGTGCCACCCATAATAGGCTGAACCTCTCCCCCATTCATCACCAATTAAGAAAATGCCTGTAAGCTTGCCTGCAGCTGGATCTTACGGAGAGAATCTTTCTTCTGAGGCTTCTCTGATCTAGCTTGTGTCAAGTTGACATAAACTAGCACAACTGACTCTACCAACCTGATACTTTCACTTTCTAAGCCAGTTTTCTTATATTGCGTTGTCTTTGGATATACATCACAACCTAAGCCATCTTAAAACTTAAAATTGAGTTTTACAAACTGAAACAGTTCAAAGTGATTAAAACTTAGTCTTTTAACTATGGGTTTTGATGAAATCAAATTCAAAAGAACCAGGTCACACAGTCACAATCAGATCAAGATGAAACCAAACTTGAATGGTCTTGAGTTGACCAATATTTGGAATCAATCAACGACCTTCTGTGCTCCAAGGGGTTTGGGGGTCACTTCTCTGACTCCACCCTCTGCAGCACACACAGCTTGTCTTCTAAGCTTGGGCAGGCTCCATTCATCATTGCTGCTGTTCGTGGTGGTCCATGGTTATTGGTATCTCAAATGCTGGTGTTTCTGTTGAAACTGGGCAGCACTTTCACCAATAGTCTCCTGGGCACTCTTCATGGTTCTTAAGCCTCTACACAAGCCCTTCAATCATGAGGCTTGAACCGGCTGAGGTCGCATCTTCTCTAATTGCTTATCCTGGTCTCTTACACAATGCTTAGCCTTAGCTGCTTTTCCTAAACCCTTCAATGTCTTTAAAATCAAGTACCACCTAGGTGACTTAGGCTACCAAGTTTGGCTTCCAGTGTGAGAAACCACCTTGGCCACTTCTGAAATACAATTTCTGTGTAGTAAGTCTGAAGAAATTTCCACAAAGCCTCACCTGAATGCTGGTCTCTTCCCCATCTAACCAAAAAGATTTTCAATTTAAAAAATAGCAAATGGCCCTTCTTAAGTGACTCTCAAACTTCATTCTAGAAATTCTAAAGAAAGGCAATTGTCTAGATTGCTCTCAACACTGTCTTCCAGGCTCCCACAGAAAAACTCAAGATTTGAACACCCATTGCCTTTTCTAGTTCCAAAAGTCCTTACACAAATACTTCCAAAATGTGATTAGAACTGACACAGCAATGCCCCATTATCCTGGTACCAACTGTCAGAATTACTGTTGCTGTGATTACAACACCCATGACCAAAACAACTTGGGTAGAACAGGGTTTATTTGGCTTACACTTCATCTGAAGATGTGGAAGTCAGGTCAAAGGGCAGAAACCTTGGAGGCCAGAGTTGGTGGAAGAGGCTGTGGGTGGCGGGTGGTGCTTTTTTGACTTGCTCCTCATAACTTGCTCACCCTGCTTTCTTAGAACTCGGGATTTGGAAGCTTAAGGGTGGCGCTCCACCCACAATGGGATGGGTTTTCACATTGATCACCAATGGAGAATTCCCTATTGACTTGCCTGCAACGTGATCTTCATAGAGACTTTTCTCATTTGAACTTCCCTCTTGACTGAAGATTGTTATTAAATGGCCATAAAACTGGCCAGCATAATGGCCATAATTGGAGCAGGTGCATCTGGAGATGGAAAGGGCTTGCCTCTAGGTATAATAGGTGTTTAGGCCCTACTCATTTGCTGGAATACCCATAGAGGAAATACAGTGGGCCTCTCATCCATGATCTCCCAAGTGGTATAGATGCATGATTGTCTCTGGGCTTATCCAGCCAGTACCATCTTAACCATGGTAGCCATGACTTTTATGATTTAAAACAATGACGACTCTAGTTCCCTCAATAGGGTGTCATGATCTGTCCATACAGAATGGCAGGTCCAAGATGCCCTCACCTGAGTTCCCAGGCACTCCCTATTGGGTACTCTACCAAACTCTAAACTCTATGCAGTTCTGTCAGAGCTTTGTGTAGCTTGAGAGGTAGGTATTTTTCAGTTATGTATTCTATCTTTTATCTTCCCATCTATGCAGCCATGGGGAAAGTTACTGATTCTGAAGAACTTTTCCCAGTGATGCGGTTTAGTCAACTCATGTTCTTAAAATCCTCTGGCAACTAGATTTGCTCCTTGCTTTGGCTGGTTATTGCTGTCCAAAATGGTGGGAGCAGATGTTTATATCTCCTGAGGAAAAACTCGCATAAATAGTATTGCTCACTGGCCTTTCAAAAGGATCCGCCCAAGGTTCCTCCCCTTCTCTAAAACCTACTGTGCAGCAAGGGTGGCTGCGGTTCAGTCTATACACTCTGGGAGCACACAGTGGTGTGGGTGGGGTTGGGGATTCTACTTGTGCTCCAGGGGAATTTTATCACAAGAATGCAAATGGAGACTGATCTCTAGCCCACCTCTTGATAGTTAGCTGTCCTTCAGGCCTGCCTCTCGATCCAAATGTGTGGTCTCCTTCCTTCATTGCTTCCTTCATTCCAATTTCCCACACCAGTCCTCTTGGCCCACTGAAACACACCTGCCTGACCTAGGGGCAGTCCCCAACATCACCAGCGTTTACAGCACAGGCTCTCAAAAAAAAACCACATCTGTGGTCGGCCTGTGTCTGGCATCCACAGCCTAGCAGCCCCTGCGGTAGCTTTCTTTTGCAGAGTGAGAAATAATGAAGTACAGAACATAGAAGAATGTCTTCATCTTCCCCAGGGTTTAGCTAGGCATTTCCACAGAAGGATTTGGCAGGACTCCGTTTTGATAGTTGGGGAAACCCTTAGTTTCCCGGAGGGATTGAAGCCCAAAACTCCCAGCTCACTTTTGGGTCGGCGGCAAGCCAGCACTTGTATCCAGGGGCTGAAACTCCCGCTGAGGTTGACACAACTGCGTTCTGCTTCTGGAAGCTAAACATTCTCCGGCAAGACGGCCTCTGCCCCTTGAGGAATGAGAAATCCTGATAGGTGTGTCCCATTTGGGGGTTCCTGCCCTGATCAAGTTGGCAAGTTTAGCCACCACAGATGTAGGGGTGAAATAACAAAGGGGGGAAGTAACCTTTTAGGGGGTGCTCTTGGCCTGTGCCAGGAAGTCTAATCCAGCACTTAGTTCCATCTGAGCTCTTCATTCTGCCACAAGTATATGAAGATGTCTGGTGGGGGGTACATGCCTGACATCTTGTACTGTCGAATTCTCTGAGCCTTTTATCTGCCTCCCTTTCTGTCATAGTCTTGATGCCTAAGAACTTGGAGTGTTTGGAGGAGTGTTTACCCTACTCCCCAACCTGTGTCCCCTTGGCTCGGACTACAGGCATGGTCCATGTACTCAAGTGACTAAGTAGCCACTGCCTCTGATATGTAGGTCAGTCTTCGGATGACAAACTGAAACGGAGGTGTCCTGGTCTACCCTGTGCTGTTTTGCACTCAACCTGGCATTTGTGTTACTTCAAGCACTGAGAAATGCTCACCTACAAAGGATGCTAATGACTGCAAAAAGGACACTGGAGACTGAATCTGCAGAATAGGACTGTAGCGGAGACTCCCTTAGGGAGTGGACGTTCTGACGTCCTAAGCAGTGGTGTTGATACCTTGTATCCTTAATGTTCTCTTGGCAGCTGTCCTTCTAAGACATGATGGTATGCCCTTCTGGAAAAGTAGCTACAGTTTGTAGGCTGAGCACTCCTGACTCAAAGGCCATAGTCTGAGCAGGGGCATCTGGAGTTGGAAAGGGTCGCTGGCTACATCGTGGGTGGTGGTTTAAGGTTAGGCCCCATCTTATCTAAGATAATCCCTGTGGAGGAAATGTATCGTTGGGCCCCTCCTGTCAGACCGTAGCCTCCCCAGGAAACTTGAATTGTCTTCTGCGTACCCACAGCAGTTGTGACAATGGAGAACTTCAATATGGATCTTAGGGCTAGTGCACATCATAGGCTGAGGGGGCTGTACACTCAACCTGAGATTCTAACTACACTCCATACCATTCCCAGCTTACTCTGCCCCAACTTCAGTTCTTAGAGGGCTAGAAAAATACGGAACACTGCTGAAGAGCAGTCCTGTCTTTGTAGCCAAAGGGAGGCTGTTTGTTCTGAGCTTGAGCTGTCTCCATGATGCAGCCATTAGAGTCAACTCTTAAAACCACAAGTTAGTTCATAGAATTAGACCCTGTAATCTTTACTTGGTTGACCATGGCTGCCCTGTATGGGGGGGAGTAAATGTTTCTATTTCCTGAGTAAAACTTCACACACTATGTCCACTTGCTGATCCTAAAAAAAGCCCCCTCCTACCCTACATATTAAACATACTAAAGACACTATGCTGCTGCTGGGCAGTGTTTAGAGACTTAAGGAATGGGTCTCTTCTTGATTAACATTTTTTTAAATGAGCAATAGGCTGCCTTCTCATTGACCTTTAGCTGTCTTACAGGCATTGTCTACTCAGACCTTGGGGTCTACTCAGTCCTTGGGGTTTTCTTCATTCACAGTTCCCAAGTAGCTTCATTTCTGTGCAACCCTTGGTGAAATGCACCAGCCTGACCTAGGGTCATCCCCTAACACTATCAATTTACAGCATAGGCTCTCAGAGGGAAAAAACCAGAAAGCTGTAGTCAGCCTGTGTCTCGCATCCCTTTGTTGCAGAGTGTGGGAAATAATAAAGCGGGGAAAACAATGTCTTCACCTTCCCTGTGATTTTGATAGGCTTTTCCACAAAAAGATTTGGAAAAAGTTGGAAGCCTCTAATTTCCAGAAGGATCTAAGCAAACTCCCAATTCTTCCTTGGGTCAGAAGCAAGCCAACACTTGGCTTCCAGAGGCTCAAACTCTGAGAAGCTGACTTAACTGTGCTCTGCTTCTTTGCAGACTAATCCTTTCCTAGCATAAATGTTTGCCACCACCTTGGAATGAGGCCTCAGAAGTCAGAACAGCTCTACATTGGCTGGTCTATGAGCATGTGCACTGACATCTTATTTGCTATCTTTAGAATCTGAGCACAACTTTCATGGTTACAAGGCTTCTAAGCTTAAGTTTGCAGGATGGGTCCATGAGAGACTCCATTCGCATTGTGCTTGCTGTGACGGGACCAAGAAATAAAGATGGTAAACCTAGGAGGATGAGAACAGACTTGGTCAACAGAACCAGACTGTCAGCAGCTTAAAGATTAACTATTAACAGTGAGTTACTTCGCTTTAAAACCCATAGCTTTATTTACAAAGCCAAAGCATTTCTCTGCAGACAGAGCTAGCCTACGGATATGAGCTGAGTCAACTTTTCGGAAATGGAGCTATGACCTTGGTTACACATGATCCCTGCTATGTGAAACTGGCAGCAAAAAGTGAGGGAGGGGAGAGCACAGGGCTTCAGTAAATTCTACCTGGGAAGTACCAAGGAAGACAATAGGCTAAGTACAAACACTAGTTTATAATTTTTTCAGTTAAAGGTAATCTGTATCTGAGCTTTACCTCAATAGTAAAAATTCCTTTGTTCAGACTTAATGCTTGGTACACCTTACATATAAGAAACTGGGTTCAGAAACCGGCCTTTGCCACAGCCTTATTAAAATCCATCTCTGGCTGGTCTCAGCTGATTAAGCTTTTTTGTGCCCCATGAAGATGTTTTATCTCCCTGAAATCAAGTTTGCTTCTAGTTTATTAGACTTCTGTCTGTCCCCATTTTTCCGTGACCCCCCTGAGTCCAACACTTGATAATTCACTTGACTTTAGAGGCTGAAAGAAATCAGAAATATAAGGATAAATGTTGGCTTTTCTATTCTAAAAACAGAATGGAAAAGCACTGAGTGAGGTAATTAAGGTTTTAGGAACATGTTGTAAATCTAAAGTTAGATTTTGGAAATCATCACTAGGATTAGAGCTAAGTTTGAAAAGATCAAAGTTTAACCCCCTGTAAAATGTTGTACAAGAGTCATTGAAATTCGTGGGGCCCATTAACATGTACAGTATTAATAAACATAAGCCCAGGGAGTTGTGCATGTTAGACAACATCTCGGCATCGAAGGGGTCTAAATGTATATTTTTTAAAGATTTCTTAAAAAATCTGAGTTTCACCTTTCTACTGTTCTCCCCACCTCCCCTGCACTCCTGGGTCCACTCCCTTAATTTCTTAGGAAAGAACAGGATTCTAGAAGGTAACAACCAAGCATAACAATAATAAACTACCACACTGAAACTGCACAAGCCAACTCAACAGAAAGATCTCAAGAGCAAGCACAAGAATAAGACTTTGGTTCTCACATGCTCAGGAGTTCTCGTAAAACACTGAGCTGAAAGCTATTGTGTGCGCGTGTGCACATGGCTAAAGACCTGGTGTGCAGAACCACGTGGGCTCCTGTGCTTGCTATTTCAGTCTCGTGTTCATATGGGCCTTGCTCAGTTAATTCAGAGGTCCTTGTTCTCCTGTTCACTTCTGGATCTTAACTGTTCCTTTTCCATGGGGCTTGAGCTGAGGGGGAGGGATTTGATGAAGATAATCCTATTTAGAGATGTGTTCCAAGGACACTCTGCTTCATGTCTGGATATAGGTCTGTCTCCTCCCCATCTACTGCAGGAGGATGCTTTGCTTCTCTTAACAAGGCACTGATCTGAGTATGGCAGAATATCATTAAGTTTCATTTATTTTGACCAGTGTTTGGTTTTTAATCTATGTCTCTGTACTATCTAGTCTCTGGTTCTTTGTCACCATAGGACTGTCAGATAGAGGCTCTGTCCTAGTGTGTATGAGCCTTAAGTCAGGAGTTGGTAGGTTGGCTTATTCCCACAATGACTGTGCCACCATGTCCCTCGCATATCTTGAAGGCAGCAGAGAACTTAGATCAAAGTTCTTGTGGCTGGGTTGGTGAATTCTTGGTAGAATGCAGAGTACTTCCTTACACCACTGCTACTTTCTAGTGTCTTTAAAGTGTGGTATAATGTTCCTCTGACCCAGAGGGATACCAAATTACCTTTGCTAGCCATGGAAACCTTGCTGGGTTATTTGTGGCCTGGCTCTGGAGATTTCATACAGCCCCTAGTCCTTTTGTGTTACCAAATACCTTTTGTTCTAGTGAATCTTGGACTTGGTTTCCCACGGATCCAAAGCCTCTGTAAAACTTGGTTTAGAGGAAACCTGGAAAACCTTGGTCCCTCATGAATCGAGTATTTGCACCTGACATTGTTCTGTATCTCAAACGGATAGAAGCCTCAACAGAAGTCTACTAAAGTGTAAATACAGGAAGAGACGCTGAGAGGCAAAGGGAAGGTACTTCATTCACTTCACTGAGACTGGGCCCCCTGCAGCTACAGAGACTGTTTATTCTCAATGCCAGTCTTCATTTTTTGGACCCGTGTGGACCCACACACCTGCACTGAAATATTCACGACAGTGAAGGTTCCACGTAGGCTCCAGCTTGCCTTTCCATGCACAATGAGTTTTTGCAGGATGAATTTGGCCATGGTGCCCTGCAGTGCAGCCCATTGCCTTAGCAACATCCTTGGTGGTTTGGGGACTTCTATGTAACCCCCTTGGCCAATAACTCAAATGAATGCAACACAATCCCAATACTTGAAGTCTCATTTTAAATGAGGCTCAGGACTGTGTCCCTATGATTAAGATCTCGATCTTTTAATCTCCATCTTTGAGACAGGGTCTTGCTAAATTTGAAAGATCCTTACCTTGGTTCACTCTGTAGATTAGGCAGGCTTTCAACTTTGATCTTGTTCCAAGCCTCCAAAGCAGCCAGATCTGATAATGTAACACCAGACCTGACTTTCTATGTAGAAATTCTAAATTTTTAGATACCAGGTGAAAAGTCAAATACATAAAAACTCACATTATTGGTCTTCTACAAAAAGATGCAAGTGCTATAAGGTGTCCTGTCTTCAAGGAAAAATTAGAGGAACTTAACTCACTCTCTTAACAGTTGCTGGAAAGATGGCTGAGCAGTTAAGAGAACGGACCACTCTTTAGTGGAACCAGGTCAAATTCACTGAACCCACATGGCAGCTCTAATTCTCACCAGGGGATTTTGATGCCCTCTTCTTGGGGGACCCATGGGGGGGCATTAGGTGTGTACATAGTACAGAAACTTGCATGAGGGGCAAACACATACACATGAAATGAATAAGATTATATTCAAAAATATAAGATGAGGAAAAATATACTAGTAACAAGTCATGTGAATACTGATCATGGGCAGAAGTATTCACATTAGGTGTGGAGGGGGGTAGCAGGTGGTGGACCTGCCTCCAACTGCTTTCTAATCACGAAAAGTGAGGTTTCCCTGGGGCCACAGAAGATCTGGGGTTTCTACTCCGTATCGATTCAGATGTACCTTGGAGAAGCAGTGTCAATGGCGACCTGAGTCCATGGAGAAGTTGGTTCAAATAAGTGGCTGTAACTTAAATTTTTCTGACTTTTCTGGAGATCAAACCTAGGGCCTTCACACTATTGTCCTAGATAGACCTAGTTTAAAATTTTAGCTCTTAGTGACTTTAAGAGTTGCTGCCTGAATACCTAGTTTCCAGTCTAGGGACATTTGTCCATCTCCTGGAGGTCTTCATGTCTAGGTGGCCAGCCAGAGTTGGGGGGCACTGAAGTGTGTCCCCAGTGAGGTGGCCTACAAGCTGGGTTTTTTGTCTGTTAGAGATCCATTAATCTGTAAGTTGGAGGGAAAAGGATGAGGATTCCAAGGCAAGCCTGGGCCACAATTAAAAAGGATGGAAAAGGATGGTGCATATTCCCTATTCCTTTGCTCTTGTCTTTTGTTCTGCTTTAGGCATCTTTGGTTGTGCCCACGGCTCCTCCTAACCTGAGTACTCTGGATTATAATCTGCTCATTCAGCAAAACACCCTTAAATCTTGGCTCTGCATACATTGCCACTTTGAATACTTTACATACATATAACCCACTGGGAGGTGCACAAGTGGGAGACAATATCAGATCATCTCGATATTCAAGAAAAACTCTGTGCCATTTGTTTAGTTAAATGACTGTTCTAATCATGATCTTGAGAACCAGATTGACTTAGAAGCATACCACAGAAAATCAGGTTCTCAGAATCTGACCATTACTTGATAGGTGGGAGCAAGTCTCTGAAGAGCCAGTCCTGACAAGAGCTACATCTGGAGACATAAAACTTTCTAACCCCACAAGACACTTAACCTCACTTACCACAATGTGCTCATCAATCAGCCCCCATGTTCTGTCCCCACTTTTGCTCAGTGTGATGGAGACAAAGTTGAGCTATGTCCAAAACCTGTGTAATGGGGTCCTTTGGATGGGAAGCCAGTCTTTTTATGCATTTCATTTCTTAGTACCCAGAAGGAATTTACAGTCAGCAAAGTGTGGTCTCCAGTTTATAGACATAACAGTCATAAGTCATTGCTACCAAAGTGGATTGATTCCGAGCTGCCTTACAGTGTTGTGATACGATCCTCAGATTAGTACAACACTAGGAAAACTGCTCTACTTTGTTATAACCAAAGCAATTCTAGGCCTCTTCAGGAGCAGTGCACAGCTCTTTGGTCAACTGGTTTAGGTTTGGCAGTGTGGAACAATGTCTTTTAGGACCTTGGACCTGTTTTCATAAACAGATTCTGGTGAGCTGGGAGCATTGGCTCAGGGCAGGGAGAAAGGACCCTGAGGAGATGGGCCCTTCATCCTACAATCTTTTAATTTTAGCATCTGCAGAGTGTCTGCAAAACTAAAATCTGCAAGGCACAAAATTCAAAACACTTACCTTTGGAAGTCCAGAAGTTTAAGATGACGTTGACTCCACTGGGCAAAGCAATCCGAGTCTGACTGAGAACTTCCAGAGAAGATGGATGGGGATTCTGGGAGGAGGGGGGCGGGTGTCTTTCAGGTTCCTAAGCGAACTGTTTCATACGCTCATTGAGGAAATGAGACCTCGCCCATGGTGAGGTGCTGGAAGACGGTTTGGAGAACAAAAATGATCTTGGCGATCATGACTTCATGTCAGTGGCAGTCCTTTGAAGAGGCGCGGTAGCATGGTTTTGTGAGGGATCATCTTGCTTGGTGAGGTGTACAAAATTCGCCACCGTGGAGAGATTCCACATTGTATTCAGCTTATCAACGAAGATGGCTGTAAAAGACCTTCCTGACCCTGTAGACTTGATGTCCCAAACTTCAGCTGCGCACAGCCTCCTCTCTGCCCACTGCAGCAACTGTTTGGTTTTCATACTGGGGGAGCTCTGAAGTTCAGTGACAAACCTTCAAATGCCACCTCAGTGTGGATCTAGATAAGGCCCTTCACTACTTGCTTCTCCGGCAAAGTTTAAGTGGTCTCCCCCCCCCCTTCCAGTCCACACATCCCAGAAATCTGGTGCGCATCCCTCGAGTCAGTTTGAGGCTTCTGCCTACTGGGCCCAAAACCTCCATCGCAGCCATTTGTCTATATCATTTAGTATAGCTTGGCAGTTCTCCAAGTTGGGGTTCATCAGCAACCCAACAGGGAAGGCAAGGGGTAGGGTCAGTCTGCAGCCAGGACCTTAATCGTTTTTGCTCTTGAGTGCTGGCCGCCTCAGTGTGGGGGAGGGGGAAGAACGTCATTGGCAGGTCCTACAAAGTAGAGATGGCCAAGGTCTCCTGTGGCATCAAGCTTTGCACTGCCAGTTGTAGGAGTGTGGGTGGGGCCTGGAATCGCAAAAGGCCAGGCATTACAAAAATAAGCCTCTGTATTTGGGAGCTGGATGGCAACCCCCATGCCCTGCAAGGAACCAAGTGGCCAAGAAAAATAACTATACATACATAAGATGGCAACGTTATTTTTTTATTTTTTTAGACAGCAGGATCCGGTCAAGTTTCGTAAGACACGTAGCTTGGAAGCAGTGCAGTGTCTTAAGGAAAAATAACCCAGAAGAGTAGAAAGTCGGACTCCTACTGCTTGGAATGTAGGAAATAACGACCACAGGAATTCTGTGGAATCAGTGCTTGGCTCCCAGTCCGATAAATCTTTTGCTTTTAATGCCTTCATTACCTGGAATTCTGACCAGCATTGGAAGTGGGACAATGTATATACCTTAGAATCCATTCTTTCCAAGCTATCGTAATGGAGCTGGCATGAAAAGTGCCATCCCGATCCCTCCATCCAGACCTGTGTCCTTTTGTCCTTAGAGAACAGATGAGGCGTGAATATAAAGGCAAGTCAAATAGGAAGTGGAGCAGCCTCTGCCAGGAAAGCTTTCTGGTCCAGCCTTGTTCTATCTGAGCTTTGTTCATATTCTGAATCTGAGTTCTCCAGAGACGATGCTCCTAGACATGGTTAATCGTAGCTTTTCCTTTTCCCACTGCTGGAGTCTCTAGGGATGTGTCCTTCTCCTGCCTCTCCACCTTTGTATACTTGGTCCTTGATCGATGACAATTGAGTCTGAGGACTCCAAGTCTGTCCTCAGCTTTCTCCAGTATCTCCCTGTGATCCCCGTGATGCTAGGGGATCTCTGCAGACATGTTATCTGATCTGTTTTGGGTTCCCCTTTAATGGTCACACTTTTGAATTAACCTAGCTTTTATGAAACACGTTCCTCAGGTGACAGACTGGTCCTGGTCTATTGTACAGCTCCCGAAACTCAGCCTGGTGACTGCTGCAGTCACTGGGCTAGCTGCCAGTGTCTGCTAGTTTCCCTAGGTAGGGCAAATGCACAGGCCATGAATCCTGGGACGATTTGTGGCTTGCATCCATGAGGTTTCTTATGTTATGAATTTTAGGAAAATTTTGAAAAGGACCTCTCATTTCTTTGCTCTCTTTGGACTCCCAAGATTCCAAGAAGTTCCAACTTTGAGAATTGGAGTGGATTTTCTTGAATCCTAGCAGGAGGATGTTTGAAGAAAAACTAATCTTGACTGAGATCTCTGCCCTTATCTGCCATTTCTCAGACAAGCTCTTGGCCAGCTCTTGAGTGTACTCAGATCAGGAAGTACTTAGGAGCTCAGGACCCACTTAATAAAAGCAGATAAAAGCAGTCAGGGTCTTGGTGGATAGAGAAGCCTGAATGTTTCCAGGTTTTTTTAATATAGGGATTTAACATGTTCCAGACTAATAATCAGTATGTGGGACCTCGACTTTTGAAGTCTTTCACCATTTTGAGTTTACAATTCTCTGCAGATGTTTAAAAAGCTCCTTCATGTTAGAGGTCTTTCCTGTACATAGAATGTGACCTCATAGTCTCGAATCCTTGGGCTATTAGATTTTCACATTTTAGTAAAGCCAAGGTGTACAGGGCTTTGGGACACTGACAAACTCAACTGTGCAAGTACCTCTCCTGAAGTCCTTCAGTGTGTTGTGATGCTGTGACTTAAATTCATGATGGTAGGTTTGGGGCTTTGGAAGCCCTTTGCTGTCAGCCCCTTAGTTGTAATGGTCAGATTCTCAGAACGTCTCTCAAATCAGAACTTGGCTCAGCACATTTATTTTAAGCCTAGACACTAGTTGTGAGGGCTCTAGAGAACTGGGATCCATGGCCCAAGGTCTCTAAGACTTGTTTCCATTGTTCTGTGCCAAGAGAGGTTGCAATGCTGCAGTGGCCGCCTGTACTATGACAGTGCGGTACTACTCCTGTATGGCGGCACCAGCACTACAGGACCATTCGCATGAGCCTCGGGCAAGGGGCTGGAGATCGAAACACACAAAGACACACAGACATCAGACACACATCTAGTCACTGGTGTAAAGAAGCCCTTTAGTGAATAGCACCACGGAGGCGTATATACCCAACACAGTCAAGTGAGTAGCAGATGAAAACATCTTCTGATCCTCAATCAAGGACAAGGCAACACGTGCTCAGGAAGCAGAGCTGGACACAGCTTTCGGTAGCTCAAATAAGGCCAAGTAAAGGTCACAAGCAGGGGAGAGCAACTGGAGGCCAGGACTCCAAACGGTCCCAATAGCATGCCAGTGAAGGAACTGGGGTGATGACTCCCAAACCAGGAGTGCCTGGGTCGTCAGAATTCAGATATTGTGTGACCACAGGGACTTTTTTACCTGCACAACTCCGCATGCTGGGCTTAGTGTAGCAGACCTGTTGAAATGGGCCGCGCTAGCTCAACCACTGAAACAAATATTTCCAAAAAGGCCTTTGGAATAGAGGTTTGGGTCCTTGTAAGAACTTGTGACTTGCCAGCCCACCACCGCCACCGAAGTGTTGGGACCATTTGGAGTCCTGGCCTTCAGCTGCTCTTCCCCTCTAGTGACCTTTTCTTGCCCTTTTGATTTGAGCTTCTGAGAGCTGTCAAAGTTTACCAACCCTGCTTCCTGAGCACGCAGTGCCCTGGCCTTTGACCAAGGATCAGGTGATGAGGTCTTCACCTGTTGACCCACCTGGCTGGGTTAGGTATAAAACTTCTGGTGCTGTTCAATAAAGGACTTCTACCAGCAGCTTGAGAGGCGTATGCATGTTCAATCCTGACTTTAACTCCGTTTTGCTTCCAAGCCATGTAGGCGTGGCACCAAAGCTTGCGTGGGTTTGGTCAACTGCATAAATGAGGACGGATTGCCTAAGAATTTGCATCCAGTGTGGAGTTTTACTGGCTTGACATTAGAGAGAGGTAGTGATGAGGTAGTCTGGCCACTGGTAAGGTCACTTAGGCTTCTGAGCAGTGGCACTCCACAAACTGCCACCAGGAATAAAAGGGCAAGAACACAACAGAACAAGCTAGATCTCAATGGGAAGCTTTGCCCCAAATCCTCTTGGCATTTCTTCTGGATGCTTTCAGATGTTACAGCATAAATCCTATTTTCAAGACTTCATAGCATAAGCCTAGCATTGTGGTTTGGGTTGGAGTCTTGCTAGCTTTGAGGAACCTAGTCACTCTTTGCATCCTGTTCTAAGAGTCCTAGAACGTAATATGTTGTGAGTTCCCTGCTAACGCTAAGACAAATCAGCTTGGTAGGTGTACTTGGAAAGCAGCCCCTCGTGCATCTGCAGAGCAGTGGGAAGAAATGAAGTAGCTGACAAGGTGGTGTGACAGTTAACCACAGCATGAACCTCGATGTCAACCTTATTTGACCTTCTAAACTTCATTGGAACCTGCCTAAATTATCTTGGTTCCAAGAGACTATTGCCTGGGTCCTCCATGTATTCCAAGTTAATTCTTGAGTGTTTCTAGACCTCTGCCTCAGGATCTCAGAATAGGCATTGATTGTGGCACCAGATGTGATGTTTGGAGGAAACCATGTGATAGTGGGAACCAGATATTGCCTGATTAAGACCTATAATGACCAAGCACATCGTTCTTCAGAGGATAAAATATTCTTTCAGGATCATACTAGTCATATAAATAGAATGAGACTCCGTGTGGTGGTAAATGTCTCTTAATAGACAAGCACTTGAGACACAGAAGGCAAGATAGCTTGGTTTATCTGTCTTAACATGGCAAGTTCCAGATAAGCAATGGCTACAGATAGACAGCCTCAAAATGACTGCCTTCATTGGTCAGTATTTTCATCAACTTAACATACTAGACTCACCCTGGAAAAGGAACCTCAAACTTGAACTTCCTTTAGGTTGCCCTGTGCACATCTGTGGGGCATTTTTTTTTACTTGAGGTAGAGGACCCAGCCCACTGGAATGGTGGATGCTGGGTATTGGTAGTAGTGGTATTGAGTAGTAAAAGCAGGACAACTACAATATATGATAGGGCAATGGTGGCACCAAGGTTATGGGTGTAGCCAATCAATAACTGATTCAACTTAAAAGGCCTACTGCACAATAAGGAACCCATACCTGAAACTGCTTGGATGGCCAAGAACCAGAGACTATAGGTAGCTTAGGGGGACCCAGGGTAGAACCAAATACTAGTCTTCAAAATGTAGTGATAAAATGACAATGATTTCTGCTAGACTCAATCAGTCCCTTGTTTACCCATCAGGAATTTCTGCCTACAGATGGGAACATATAGAAACCCACAGTCAAACAGACCTTGGAACACTCAGGCCTAAATGGGAGTCTATTAAATATCTCCCCTCAGAGCTCAGGGAACCCAATGAAAGAGGAAAGAGTGTAAGATCCAGAGGGGGGGGACATGTAGGACAAGTAAGCAAGACCCTCTAAATCAGTATGAACAAAGCACATTTGAACTCAGACTAAAGCAACATACATAGGGCCAGCGGCACTGGCCTGAACCAGGTCCTCAGTGTATATGCTATGGCTTCCAGCTTAATGTTTCATGGGATTCCTGTGTGTGCAAAAGTCTGATTCATGTGCATGTTCTGTGTTCTTTCTGACTTGACCTGTCCAACTTTAAGAAAAAAAACCATATTAATGGAAAACTAACCACTAGGTAAAGGTTAACTGAACCATTTATGCCTGCTAGAAAATCGCTTTTCTCCAGTGGAGTAACACATGGGATTTCTGCGTGTGCAGAAGTCTGATTCTTGTGCATACCCTTGTGTTCTTTCTGACTTGGCCTGTCCAACGCTTTTCTCCAGTGGAGTAACACATGGAATTTCTGTGTGTAAAGAAGTCTGATTCTTGTGCATACCCTTGTGTTCTTTCTGACTTGACCTGCTACGGACCGGCTCAGGGGAGTCACTCAGACCGTGAGGGAATCAGGGCAAAGGACGGAAGATTTCGGGATACGGCGGAGGAAATTGACAGTCACTCTCAATGTATTTTTGAAAATGCTGCTGTGTTTTACTTATTCAGTATGAGGTTTTTATATTACAAAGAACTTGGCAAAGGCATACATCATCAGATCATAAAAGCATAGAATAGTTTACAAAAAGAATCTTTGAAAATGCTTTGACTTGGGCACAAGGACTTTCGCCCAGTCTGTACCAGGCGGCTGGCTGGGCTAAGTGACCTTGCGCTCAGAATATCTTGGGGTGTGAGAGAAGGCCAGAGGAGAAGGCCACTATCTTCCTGGGAAAACTTTCTGCTAGGAAATTTAAAAGACATGATCTCCAACTTGTCTGAATCTAGTTTCATACCATAAAGCTCAACTTTCTTCCCTCCTGACTCTCAGGGTCAGATGTTGTAATTAGCCTAGGTTTGTTCTGGCCATAATGAAGGCTGCATAGGCCTCCTGCACGTAATTCTCAGGCAAACATCTGTTGTTGCAGCTGTTTTCCTGCAGAAGGCTTCTAAGGTTTCTCCTGATAAGAGGAACTCCTTTTGCTCCACATCATTAAGGAATTATTTTAACGATGACTTCCCTATTTCCAGAACTGGCTATTTCTTTAAAGGCTTTAATGAATAGGGGTGCAAAACTCAAATGTCCTCAGTCTGGTTTGTATCCGCAACTGCCTGGAATAGTCTGATCTTGTTAGCAATATGCAAGGATCACACAAAGAACACACAGACAAGGGAAAAGACAGACATATATAGCACCAAGTACAGTCTGGTCGAGTCAGTACAAATGGCAACTCAGGTAGCATTACACCACAACTGGTTGCCAAGGGACAGCCCAGGACTCCGAGAAGCGCGGATCCTGATCCTTCCGGCAATATTTGCCCATCCAGTCAGCATTTCTGCTACACTGGCGAGACAGCTGTGGATGTAGCATTGACCTGTCCAACTTAAAGACAAACTCCCATATTAATGAAACTAACCACTAGGTAAAGGTTAATTGAACCATTTATGCCTGCTAGAAAATTACTTTTCTCCAGTGGAGTAACACATGGGATTCCTGCCTGTGCAGAAGTCTGATTCTTGTGCATTATTCTTGTGTTCTTTCTGACTTGACCTGTCCAACTTTAGGACCAAAAACCTCCCATATTAATGGAAAATTAACTACTAGGTAAAGGTTTACTGAACCATTTATGCCTGCTTAGAGGATCGCTTTTCTCCAGTGGAGTAACACATGGGATTCCTGCGTGTGCAGAAGTCTGATTCTTGTGCATTATTCTTGTGTTCTTTCTGACTTGACCTATTCAATGCTTTTCTCCAGTGGAGTAACACATGGGATTCCCATGTGTGCAAAAGTATGATTCTTGTGCATATTCCTGTGTTCTTTCTGACTTGACCTGTCCAACTTTAATACAAAAAAACTACCATATTAATGAATGGAAAACTAACCACTAGGTAAAGGTTTACTGAACCATTTATGCCTGCTAGAAAATTGCTTTTCTCCAGTGGAGTAACACTGGTTCTATCAACCACTCCGGGCAGGAGTTCAGGAGTGCTTGACCAACGTACAATAGGCTCCAAAGTTTGTGTGCTCTTTATTGATGGGCTCTGACTTGAATTGTAAATGGGAGGGGAGACTTTTTCTCCCTGAAGTTCATTTGATCAATGTCTTTCAGCAACAGCAAAGCAAACTAGAATATTACTCAATGGGAAATACCCTGTCTCATCCCAAAGTAAAACTATTCCATATCCTCAGCTATGAAGTGAGATTACAGTCAAGACCTATTGGGCTAGACTTTATTGTATATACTACCTTCACTTGAATCCTCCCAGTTCCATGCCTAACTTGTTTCTCCTAATACCCTTGTTTAGTGTTCATGGTATGTTGAGGCCTGGTTCTAGCCCAGACCATAAGTTATTTCTCTAGACCAGACCCCAACATAAACTCTCTTGACTGGCATGGAAGAGAAGGAAATAAAGACACAATTCACCTGGCTTAATTGGGAGGGAGATTCTCAGTGGTTCCTCATGAAGTCCTGAGTTCACATCCTGAAGATGAAGAATTTCATTTATTCTCCAAACAGCTTTTATACCAACACATAAACTGAGTGGGAAATACACCAACATTCTGTCTTGTTAGGTAATTGGGTGAATGGCATTTTGTCATGTCCGCATCTACCTGTCTTCTGTGTATGTTTTCTGTCACGTAGGCTTGAATCAGCATCTCTATAAGGCAATAACAGCCTGACCTTTTGTTAGGGCAGTGACAGCCTGTCTGCAGGGCTAGGTGACGACCGCAGGTGGGGCCTATGACTTCAGAGCCTGACTGCCATACCATATAGAAATATGGGCCTACCTAGGAGACAGAACGTTGATATATTTCCCGCTCAGTTTGTGTTGGTATAAAAGCTGTTTGAAAAATAAGCGAAAGGAATTCCTCTCTAGGATATGAACTCAGAACCTCATGAGGAGGGACCACTGAGAATCTCCTTCCCAATTAAACCGTGTGAGGTGTGTCTTTATTTCCGTCTCCTCCACGCTGGTCGAGAGTTTATGTTGGGGTCTGGTCTAGAGAAATTTATGGTCCTGGCTAGAACCAGGCCCCGACAATGGTATGACCTTGCTCTCTACTAGCTAACAGGATTGTATATTTGAGTAGAACAAGATCCCATTCCTCAAAACAAAGCTTCAGGGCAATTATAGAAGACTAAGTTCCTATCTCAGTAGCATACATACTGTGACTTTTCTCTCTAGCCATCTTTTGTCTAAGACTTTCTTGGAAGCTTAGACTGTCTTACATAAGTTTGAGTCGGTCCCTGGACCAAGCTTTAACTTGGCTTCTGTTACTAGGGGATTCTGACAGATGGTCTTGGCTTATGTGAGTACCCATGTCAAGCTACACCCAGCTTGGATCTGAGGAGTCATCAGAGGGATGAACAAGGGCCCTCCCAACTTAATTTTGTCTCCATTTCTAAGCTGCCTAGCTCTGCATACATAACAGTGCCACTAATTTTAAGACAACTTAACTGCTGGGTCTGCTTTGAGGCAGCCACGAATGGAGGCCTCTTTGACTCCTGTGGATCATACATAACAGAAGAATTAGAGAAGATTCTCAAGGGATAACTGGTCCAGTAAGCTCTAGAGCTGTCTAGAATGAGGTGTGGTCACATTCCTGATATGCTATGGTCAGTAGTGTACCATCTCCTTGCTTTTCTGAATTCCTTTCTCAGAGCTTATGGGAAACATGGTTAACTTATACAAACCTAAATACATCTTGTCCTCTTGGAGAAAGTAGAGATGCATAGTCTTGAGTACTATTGTGTACTGTAGTAGAGACACTGTGTTCACAAAAGCTGATCTGCTTCCTCTGAGCATGGTGTTCCTCAGGACTGTGTTCAGTTTTCCTCTCTAATCCAGGTGCTTGATCACTTCTATATTGAAACAGTTTGGGGAGATCCATCTTCTGGGACTCATATCTGTCACCACCTGTCAATTTTATCAATTCTGAGTATTGCTGTCTGATCCTTCAAATCAAAATCAGAAGTAGCCAGTCATCAAAAAGTCTCTGGGCTTCTCTGTAGTGTTATATCCCTTTGGGTCAACATTGTCTCCATTTCTGAGCTGCCTAGCTCTGCAACACCACCAATTTAGTTAAGGCAACTTAACTGCTGGCTTTTCCAAGGCCTAGCTCCCCATGCCTACCTTATGTGAGGACATAGTCAAAAGCTCATGGGTAGATTTGTTTGCCCCTTGCTCACCACTGTGGATCTTGGGTCATATTTCCCTGAGGCTCATGGGATGATTTGAGGGTAATAGGATATAGCCCAGTGCTGCGGGAGCTCCTTCCACTCCATCAGCCAATAGCTTTTAAGATACCAGCCCACTTGGGCATGGTCTCTTTTGCTTTAAAAAGTAGCGGTAGCCCTGCTCTTTTGCTTTCAGCTCCACTTCCAGGTATTAGACTTTGTTCCTGATCATGCAGAGGGCTTGTTGTCTAGGATAATCTGTAGGTTTTCCCCTTAAATAACCCTTTTATTAATTCCAATTAATGGTGTGGGGTTGTTTTGTGACTTAACGTCTACAGTCCAGTGCTTCCTTGTGAGAAGAACCATGTATTTTACTCAGTCCTTTGCTATAATAGTCAATGTCTTGTCACCTGACTAAAGATCATACAAAGGGAACCAAAGACATGACACAAGACACAAGGATCTAACAAGTATTAAATGTTATAAAACCTTCCCTCAAAATGAGCTATAGTCTAAATGCCTGGTCATTTGGAAGGGGCTTCCCATGGTATAAAAGTCAGTAAGAATGTTAGTATGATGACACTACCTGGTAATTAAGTGGGGTTAATCCTAAGAATTAGATTATGGAATCTAATATGGAAGAATATGGAAGATATTTCATTTGATATTAGGAACAGCTTATGGCCTAATTGGTTAGGTAAAAAGAATTCTTAGATCAGGGAAGTGTGGGTGTCTGTAAAAGACCCTTGCCTCAAGGAATAGATTTCCAGTAAGCTCAGCTATGGTTAGGGATGGGCCATCTATCCAGGCAAGGGCTATCAAAAAGGGACCCCATTGTAATGACTTTAAATCAATAAGATGGGTCACCAACTTTATAGTTACAATTTCTTTTGAAAAAATGTCAGATAAAGAGCTGTGGACTTCCCTGCTGAAGGCAGGGTACTATTCTTTGCTTCTTTGGGAGGCTAATTAAGAAGTGCTCAGATGGTTCTGCTACCAACATTGTTTCCACTTTATAATCAGAAAAGATCAAAGTATCTGCCATGGAACATCGAACTGACTCAAAGCAGATACTTTATGAATAACTAGAAGGTATCAGTGTTTCTCATGGGTACAATCTTTTGGCAAATTGCTGTTTCTGTATGTGTTTAAGCCATACCTCACTGGCTTCCTGTGCTTCTGGGGTTTGAATCTGCATACTGGTTTGTGCTCAAATTTTGAAGCATTTTGGCTAACTGACCTTTTTTGCATCTTTAGATCACTTATGCATGTCTCAGGCCACTTGATTTGCTTGCAGTAAATTCACTAGTTCACTTTATTTTTGAAGTTTATTGCTTTGTTCTCTTTCTCCCATATTCTCCCATATCCACTGTAACGTCCATCATAGGAATTAAAATTTCCTGGTTTAGATCATTTTAGCATATGTTTATTAGACATATATGGCATAGGTTTGCTGACCATAAACTGTATGACCATGTATATTCAACTTGGCCAATATTGACCCAACTTAATGCTTTCTGCACCTGTGACTTCAAGTATTTTAGCTTGCCTTGTGCAAGTGGGAAGAACAGACTAATGTCTTTTTTTTTTTTTTTGCCAAAAACCAGATTTGGTTTAATATTGCAACAATAGAAACCAAACCCAAGCACTACACACTGACAACATACTACAACCCAGGAAAGGGGGGCATGCAGAGGCTACAGTCATGAGCTAAATCTTTACAGGGGACCACGGAACTGCCTATGACCCCGTTGTGGCAGTGGCAGTACAAGCAAGTACTATATCTGGAGATGCCATATTCCCACCCAAGCAAAACCTTATTTTCACACAATAGTAAAAGGCATAGTCACTTAAGAGTATGCAGTCCTCACAACCGAAGAGGGTGTGGACCTGCTGCATTTTGGTGACTTCATGGCTTTTTCCAAGCTGCTAGTTCTACAGCAGCAACTAGCGAACAAAGGCCCTCATGGTTTCTGGCTGATCCGGGCACCTTCAAGGGCACAGATGTGAATTTCCATAAGTCTCAGTATTGGCTGCAGTTCTGTATCTCACTCTAAGGAGTAGGTAATGACAGCAGCTAACCCAAACCTGAGATTCCCTTTATCCTTGGAGGCTCTTATTTAGGACCCTGTTCTTGTGAAACACACGCGAGGCACAGCGTGCTGTCCTCCAGGTGTGGGGGCGGAAAGGTGCAGGCTGGCAGCAGGAAAAGAGGGGCAATCACTTTCCCCTCCTCAGGTACCCAGGCTTGTCCAGCGTGGAACTGCAGCCGAACCCAGCCCCTTGAGTCTGTAGGAAGGCTTCTCCCGTGGACCACACACCAGTTTCCCATGGGTTTTTTGGGTGTTGGAATGGACTGCGGTGTCTCATTCTTGTTAGCATTGGCTGCAATTCTGGACCAAGATGCCAACACTGCTTCAGAGGCAGTTGTGGTCACAACGGTCATGATGACTTCGTCATAGAGGACAGGAGTTTCGGTAAAGGCGGGCATCTGCTCCTCAGGTACAGGGACCACTTCAAGCGAAACTATCACCTGAGGACAAGGCTCTTGTCCCCTCTTTTCGTGTGTCGGGAATGTTCTCTAAATCCTGCATTTGTTCGGGGAAAGAACTTGCAAGGAGTCGTTCTTAAGTCTCTAATTTCTGGCCAGCTTCTTGCACCATTCCCGCAAAACATCTCGGTGAATCGGGTTCTCTGGGGGCAGATAATCCGGTAGAGGAGGAACTGGTATTTTTCTAGGAGTGGGTTTTGGAGTCTCAGCACCTCCTGCTTTCTCGTTTGATTTACAATCGTCCTCTTATGCTGCCTTTGGTCTTTTCTTCTTTGCAGGGGGATTTGCAAAGGATGTGCTCGGTTGACTAGACAATCAAGCATTCCACTTCTTGGCTCTTAGGCTCCTCAACTCCTTGTTTCCAGCATCCTCCATCTTCGAATTAGATGAAATCGTTGAAAGAAAATTCTTCCAGCTTCCAAAAATCTAGACTAATGTCTTAAGCAGAGTAAGGGAAGGCTCTTACCAGCCCAAGGACAAGAATGGAGTAATGACTTTGTATAGAATGGGGGAGCTGCCTCATTTGTACATATTTGAAATTCAGATTTAAAATAGATGTCTTGTCTCTGCCTATCAACAGCCTCAAAATCGCTCCACTTGCTTTTAAATGTCTTTAAAGTGTTAAACACCTAAACTTGATCTTGTAACACTATTTCCTGTACTAGTACAACTACCCTGATTTTTCCAACCCATTCCTTGCCTTCTCCCATACATCAGTGAATTTCAAGGTTTTATAAATACAGATGAGGTTTTTGTATTTTCAAAAATAACCTAGACAATGGAAGGACCCTGGCAAGAGACAAGGGAGGAAAGATAGGACTCAGTGAGGGGGGTGTGTCTATTTCTGCCTGCTTGTTTGTGCCAGACAAGATATCTGTGGGAGTCTCCAGTGGAAGACTTCTCTCCTCAGGCTCCAACACTGCCTAGTCCAATTGTTTATTTGGCTTAGGAGTGGACACCAGTGAGTCCTCTGTTCTGGACTCTGGGGACTCTGTTTTATATCTCCAGGGATTGCCTTTGTGAGGCCTTTGAGGGCTTTGAGTAGTAACAAGGCCTCCCTTGTCTAAATTCTATGTGTGAAGATTTGATACCTATTATCCGTGTCACACTATTAAATAAGACACAGGACATTGACCTTCCAAGTTCAAAACATTGAGTAGTCTTGTCTATAAATGCATGGCCATGTGGAATACTGGAAATGGGTCTCACTGAACTTTAGTGAAGAACTTCTTCCCTATTGCTTGGGAGTGCAGGTCCCAGGCTCAGCTTCCATACTTCATGGAATACTCTAGGCAAAATCAAATAGATTTTGAAGTAGATTTCCTAGTAAATGAATCCAACTATACTGTTCTTAGGAGCATTGCTGGATCACTGTTGATAAAGGAGGCTTTGGGGAAACAGGTATTGGGACCCTGAAGCTCTGGAGCCCAGTTGCCATCAGCAGGTGAACTCATTAGGACACTGGAAGATGTAATAAACTTCTACTGTCAAAGGGGTCTGAATGGAGTCAGCTGGGGTACTTAGTCTTTGTATATTGTCCTATACTCTATTTGTTCAGAAGACAAAACCACACTTTTAGTATTGTGTATAATGGAGTGATGTCATGTTTTCTAGGTCTTGTCTGTCACCTCAACTTATATTCAATGATTCAAGAGAGCTGCTGGATGCTCACTATAAATCCAGAAACCTCAATTCTCGCAGAGCCCTTTTTCAGGAAGGCTCCCAGCAAACCAATGTAGAGTTAGCTTGAGATTCCAACATATATGCAGTCAATGGGCATAGGCAGAGAAAGCGTAGAATCTTTGATCTTGCATTTCTGCATGGTTTATGTAGAAAACATAAATACTCCATGACTCATGAAGGCTTCGAAGGCGACACAGATTTCGGGTTCTGCCTGTGTCCTATCCTCTTCCACCCTAGAATTTGGATACCATAAATAGCCTCTGGATTGATGGGAGATGGCTTTGCAGAAGCCCCCACTGCCCACTGAGCTCTAGAAAGAGCTGGGCCTCTTTAGAAAATTTAGAAAAGATTAATCACTTACTGATTAATCACTAGACAAGGTCACTAGTGCTGGATCCCCTACCTGCTTCTCCTTTACCTAAAGAAAGGCAGACTTAACACAAGTTTGACCAGTAACCCACTAAGACATAGGCACCAGGAACTCAGTATTATGTCACAGTAGCTTGGCACTTCTAGTTAATGTATTTTCTGTTGCTGTAACAAAGCTATGTCCGAGGCAACGTATAGATGGGTTTGTTTGGTTTTACAGTTTGAGTTTAAGATTCTGCCATCATAGTGTGGAAGTATGTCAGCAGACATAACAGTCGGAGAACCTGAAGACTCGTATCTTGAAGCTCACAAATATGTAGTAGAGATCAAACTAGAATTGGTGACAGTCTTTAAACTCTGAAACTTGCCTCCAGTGACATATTGCCTCCAACAAGACCAGGAGGCCAAGCATGCAAGTGCTGGACATTATGGGGGATACTTATTACTCAAACCACCAGTTATTGAGCAAAATGTGGCATGTTGGCCTGGAGAAAGAAATCTTAATATAGTTCTTTTAATCTCACAGACTTGAGACAAATTGATTTTAATGAGTAAGCTTGTTCTCAAATATGAGGGATCATTAGGAATGGGGTAGACTGTTGCATTTTTATAGAGCAGAAAATACAATGTTTACACCCTACCCTCCTATCCACTTTCATTTGTTTTGAAATGTTTCATTTTTTTTTACTAGTTCTATTGTTATAAGATTTCAGTGACATTAAATGCACTAACATCATCTTCCCCGACAATTCCGTCTTACAAAGTGAAAACTTTCCCGCTCTTAAGAATTCTCCCTCCTTTCCTCAGCCACTGTACCACTTTGCTTTGTCTCTCTGGTTTTCCATAGTTATTTAATCTTGCATTGGGTTACTGATTCCTCCTAAATGACATAGGAGAGCCTTGTGTATTGGAGATACTAATAACCTATCAGACCTACCATTATAAATACTACCTAGCCAGTTAGGGGTATGCTATGCCACTTGAAGTAGGGGCTTCTTCAGAATGTGGAGACTGAGTTGATAAGTGATAGGCATGAACAGTGACCCCCACATGGAGAGGTGGTCTATTAGATTTGGAACTGGTAAAAAATAGAGCCTTTAAGAGCACATACAGAAACACAGATGTGGTCAAAACTTCAAAACTAGCTGTTGGTGAGTAATTCCTCGACAGCCATGGCCCTCTTGTCTCTGTTCCACCTGCCTGAATGTTAAACTTCATTCTCTAGGTTGGGGTTTCTTGGTGTCCAGACCATCTCCCAGCTTCCATGTTCAAAGTTAGCTAATCAAATCAAAATGCTGCAGAATCTTCACTGGCTCTTTATATTCCCTTCAGAGAATACGAGTGATCGGATGAAATGCCACTGTTTAGAACCAAATAGCCACTTTTTCCTAAGGTAACACTGTCAAATCAAGATCCATGTCTTGGCAATAGGCAAGCATTCTTGGGAGGAATTCTATTAGCTTAGGTTGTTTTTAACTTTCTTTGGGTCACCTAAACTCTCCCTGCGTAGAGGCTGAAATATCACTGTTGGCATTTTACCTCACTGTCTTTAGAATTGAAATATGGATTAATTGCTGCAAAGATGTTTGACTTCACCTTAGTGTGCTGGTCCTGCTGGCCTGGAACGGAAACAGAGTTGAAGGAAGTCAGGATTAAACACGCAGACACCCCTAGTTGCTGCTAAAAGAAGCCCGTTTTTGAACAGCAGCACGGAGATTTTTATAGCTAACAGTCAGATGGGCCAACAGGTGAAGACCTCATCGCCTGATCCTCAATCCAAGGCCAGGGCAATATGTGCTCAGGAAGCAGGGTTGGTAAATACTTTGACACAGCTCTCAGAAGCTCAAATCCAAAGGGCAAGAAAAGGTCCCTAGCGGGGAAGAGCAGCTGGAGGCCCCGTAGCTAACTGTAAAGGCATATCCCAGTTGCTTTTAGGCTGCTGTGCTTAAAAACACCATGGCCAAAAGGCAACTGAAGGAGAGGGAAGGGTTTATTTGGCTTATTTCCTTGTCATATTCTGTCACTGAGGGAAGTCAAGGCCAAGAACCTAGATAAAGCAGAGACCATGCAAGGAGTGCAGTTGACTGGCTTGTTTGGCCTGCTTTCTTGCACAACCTAGGATACTTCCTTATACAGCCTAGCAACCATCCGCAATAGGTTGAGTCTTCCCATAACAATTAAGAAAATGCCCCAAGGCCATGGCCTGCAGATCAATCTTAACAAAGACAATTCTTCAGTTTATACATATTTGGGAAGGAGGTAATCTTTATCTGTCAAGTTGACCAAAATCTAGCCAACAAAAATTCTCCATTGACTTTTGGGGGTGGGAGCGAGGCTTAAGTGAGGTTATAGGGACCCAAGCAGGTAACATCGATCAAAGGTTAAAGCATCAGTTCCAGGAATGAAAATCTGATCCCATAAGAAGCTGTGGTTCCTTCCTAGACAAATGGCCAAAATCTACTGTCATCCTAGAGACCACAAGTAATTTCATTTTAATGGACTATGTGAATACACTAGATCCCGTGTGACTGAATCCTGACTCTTCATGAAGCTTAGGAATTGTCGTCTAGCATGTGCCTCTCACCTGTTCTGGGGTACCTGTCTCAACGTGTTCCTGCAGCAAAATACATGATTGGCTCAGATATGCTTTTCTGTGGTGGGAAGTGTGAAAGAGTGCATTTGTAGGGCAAAGGGGTCTCTCATATGAACATAGATCAACTAAGGGAACAGTTGGGAACATCTTAGAGGTATTATGAAAGGGAGGGGGGGTATGAGAGGCTCAAGTCAAAACTATACACCAGCTTCTTGACTGCGCCTCAAGCGGCAGCCCTTAACAGGCTTTCCTGAAATGTGGAGACTCGATCCACTGTGGTGTGAAGCAAGCAGGGCAAAGTAGAGCAACTGAAAATGTACATCTTAACCTGCAAACAGGGAAGCAGAGAGCTTACTGGGAGTGTTAGGAAGTCTTTGAACCCTCAAAGCCTGCCCCTGTATATACTAAAGTTACCCAAATCTCCAAGCCCTATGGGGGAGGGCATTCTCATCACAAATCTCAACTATAGCCTCCTATAAAGATCAAATAACGTTACATACTTCCAACACAATGGCACAAAATATGAACCTCATTTCAAAAAGAATGAGTTGAGTAGAGAAGATTACATTCTAAAGCAAGACCCAACAACTGTAAGATACTTAAGTTCCCATTTCATACATAAGGAAGTAGAGAATCGGGCTACTCATGCATCTTGCATGAAGCTTTTGCATAAAAGCACCTGGCTGGTTTCAGATACCTTTAAGCCTGGTGCCCTTTTCTGTAGCTTACTGCCTCAGAACAAAAAATGGCTTCACTTGTCTGACAATTTAGTCAAATGCAAGCAAGAAATCTCCTGAAGATCAATTTTAATTAAGAAAACATCTTCGTTCCAAGGGGGAAATTTGGACTGGTTGCACGTGTACAGACTGAGAATAAGACTTAATTAAAATCCACCTCAGCCATGGAAGTGGTTCATAAACTTGACCAAGTACCTTGCCCCAGTCCTGTTAGCTATAGAGAGAAGTGTTAGCATTGCTGTTAAGTATTAATGATAGTATAAAAAACACTGGCCATCTAAACACAACCTGAGATCAATGGTGACACCCCAATCTAAAACTCCAAATTAGATCCCCAGAGTAAGAAGTGAAAACTTAAGAACCAAAACCCTTGATTAAGACTGTGACTTTGGGCCTCACTAATCAATACTTGACATATTTGGGTGAGTATTTCAGATGACGTGTAATGAAGACTGTTGTTTAAGTTGGCTTCTCCTGTGCTGAACACTGTGCAAGGTTTTAATACAATATTTTGTGCTAATCATGAATTGGATAGGAAGATGTCTGCCATATGAAATAAGGTTTCAGAGTTGGGGTGTAAGTCATTTCTGCCAGGTTGGGCTTGAACCTGCTCCAAGGCTGTACTGCCTTCGTGTCAGCTGGAATTTCCTGCAGGAGCCGTCTCTGTCAGGAACATTCCCTTTTGGAAGATGTGAGTTTCTCCTGGGATCCAAGCAGATGGGATTTTTGAGACCTTCCATTCCAAGGTTATATAAGCAGTATGTAAACTTGGTGGTGGTGGGGGGTACTCTTCAGGAGAGCTTGTCTGAAACATCCTTTGGATAGCTTACAGTGATGCAGACTTTGGGAATCATCTCATGTTGTAGGTAGATGCCTTGGTGGTATAACTGCCTATAAGTTGAGCCTGGGAGAAGTCCCAAGAGGGCAGTTACCTTCGGGTCAATCATGCTGCTATGAGTAACTCAAGGGACTCACTGCTTCACCAAGTTGAACTCCACCAAGAGAAGGGCGGGCATTCGGCCAGTGCCCCTTTCTGCTTTGGGTAGTAGCTGCTTCTCGGCATCCTTCTGGAGGAAGATGACATGGCCAGAGCCTTAGTTACCATGACGAAAAGCAACTTCGAGTATAGCTTATGACTCTAGAGGCTAGAGCCTATTATCGGGGGGGGGGGGTAAGGCATGGCACGGCAGCAGGAGCAGAAAGTTGGCCAGTCACTTTTTATCCACATACAAGCAGGAAAGAGTAGGAAGTGGGGCAAGGCTATGATCCCGCAAACCCCACCCTCTGCGAGATACTTGAAAGAACTACTTTATAAATGTTGGCATAACCTCTCCCCCAAACATTATCAACTGAGGGACCAAATGTTCAAAACATGAGCCTATGGAGGAGGACATTTGTCATTCAAGACACCACAGTTGCAAATGACAAGCATGAAATTAGAGCCAGGCGATATTTTTCCCATAATATAAACAACTGAATTAGTGCTGGTCAAAAATGAAGATCTGTTTCTCTACCCATGAAGAATGGATGCTGTTGAGCTGTTCTCATAAGCAAACCTCCTTTAAGACTTGGGAGAGATGTTCTGTTCCAGGTCATGCAGGTGGCCTTTCCTTCATCACATCTGTCCATCTAGTGAAATGACCTTGGTCCTCTTGCTACCCAGAGTTTCAATTTATATGCAGAATGAAAGGTGCAGGCCTCTCTTTCCCAGAATCTTAATGCAGACCTGCAGCATGGGGATGCTACTAAGGTGGCTCGTGTTTCCTTATTACAAATAAGTGTTAAAATCTCTTACCAGAAGTAGGTGATGCCAACTTCAAAACTCAACTGCTCTCAATGTAAAGTGCTGCTACTTCATGAAGGATGCTAGGCTAGGTGTTTCAGGACATGCAAACATAAGGCTGTGACAATGTATCTTTTGTCTATAATTTTCCATGACATGGCATAGTAGTAATGATACTTGGAATATTTAAAGTGGGGATAATCAGATTAATGCACTCGAGAATATTGGCTAGTGTGAGTAATTAGGCCTTGAACACATCTCAGTATATCCCATTGCCCATGTTTCTCTTTAGAGCGCTTTCCAGCCATGTTATCCTATAATCTTAAGTAACCCCTTTTTTTGTGATGCAGCCACCAATCTGATAATGAATTCCAACCTTGCAAAGTTCCAAGGCTTTGGAGATACTGATTTTTACCCTGTAGACACTCAATTACCTGACTTATAATAAACGGGACAATATTGATTTGGAGATTTTTATGGCCAGATGACAATTAGGTGCCTGGAAATATGTTCATTAGAAATGCAGTCCACTTATGTTTATGAAATTATGTTGATGGATGGAATTTTATGCATATGCAATCCCTCTCATTTAATACTATACCTACATTTCTAACTAATGTTTTTTTTTGTATAAGTTAGAGAATTTCAACTCGTATAATAAATGGGTATGTCTGGAAGACAGCCTCACATGAAGTGGGGAGAGCTTAGGGGGTTTCCTCTGGGTTTTCCTTCTATCAGTCTATGGGGACTTATGTGCAATTCTGTCATGTGAATAGTTGAACCAGAAAACATTCTGCCTCAGGGAAAGGTGTGTGTGTGTGGGGGGGGGGGGATTAAAGAGAACTCTGGCTAGTGATCTTTGGAGTGTGGTTATCTCTTCTATGCAACAGCTCCGTTTAAATGCACTAAAGAGCTTTAGTTCTACATAGTTCCATAATTGTCCCTTCAGTCTGTGCAGTCAATGGTAAAAGGCATTTGTTCAGACTGCATTTCTGTTGCCACTTCCCGACTCCCACTGCTTTGAACAAGCTGTTATCTCTGCTACAAACCTCATTCAAGGTGGCTAAGTAGTCACCAAGCCTCAAAGGTGAGGACAGTTTGTGTGAAATGTCCCGCTTTTCCTGGAAGATGGTTCTTGAAAGAACAAAGGCATCAGTTGCCACAGCTAAATGCAGTCCGTTGCTGATGGTGGCAGACTGACACTGTACCCTGTCCTTGTGACATCTTCAGTCATACACGTCTTCTCCCTATTCTGTTTCCTGATCTCTGCCATGCCACCCATGTGTCCCATGCTGTTTGGGTAGGAACCTAAACGAAAAAGGGGTTTACTACTTGTTAATTATAAACAGTTTGGCCTATTAGCTCAGACTTAACAAGCTCCTATGACTTTAACGCATGATTTTCTATGTTTAGCCACGTGGCTTTGGTACCTTATTCGTGAAGCATTCTCATCTTGCTTTTGCTCTTTTCAGAATTCTTAGTCTGGTTGCCCTGCCTATACTTTCTCCCTGGCTACTTACTGGTCAATCAGCGTTTTATTAAGAGTAACAAATAATAAGAGTAACAAATCTTTACAGTGAGGCAGAGCATTTCTCACAGCATTTCACTCGTTTTCCAAAACAAGAACTGACTCTAATCTCCTTTGTTTAGCTTTGTTCCTGATTATTGTCCAAAACAACTTGTAAACCAACACACTAAACAAAGACAAACACCCATAATCTTTCTGGGGCATAGTTTTCTAGGCTTCCTCCTGATTGGGGAGGCTGATATTCTTATGGGGAAAATGCCAAAGAAAATTTAGGATTATGGTCCAGTACTGATTATAGTATTCTGTGAGGCTGGATCATCTCAGCCAGCAGTCTTAAACTGCTCTGGATGGTAGAATTCAGAAGAAACTGCAACAGAGGCATCCTAAAACATTAGACCACCTGGGCCATCCACTTTTTTCTTTTGGGATGCTAAATCGTACCACACGGACATGTGCTCAACTATGTTAACAGCATTACTTGTAATAGCCAGAACCTGGAAACAACCTAAATGCCCCTAGACTGAAAGAATGGATAAAAGTGGCATGTTTACATAATGAAGTACTACACCGCAGGGAAAAATGACATTGAAATTTGCAGGCAAATAGGATCTAGAAAACTTTGGGGGTAACCCAGACTCAGAAAGATTAATATTTAGTCTCATAAGTGGCTTTTAGACAGAAAGAAAAACCAGCCTACAATTCACAGCCCTGGAGAACCTTAGACAATAAAGAGGACCCTAAGAGAAGATAGACAAGATCTGAGTAAATAGACAAGATCTGAGTAAATTACAAGTGTGGGGATCATTGGGGGGGGGAGGTAAGAAGAGAAAGTTTAAGTTTTTCTTAAGTATATAATCTGTCTGTGTATGTCTGCAGGCCAGGCCAGAAGAGGGAACCAGACGACATTACAGATAGTTGTGAGCCACCATGTGGTTGTCGGGAATTGAACTCGGGACCTTTTTGGAAGAGCAGGCAATGCTCTTAACCACTGAGCCCATCTCTCCAGCCCCCGAGAAAAATAGTTTAATAAACAATTTTAAAAAGTATACTATTTGTGGCTTTACCTCATCAGGTAGAAGGTGTTATATATAAGCCACATTTTCCTGTTAAGCTAAGGACTCCTGTTAACATGGGAAAGAACTGAGTTTGCTAGTCAGCCACCATCCGATGTCTGGAGAGGGCATATGAAACCAGTGTGGCCAAAATTGTCCTGCTTGGAGTAAATGCTCCTGGGACCCTAAACTGCAGAATTACTGAGTGGCAATTTTGTCTGGGGAGGTGAATGACTAGAATGAAAAAGACACTTAAAGACAATCTTTGTGGGTGTTGGGTCCTTGCGGGGCCATGCAAAAATGGGGACAGACCACCAAAGTCTAATAAACCAGAAGCAAACTTTGTTCTAGAAACAGAATCCAGGAAAAAATAAAAATCTCCATGTGGCACAAAACTTATCAGCTAGCTGAGATCATAGCCAGAGATATATTTTTGTAAGGTTCTGTGGCAAAGTTTCTGAACCCACCCTATAGTAGGGGGGCAGCAAGCATTAGGTCTGAATAAAAGAGTTAACACTCTCAAGGGTAAAACTCTGATACAGATTGCCTTACTTTACAATCTCCATTAACAGTTTTTCAGTTAAACTGGAGTTTGTACTTAATCTTTTGCTTTCCTTGATACTTCTAGGTAGTGTGTACTGAACTCCTGTGTTCTCCCATTTGATGCTGCCAGTTCTACATAGCAAGGATATTGCATAACCCAGAGGTCATAATCTATTTTCTAAAAGTTGACCCAGGTCATATCTGTAGGCTAGCTCTTAGCTTGCAGAGATGCTTTGGCCTTGTAGACAGAGCTATGGGTTGTAAAGCGGAGTTAACCCACTGTTAATAGTGCTAATCCTTAAGCTACTGAGAAAGTCGACAGTCTGTTCTCATTCTATGCTTACAACTCTATTTCTACATTCCTATTTCTGAAATCTACATTTTAATATTTTCTTGGACCCTTCAGTTGGATATTTTGTTTGTACTGTGTAACAAAGCTTGCCTGAGTTTCATTGCTAGCTATCCATAGAGGCCAGGCAGTGGTAGCACACACCTTTAATTCAGCACTTGGGAGACAGATCTGAGTTCAAGACTACCCTGGGCTACACAAAACTGATCCAGTCTAAAGAGCCAGGTGATGGTGACAGCCTCATACCCTTGACTAGGGAATCACACACCCTTAATCTCCTAGCACTAGGCAGGTGTGAAGACAGGAAGGGGATATGACTGGGCAGAGAACTATAAGGCAAGAGGAGACGGCTCAGCACATTCAATCTGAGGACTTGTAAAGACAGGACTACCTTTCAATATGAAATCGAGGTAAAATAGTGACTGGCTACTCTGCTTCTCTGATCTTTAGCTTTTACCCAGCTTTTAAGACCAATCAGAATTTGAGCTATACTTTGGGAGGGGCAGCTGAGAATTTCCTCTCAAAATAGCACTGGGGCCTCATGGTTGGAGATCTAAGAAAGGTTTTTCCTCTTGTTCTGGCAGGGTAATGCTCAAGAGGAACCCTGGGCCTTCTGCATAACAAATGTTTCACCCCAGAACACTGGGGCAAAGGTTTTTCTAAGTGTCCCATCTTCCCCAAAGTGTAGGGAGGAATACAAGAAAAAACTCATGCAAGGGTAACAGGACAGAAAATCTCAGTGGTTTAAATGTTAGATAGTAGAGCCTCTCTTCCCTGTTCTGCACCTTTAGCACACTGTAGCAGGGTTCCAGGATAATGGGTGAGAACAAAAAGCTCCCAAAAAGATTCATGAAGAAGGAAAAAGGGAGGGAATCTCCAAGGCAGGAGTTGGGAAGGAAGGACCTATGCAACACAGTGAAGCTTGGGTGCTCCGTGAACTAACTTGCCCTCATACTGCATATGCTTGCCTCTGGTTCTGTTGCTTCAGACATGTCTAGCTTCTACCAGCAAAATCAAACACAAACCAGTAAAAGTTGCTTAAATGAGTCATCAGGTACAGATTCCAGTCATAAAAATTCAGTTATGCTCCAACTAAGGAGAACTTTAACCTGTCTTTAACCCTAGTTAGTCTCAAGTACATATGAAGTCATGTCAACCCTTGACCATGGTTCTTTGACAAGGCCCATACCAACATCTTAAGTAGGTCACAGGGAATGGAGCACTACTGACAAAGATTCATAAGAGATCCCTAACTGTTCTCCTCTATCCTGTCGTACCCTCCCTCCACATCCACCCGACTATACTCAGAAAAGGCCGCATAGTGATAGTGACTTTCATAAAACCAGAAGGGCTTCACCAGAAACGGGGGATGATCTAGAAACTTGATGTTGAACTTGGAATTTTTTTCAGAGTGCAGACACAATCTTAAATTACTCTGTCGATGGCATCTTGTCTGGAAAACATTGAGATAGAAATGTAGAGGAGCATCAGTAGACACTGTCAGTAAAAATTGTTTTTGCTGAGATTTTAAGGCTTCTCCATAGACTTTATGCTGTATAGGGCAGGGACCTGTGAGATTTTAAGATGGTTAGTAGGAACTTCTCAAACTGAAATGTGAAGACAATGAAACTAAAAATGGAACGTACCCAATAGTGGGGGGGGGTGCAGTTTCCCTGAGTCTTGGGTAATTAGAATACCTGATAGAGGGGATAGAGTAGAAAACATAAAAATAACTAGCATATTTCCCCAATGACGACCTCAATACCTCTGTGGACCAGATTCATAAAACTAATAGAATTCCAAACAGAACAACCACTAGCCCACCTCTGCATAATCCAGAGGCTGAAAGCCAGCAAGAAGTCAGGTGGCAGGAGAGATCTTACTGAAACAATGGTGAACTCAACAAAGTAGTCCATGGCAAACATAAAAGCAAAAAAATAAAATATTAAACGTGAGAAAGAGCCTGAGAATTCAATACCTAAAACCAGCCTATAAAAGTAAATTTTCCACACGATAAGTAAATTTTCATGCACATAAAAGTCCAAGGCAATTCACCGTTATATTTGTGCTTCAGGAAATGATATCTCGTTGAACCACTGATGTGCATAATTAATGCATGCTAATAAAAACAAAACATTTCAAGGCAAAACAATTCAGAGCATGAACTCAAATGTATACAAATAAGGGAAAATGTCAGAATAGGTTAATACCTTGCTGATCAATCTAGAGGGTGGCTGTTTAAGGCATGGGTAGTAAACATTCTTGGGTTTTCCTAATATGTGGAAGGCCACAGGACAAAGATGGTCAACTCTGGTAGGATGAGCCGGAGGTGGCAGCTGTTGGACATCTATATCCTCATACTCAGATACCCTAGGATTTCGTTTGGTCTTCGTTCGCTGCCTTTCTCTGTAGGCCAGTTTGCACCAGATGAGTCATAGAGGCTGATATTCCAACAGGAATGTGGCCACATTGCTGTAATATGCAAGGGCTGAGCCAGGCTGGCAGCCTGAGTCAGACATTGGGTCAGGGTCAAAGATAAACCTGACCAAGCAAATGATCTCTGTACAAGAGCAATTCTCAGGGTTTAAGGGGGGGGGTGTCTTCTCTTTGAATTATATCTATGCAGTTCCCAGAATGTATATTCCAGCCCAAATGAGCACTTTTCTAATATAAAAGATAAAGAATCTTGAGCCTTTCTCAGATAAGTCAGAAACTCCCAATCTATGTTAAACAGACTCCAGATATTTGTGCATAGATTTGTGTTTCTGTCTTGGACCATAGAAGCTTCTTAATGCAGGTAGTGGTTAATGAAGAGATGCTTATGTCTCAATACTTTCAACAGCAATGCAGTGTTGAATATTCGACCGCAGATGTACGTATATATAAATGCCTTCTCTACCACAGGCTCAGGGACCATGATGGGAAGGGAGGGGGTGAGAAGCCAGAGGATGGAGAAGAGCACTGTAAAATGCCATCTGTTCTCTGGGAGGGGCTGCTGAGGTGAGGAAAAGTTAGATTAAGAGAAATGGAGACAGAAACAGAGGATAGGCTGGGAGGGCTGAAGGGCAAGACCAAACAGCCCCCAGGTTTATTTCTCAGACAACGGCTATGCTTCTATTCTAATTACAGGCAAAAAACAGACCAAAGGGCAGTACAGTCAGCTAACCACCTCCCTGCACTGTCCTTGGGAGGAAGCTCAAACAGGTGCATTACCTTATTCAGTTAAGCAGCTTCTAATCTCTAACGAGGAGTGCCTCTGGCTGGTATACACCAGTCCAAAATCTTATAAGAAAAATGTGCTCTTCCAACTGGGCAAGAAGAATGCTCTTTCCCATGGGCTTAATCAGAACTCTCTTAATAGCCCTCTGAAAGATACCCGATTCGGGTGTTCTCCCCTCTAGGACCCTGCTGCCCAAGAACCAAGATCAGTCCACACTGGATGCAAAAGCAAGAGGTGTTTTTATTTGTTTACACGGGCGCCCGTGGATGCTGCAGCTTCGGGTGGCTGAGCATGCCGGGCTAAATTTGGGACTGGTTTATATAGCAAGAAGCGAGCTTACAGAAGCGGATGCATTCTCAATGGTTATTTCAGATAAAACGGTGGGGGTCAGGTCAGGGACGGGCTGTCTATTCATCTCGAATACATGGGAATAAGTTAAGGCAGCCCACTCTGGGCTTCCTGCTCCCTTTTTGTCTTCTATCGGCCGAAGGCTGATCTCCAGGTATCTGACTACAGATATCCTGTTTTCTCATCAGGGACCCATCCTGTCTCAGGGTGACAGATATCCTGTTTTTCTTTTCAGTAGGGGCCCATCTGACCTCAGGGCGATTATGCTGGCCTGGGAACAGCTTGACCTGGTTTGGACTATAGCTACAATGGGAATTCCCAGAGATAGGCGGGCGGGGGTCTTTCACCCTCAAGGTTACTGGAAAAAGAGCAAGCCTGAACTCAAATGACTAAGTTAGGAATAACTCCTGATGGAAACTGAGTCACATGTGCGCTTCCAGACATAATAGCTGTTGCACACATGAATTCAGAGAAGCTGTGGCTAGATACATAAACCTCTGTATAAAGTTGAGCCAGTTAACAGTTTCAACTTTTAAAGGTGGGGAAGGCTCGGAGTCTCTACCCCTAGCTGGGTATCCATTGGCAGTTGATGACTGCTAGAAAAAACTGCCTTTAGGAACGTGGCCACTGATAAGGTTCCCCATGCCCTAGAGGATGACCTTATACCTGTGTGCGTATCTTAAGGGTATAATTATGATTTCACATAAGCAGATCTGTAAGTGGTGGCCCAATGGAGAATGGTGTGACCGCTAGTGTGTAATATCTACAGATGCAGAAAAAGCACAAATTACCTCTAATCAGGTCAACAATGAATCTCCATTCAAGGCTTCATCAGCCTACGGCTAACGTGTGCTTGATCCGGTATTATGGAGCTGTAGCTTCACTTCTGAAGCCGTCTTCTACAGTCTTATAATAGCCCTTGTCTAATAACAGAAGTGTTGGGTTCTATAGTCTTGATAGCTTAAGTCTGTAGTCGTAAATGACCCAGTTTTTATAACTTGTTACAGTAGCACAGGCTGACGGTGTCCTGACACCTTAAAAATTACAAAACCATATGTGGGGTCTGTTGGAAACTTCTGTATCTTTACAGTGAGTTGACAAATACACATCTGAAAGAAGAATCTTTCCTAACCTAAAGGCCATTCAGAACTTGCTCCACATGAAGCATGGCTGGCCCGGACTTTTCCTTTCATCCCTGCAAGAGCTGTAGAAGAGATACAGCAGTCCATTTGTGCCTGCTAAACTTGTATTCTCATGAACTCTATAACAAGGTTTGGAGTCTTCCCCCCAACCCCCTGGCACTCAGAGCTCTTGTCGAAACCTACAGTGGATCTACTTAACTATTCATCCTCAGTATCTGGAGGTAGCTGAGTTTATTCCCTGTGTTGCTCTTAGTCAAGAACGAACACTACATCCAAAAGCATGGATCTCTAGGTCTTTGTATCTAGTAAGGGACAGATGTAAATACACGCCAGTTTGTGATAAGCTCAAGATACTCCAAGAGACTTCACGGGAATGTTACCCTTGGTATATTATTCGTGTCACCCTTGATGTATTATCCTAATTGACTTTATCCACTATTCTCAATTCTTAATGAGTCATTTCACATAACCATCTGTGGAATATGATGGAAGGCAGTTATGGAAAGTGGCTTGGAAATAGATTCCAAGAATGGAATTCAGGGGCCTTATCACTCATCAGTAAGTGACCAAGACCATCCCCAATTGACAGTGGTAAAATGGAGAGACTTCTGTCAAATGGTGGGGCAGTGCTACGACTTCAGCTTTCACCAGTGACTAGAGCTGGAATGTTTGAAGCAGAAGGGGGGGGGGTTAGACACAAGAGAAAGTAGTAGCTGTCATTAGGACCCTAGATGCCAAATGGAGGCATTGGGTCTCTTGGTTGCCATCTAAAGATTCTGAACTCTCAAGTTCACAGGGCAAAGCCTCTGAACATGACTATAAAGAGAACTTCAGATAAGCCTTCTCAGGCTGTAATGGGAGCCTTTTATCAAAAAGCCAAGGTTTTTCTGTAGAAGGAGTGAGGCACTGAAGCTTAGAGTTCGGAACATTTTAGATACCGCTAGAGATCCTAGGTTCCCTGGGGCCTCTGGGCATGCAGCGTTGCTACAGTTAGGCTGTTGAAAGATATTGGACCTCTTCATTTATGGTCATCTATAGACTTTCAGCTAAGGTGGGGTGTTCGGAAAGTCCAATACCTGCCCCTCCAATATATGGACTACTTCACTTCTGGACTCCGCCAGCATTGCTCCAGTTCCGTTACCGTAATATTTAAAGGAGAGTGTAATAATTCACCAGAGAAGCTGCAATCTGGCCAAAATGTAAAAAGGAGCCAGAGGAGTATTAGCTGAGTAGATCTTCAGGCACTGTTACAGGCAAGGTGAAATAGAAGGCTGAGTCTTGAGGCTAGGGATCTGTCTTGGCAAGGGTTGTGAGAATAATTTTTGGGGAAGAGTATGTTAGCTTTTCTAGAAAACAATATCTCAAGATGAGGAAAAGAGCTTCTAGCACTCAAAAGGAAGTAACCCAAGCCGGGCGGGGAAGGTTGACTTTATATATGTAACTAGCCAGTTTCTCTGGGGGAGAACAGGATGTGCGCTTTATGAGCTGCAATGTCTTGGTACGGGGAAGCAACTGGCATCTCCAGTTGGAGGCTGGTGTCGACATGCTGTCAGAGCTGGGTCTCTGCTCTCAAGAGATTCATAGTGTTGTAGAATAACAGACATAAACAAGGCTGATAAAATCGCTATTTGAAAGCTGAATCACCATGACAACCAGGAACTTCAACTTTACCCATGAAGCTTTGCTGATATACTTTAGATTCCATCTTCTACTGGCCAAGAAAGAGGAATAACCAAGGAATGTATATGGGTGTAAATATGTGCACACCCTGGGAAGGAAAGAGAATGGGAAGTCCTGGTCTCTGAAGTTTTATAACTTAACTAAGCCTCGATGTCCTCACCTACTGTCCTGGGTAGTTCAAGTTAACAAAAGCTAAAGTCTTGTGGAGTCATCAATTGAAGTCCCCATCTCTCCAAAGATTGGACTTAGTGATTTGATGGGTGGGGTGCCATTGTCCCCTTGCTGGTAGGGGTGCTGGGTAGTGTGGGTTCTATAAAAAAGCAGGATAAACAAGCCAGAGGGAAGAAGCTGATAAGCAGCAGCCCTCCATGACCTTTGCATCAGCTCCTGCCTCGAAGTTTCTGCCCTGTTTGAGTTCCTATCCTTTCTTCATTCAGGGATTGAATAATGATGCGGAAGTGTAAGCCAATTCTTCCTTTCCTCCAAGTGGCTTTGGTTCTGGTGTTTCATATCAAGGCAATAATTAACTCTAACTATAAAGGAGATGATTAGAAATGAGTTTAGCTTTAAAATATTTTTGTGGCCACTGAACTGCTTTGTTCTAAGAGTTAGCAGGGACTTAGAATCTTCCAGAAAGAGTCCCATCAACCCCCATGCTTTTATCTCTGCCCATTCTTTTATAATGCATTTGTTTCCCAAATATAACAGGGCAATGTGAAGATTGTGCTTAAGCAGATTACTTAAGCAGATATACAATTTGGACAGCAGCGCCACTGACACATGGCTTCAATATGACCTGTTTTGGATTTCCATCTCTGCCCTGTCTAATGTGTGGGAGACATTAAAATCCTAACAAGTTTTCAGATGTATCATGGGCTTTTCAAGTTCATTGCTATTTTAAAAGTAGTACCACAAAAAAAAACCCACTGAAAATTCCTACAAGGAAAGAGATTGATGTCTCCCACGGAGATGAAATAGGAGGATGGGCATCTGAAAGGATGCTCCAGTTCTCCATAAGCAGAGGATTTGGGTCATATACAGAATACTTGTATATTTATAACCCATTCTCTATCTGCTTGGAGAAAAATCTCTTTAAAATGTACCCTGGGAAATGAGCCTGAGCCCTGACAGTCACCTTCTTGAGTGCTGCAAGCCACTCTGTGTGCAAATACGCTCATGCCACTCGGCTAGATTCTGGATCTTCTCTTGTCCTCCTAACCCTTCTGATGCCATGGCCTGAAGTCTTAAAGTACAGGCACATCCTACTTTCTTCTGTTGTGATGATCTAACATGAGCAGAAATAATTTAGTTGAGGGAAGTTATTTCTTCCACACCATAGTGCATTAACAAGGGTTGCTGGGGCAGGAAAGATGAATCCAAAACTGAATGACGGCTTTTACCGCTTTCTTATACACCCCAGGACCCACATGCTCAGGGATGCCACCACCCTGGGCCCATATCAATGAGGAACGTAATCATAGATGTGCATACAGGCCAAGCCTGTATGGAGGCTGCAGTGCGCAACGCCTGTCTGTGCTCTGTGCGCTACCATACAGTTCCCGAGCCTCGGGCAAGGGGCTGGATGCTGAAACACACAACACACATAGACATGGACCCCTAGTCACTGATAAGAAGCCCTCTATTCAATAGCGCCATTGGAGGCTTATATACCCAACAATCAAATGGGCCAACAGATGCAAACCTTGTCCTCTGATCAAGGCCAAAGCAACATATGCTCATGAAGCAGAGCTGGAAAACAACTTTGACACCGCCTTTAGTAACTCAAATCAGAAGGAAAGTAAAGATCTCTAGCAGGGAAGAGCAGCTGGAGGCCAGGACTCCAAATGGTCCCAACAGGCAATTCCTGAGAGTTTCTCCTCCCGGGTGACTTTAGTTTGTGCCAACTTGTCATAAACTTAACCAGGAACATGGAATCTACGTGAAAATAACTGTTCAAGCACAGACCTGCATGTCCCCAGCTTCAGTGTAATGCTGAATACACTTTTAATACCTTGCTACCCTGAACAGATTGCTTGGGAATTTTAACATTCTTAGAAATGTCCCTAAATTTTAGCTATTCCCCTGTAGGTGCCTGTGCAATTATTTTCAAGCGTAACTTGGCTGAGGTTCAGAGTGTTTTGGTAACTAACCTACTTTTACTTATGGAAATGTCCCAACCTGTATGAGATGTGGGAGGAAGTTCATCTTCAGCCCAGAGTCTGGGGTTTTAGACTTAATATTCAGATCACATGTTTGCAAAACTGGAGACTATCAGGAGGTAAAAAGAAACAAAGAGCAGTACATGACCGAGGATGAGGTAAGCTTAGTTTTCCTCATCTAGGGTTGAAGAACACAATCTTAGAGCTTTGCTAGGATTCTGTGCAGATCAAAGGTAACAACTCAGGCATCAGATGTTTTTGTAAAATTCTTCAGTTAAACGTGTATCAGCTGACATTTTTCTGACACATTCGTATAGTCTGCAGGTGGAAAGAAGGGGTCTGAAACCATTGCTGGAAAACAGTTTCAAATAGTTGTATTCAACAAAGAGATATTCTAATTATGGCATTGCATTTAATAAGACCATGAGGAATGTGTTATGAATGCTTGCTAACTAATACTTGAATAACTAAACACACAATGTTGGGTATAAGGCTCAGTGGAAGAGTGCTTGCCCCAACATACAAAGCTGTGAGTTCATCTGTAGTTACACACACACATACACACAATGCATGATAGGATTATACAATCTAGAATCTAAGATAAAACAAGCTTCAAAACCAAATTTTAATGGACTGCAGACTTAGTTGAGAAGGAGACCTAGAAGGCTTCTGCGTGACATCCTCTTCTCAACCCCACACATAGCCCTTAAAAGTCTAGATAGGAAGCCATTGAAGAGACCTCAAACTGATAAGGGATCCTGGAGTGTAGCTCATCAGTTGATGGCTTCTAGTAGGGGTGGAGACCTAAGGGTTTCTTTAAATGGGCTGGCCACTGGGAGTTCAACCATGACCCCAGTGTATATAGGGGCAACAAACTGGACTTGGTATATTGGCGGAAGGTCACAAGAGTGAGCCTGCAAGAACTAGAAAGCAATTCTGATCGGGGTACATGTGACGTCCCAAATAAATCAATAAAACTGTTTTTTTTGGGGGGAAGACATGCAATAAAGTGTGTGCCTAATTTTTAAATTTAACAGTATTTTTGCTACTTAAAAATTGTTCTAGAGCATGAGAATGGTCCTGGTTTTCACCTGTACCTCCTTATACCATAAACACAGGCCAGTTGTGAATCCAGCATTGATATGTGGCAGTTATGGCTTTCCTTTAAGTTGGTGGAACTGCTGGCTGACAGGCTAAATGCCTGCATTAGCTCCTTCCATTGACTGTGATAGGTGAATTTGAGGACAGATTTGTTTTGGTTCATGATGTAAGGGCATAGCCCTTATGGTAAATGTATGGTGAGGGTGTCAGCAGCTTGGTCTGTGGCACTGGGGACACAGAGGCTGCTTGGTCACATGTCAGACCAGAAAGTGGAGAGATGAATGTTGGCATCATGTTCTTTCCTTGGCAACCCTAGTTCATGGGTTGTTGTCACCAACAAGATGGGCATTTTCCCCTTTAGTCAATCCTTTCTGGAGATAATAGTTGAAGACAGGAAATAATCAAATTGAGGGCTGAAATCAATAAAATAGAAACAAAATACAAAGAATCAATAAAACAAAGAGCTGGTTCTTTGAGAAAATCAAGATTGACAAACCCTTATCCAAACTAATCAAAAGGCAGAGAACATCCAAATTAACAGGCAGAAATAAAAAGGGGGGATATAAAAGACATAGAGGAATTTTAGAGAATCATTAGGTCTTACTACAAAAATCTGTACTCCACAAAATTGGAAAATGTAAAAAATGGACAATTTTTAGATACCATATACCAAAATCAAGACCAGGTGAGCAATTTAAATAGACCTTTAAGCTGCAAGGAAATAGAAGCTGTCATCAAAATCCTCCCAACCAAAAGAAGCCCAGGACTGGATGGTTTTAGTGCAGAATTCTATCAGAACTTCCAAGAAGAGCTAATACCTATACTCAATGTGTTTCACATAATAGAAACAGAAGGGACATTGCCAAACTCTTTATGAGGCTACAGTTATCCTGATACCAAAACCACACAAAGACTCAACCAAGAAAGAATTACAGACCAATCTCACTCATGAACATGGATGCAAAAATTCTCAATAAAATATGGGAAAATTGAATCCAAGAACACATCAGAAAAATGATCAAGTAGGCTTCATCTCATAAATGCAGGACTGGTTTAACATTCGAAATACGAAAATCTATCAATGTAATCCATCATATAAATACTGAAAAAAAACCTACGATTTCATTAAATGCTGAAAAAGCATTTGACAAAATTCAACATCCCTTCATGATAAAGTGTAGAGAGCCGCGTGATGCCACGCCTTACAGGTGGTGCTGATTCCCGCCTTCCACCTTTCCAACAGTGAGTGCTCTCAGGTGCTTAAACTCCATATATGGCTAACGCTAAAGATCTGGCTTGCTTCCGCATTTCTGGACCTATCTGCGTGGCCCATGTGTCTTGCTGGGGTTGGCTACCCAGAGGTTATTTAAGCTGTAGACTGGCTTTTCCCTGGAGCGAGAGGTTGAGAAGGAGCAAGAGATAACGAGAGATAGAAGGTGAGAAGATTCTGAATAAAATCGCAGTTAAGAGTCCGGTGTTGCATCTTCATTGCTGATAAGGCGGATTTGACAATAAAGGTCTTAGAGATTAGGGATACAAGGATCATATCTAAATATAATAAAAACATTATACAGCAAGCTGACAGCTAACATCAAATTGAAACTTAAAGCTATTCCACTAAAATCAGGAAATTGAAGATACCAGATAATGGAGAGAGCTCCCATGCTCTTAGATAGGAAGAATCAGCATATAATAAAAATTGATTTTGGTAGGATTGCCATCTATGGATTCAATGCAATTCCCATCAAAACTCCCAACAATTCTTTAGAGACCTTGAAAGAACTTCAACTTCATATGGAGAAACAAAAACCCCAGGATAGCAAAAACAATCCTGTTCAATAAAAACATCTGGAGGTATTATCATCCCTCTGACATCAAGCTCTATTACAGAGCAATAGTAATGAAAACAGCTTGGTATTGGCATAAAAGCAGACATTGACCAATGGAATCAAATTGAAGACCAGGATATTAATCCACACACCTAAAGAACACTTGATTTTTGACAAAGAAGCTAAAATTATACAATGGAAAAAATAGCATCTTCAACAAATGATGCTGGCCTAACTGAATGTCAACATATGTAGAAGAATGAAAAATAGATGCATCTGTATTGCCATGCATGAAACTCAAGTCCAAATAAATTAAAGATCCCAATATAAAACCAACCACACTGAACCTGATAAAGTGGGAAGTAGCCTACAATGTATGGGCACAGTAGACCACTTCCTAAATATAACCCCAGTAGCAGACACTGAAAGCAACAATAAATGGAACTTCCTGAAACTGAGAAGATTCTATAAAGCAAAGGACACAGTTAATAAAACAAAGGCAGGCTACTGAACGGGAAAAGATCTTCACCAACCCCACACCAAAAGGACTGATTTCCAAAATATATAAAGAACTCAAGAAATAAAGACATCAAAATTCTAAATAACCCAATTAAAAAATGGTACTGAACTAAACAGAATATTCTCTTGGGAGGATTGCCCCCCGCCCCTGGCTAAAGAATTGGAATTGAAAATGAGGAAAGCAGACAAGAAAATCCTTACAGTAGGGTTCTTTAGGATGCTATAACGCTGCTGGCACTTGTCACCACAGTCCCAGAATTCTTTATAGCCTTTCGGCCTTTCCGGTGGGGTTTAAAGTGGCTTCCATCCCTAAGGAGTTTTAGTTTGTATTTTCCTGCCTGGGGGTGTTGAACACTTCTGTAAAATACTTATTAGCCATTTTTGCAGCTGCTTTTGAAAACTGTTTCATTTAGCCCATTTGTTGGTACTGTTTGTCTTTCCAGTGTTTTAATTCCAGGAGCTTTTTGTGACTTCTGAATATTAGCCTCTGCCTGAAATCTAGCTGGTAAAGATTTTTGTCCCACATTGTGGGATGTGTATGAGCTCTGATGCTCGTTTCTTTCGCTGTGCAGAAACTTCTAAATTCTATTAGTGCCAACTGTTTCATGGGGCCAGTTCCTGTCTCCAGGCAGTTTCTGTCCACACCGCTATCTTGAAGATCTTCCTTGTGTTTTCTCTGGCACTGTCGACATTTAAGATTCTAAGCTAAGTTTTTTTTTATATATACTTTGAAATTTTGGGGGCTGGAGAGATGACTCAGAGGTTAAGAGCACTGATTGTTCTTCCAGAGGTCCTGAGTTCAATTCCCAGCAACCACATGGTGGTTCACAACCATGCTAACAAAATCTGGTGCCCTCTTCTGGCCCAAAGGCATACATGCGACGAACACTATACAAAATCTTTAAAAGTGGGTTTTCTCACTTCAAAATGATTTTTAAAAAATTCATTTTTGTACAGGGTGAAAGATAATGGGCCTAATTTAGGGTAGATACTCAGGTTTTCAGCACTATCCATTGAATGGGCTGTTATTTTTGCTGTATGGTTTTTTGACATCTTTGTCAAAAGTTTAAATGGCCATAGCTTTTGGAACTTTCTCTGGGTCCTCTATTCTGTTATACCTGTTTGTCTTTATCCCAGTACCAAGCACTCTGTCACTATAGCTCTATGGTAAAATTTGAGGTTGTATTGGCTACCTCCAACTTTATTTTTAATACCTAGGGTTACTTTGGTTATTTAGTCTTTGTGGTTTGTTATGAATTCCTTTATTTTGTGCTTTCTAGTTCTGTGAAGTATGACCCTGGAATTTGGGTTTTGCATTGAATCTTTAGATTAACTTTAGTTAGTATAGCTATTTTTTCCTATATACCTTATTTTTGTGAGCCAAAGAATAAAACTAAGGCAGCATTCTGTCTGACTTGTTTTACTATGAGAACTTTAAAGTTACCCCTGGTTCCCATACATAAGCCCTAGACCCATCATGTATAAGGCTACGAATACCAGCTTGCATAATAAATTAGTGTTAAGTCGTTCTGTCGTTCTAGGGTTAATGAAAGACATTGCAGCAAATTAACAAGAATCCTCATACTTTTAATCTCTACAATTTCTGGTACTAGTTGGTCTGCACTATTTTCATTGCTATTGCAAATTATGAAGTTTTATAGATGAAAATAACATTTGGGTTCCTGTTAGTGGTTATGTGAACTTAACAAACTAGCCCCTCAGAGCCTCAGATCCCGAGGCTGCTGGACTGAAAGCTCTAGTATGTTCCACCAGCTGAAGGCATACTGTTTCATCTTCGTTTGCCAGTAGATGCAAACTACCTGCCAGCCAATTCTCCATTGATGTGCATTTTTGTCTGCATTTGTCCATGTTTCTGAATTATGCTTTAGTGTTGGTATTTTTTGAAGTTGTCCTTGTATGACCATGTTGTACACAAGTTCACATATTAACTGTGCATATGCATGGTAGAAGTGAGTGTACATGTGCACGTTATATATAAGTGGACATCGCACATGCAAGTGTTCACCATTACAGGTGAGTTTACACTGCATGTACATGCAAGTGAGCACTGAGAATAAAGGCTTTTTTGTTCTTTCCCATAGGTAAATTGATGGTGATGAAATCGATGGACAATGTTAACAACCTCAAGAATATTAGAAATTATGACTCATCTTTCTTTCTCGGGACTAAGCTGGCTTCACCCAGGCTCACCCCGCTTCTCTGGCATGGCAAATCGGTCTCTTTCCAGGGCCTCATTATGTTCTGAATAAATCATTACCGCATCCTCCAAACCAATCTCCCCGCTCCAGTAATTTTATCATAGTGCAGCTCTTGGCCATTCCTCTTCACAAACATCAGACTTCCTTATGCCTAAATGGTCCGGGCCAAATTTTCTAGCCTGGCCTGGGGGTCGGTAGACACTAACCTAAGGCCAACACGATAGAGACCTCAAAAGCCAGTTAGTCTCCAAAAGCAGAACCTATTATGCTTTCCCTGCCTACATTGATCCATTCCTATACTAGTTTAATATCTGCCAACCAAAACTGAAAAGACAAAGCAGTGTGCTTGGAAGAGACTAATTGTGATCAGAATTTCATCCAGTTGAAGTTCATGCTCTTGGACAAGTTGTCTGGCATCTACAAGTTATAGTAACTTGGAAAATGGGAGTTAAATGCTTTCAGAGTTTCTGGTTAGAATGTGAAATAAAAGGGAACCCCGAATCAACAATATGTAGTGTAGACATCACCCAGTTCAGTTGCCATTTTGCTACCTGATCCAAAGTCTCTTAAAATGACTTCTAAGCAATTCTCAAGAGCCCATTCAGTCTGTATTTGACATTCTATGTCATGCCTGATAGACTGAGCACAACACATCTGGCCCAACTGTCTCCTGTAGTACTCAATCTATGTGTATGAAGTTAATTGGTTTCTAAAGTAGACCCACAATTTATGAAATTATTCAATTCTATCAGGTCCACTAGGGTTAGTAGGATACAATCTTCGGAGTTTCCGCAAATCTGATCACAATCACAAAGATAAACACTATATGCTGTTACCTGGTGGCTCAATAAGCAAAATGCAGAGTTCTTAGGAAGGAGCTGTGGTAGTTAGGGCTATTTGGGGTTGGCATTTCTCTCCAAATGACTACCAAGTAAACCATGGCCATGGCCCTCAACGTCACAGTGTCAGTGTTTTCTCATCTTTACTTAAAATGGTACAACTGGTCAACCACCACACGTGGCTTTCTGAAAGCATGCCAAACTTTGAGTTCATACTCTGGGTCTCAAGTTTATTTGATGCCTTAGTGGTTCCCAAGATAGGAATTCCCTAGATGAATAGAGGCAGCCTCTAAGAATGCTGTCTCCAGGGTTTGCATTGAAAGAATCACTGATCAATAAATACTTAACAAATGAGACTGAGGGTGTGGAGTCAGTGCACTGCTCATGCACACACACGTATATATAGTACTGTGTGTGTGTGTGTGTGTGTGTGTGTGTGTGTGTGTGTGTGTATACACATACTATATATTTGGTCAGGTAGACAAAACCATTTTCTTCACATGAAAATGTGTCTAATAAAGGTGAATCAAGTCTTACCTGAAATCCTTTCCAAGATTTAAAGCTGTTGTCACTAAAGGGTGACTGCTCCTCTTGAAAATAGCAGGCAAAGTTAAAAATTAAAATAGGGGAAAACTTGCCTATGTCAGCAGGATGATCACAGGTACAGCCTCTTCCAAACTCAAGCTAGATTGTGTTAAATATTTATGGAGTATCGACCAGGTGCCAGCTATATTTTCACATTCATTTAATTGTGAATCCCCAGTTCCTCAGAGGCATCATTACTCCTGATTTTGGGGGATAGAACTAAAGACATTGAGTAGATAGTCCAAATCACAATTCAGGAAATTGTGTGGTCAGGCTGGAAGTCCCGTGAACTGACTCCCGAGGCTCTTAGCATCTCCAGAACATCCGGTTACTGGACTTCTAACAAGTTAGGTGCTGACACCTCAGAAAACTTTGTTCCTTATAAGACTGATTCACCAAGCACCCAGACTGGTTTTTTTTTTATTATAAAAGTTTCCATTTCAGCCCCTCCTCCCAACACCCTCCCACTCCCCCCACTCCCTCTCCTCCTCCCTCTCCATCCCCTAGAGCAGTCAGGGTTTCCTGCCCTGTGGGAAGTTCAAGTTCCTCCCCCCTCCCCCAGACTGTTTTAGACAAAGCGTATTTTCCTTTGACAGACCAGAGACCTGTCTGACTAAAACGCCATGACTAAGAGCCACTTGAGGAGAAAAGGTTTATCTTACAACGTACAGTCCATCATAAAGGGACATCAGGACAAGGGAGTGAAGCAGAAACCATGGTGGAATGCTTTTACTGGCTTACTCAGCTTGTACAACTAAGGACCAGCTGCCCCAATGTTATACTGTCCAAAGTGAGTCAGAACCTCGGCCCGATAGATTAAGAAAACATCCCCCTCTCAATGGCTTCGAGACAATCTGATGGAGCCAGTCCCTCGCTTTGAGATTTCCCTCTTCCCAGGCATGTCTAGGATTTTTTGTTAAACTAGCTAGCACAGATGCACTCAATGCTGTTTCTTTGGGATACAGCCTGCATTTGGAATCAGACTACATTTTCATCATACATGTCATGGATGGTGTTCTCTGATCTTGCCTTCCATTCTGTTCCGTCCCTCAAAATTTGGAAGAAACTGACCCAAAGAGGACCATGACCTCTCTTGTACCTAGAGCAAGCCTGTTTTACAGGCAAGGATATGCTTTTGTAGTAAAGATGTGGACACTACCATCTGGATGCAAATGCAAGGATTATGAGCACATGGCTATCTACACAGCCAAGAAGGTAATGATGAGGGTTATTAGGGTATGCCTGCCCAATTCTGCAATTCCCAGAGGGAAAGATGAGATCATAACCTTAGAGGTGTGTGTTGTTATATAAAAACATTAAAATATCTGTATGGAATAATAGCCAGGGTAGAAAGGGGATTTGACAAACATCTATCGGGGGGTAGGTATTTAAATATCTAACTCATTCATTGTAGAGTTGAGGGTTGTAAGGTACAGGTAGGGAGTGTTGCAACTGAAAAATGTCCATGTGCTGTTTAGGTTAAGCCAAACTTCCACTCTGAACCATAAATGTCCATCACTATTCTGCACATCATAAACAATGCTTTTCCACTCTTAGAGGCACTCTCTACTTCCCTAGGACAGTTAGACTCTGAGGTCAAATGTTGGTAGTAGATGGGGTTGGCAGAGGGTATGCGAATCTGTCTGAAGGGAGAGATGCCCTCTGGGCAGTCAAGCATGTCATGATCCCATGAGCCACAGAAGTTAAAAGCCTAAACTGTAAACATTAGGCTTTGGCTATAGAAGCTGTGATGTCCCTCCTAATTCATGCCAGAACACTGCATCAGAATTCTGTAGGCTTCTGTTCTTCTATCTCTAAAACATAGGTATTTAATTAGGTTGTCTTTAACCTCCCATGAGCTCCATGAAGCTCAGACTGCTTCCCTCAAAAGGCTTTGGTTACATATACTAGATCCTCAACTGTGGAGTTGAATCATGCCTCTTTTGCCATCATCTTTTATATTTGAGCTGTCGTTATGTGCATCACATGGCAGGTGCTAGTCTGTGCCCCTTTCCTTGTGAACCACTGGCCTGGGATACAGGATTCCACTGCTACTTATTCAAGGATTGCTGGTGGCTGTGCTGCTCATCTGCCTCCCCTACAGCCATGCCCCAAACCATTTTCCCCACTGTCTTTTTCATTCATACGGATCTATTTCTAGGGTCGTCTACTTTGCACTCACATCAACCATGCAACCAACTTCTAGGAAACCTAATTTGACAAGTATCTAGTAGTCTGCAACCCATATGTTAAACAAGGGCATTGACACATAGCTCCTTTCTTAACCATGTGTGGCATTGGCTTTGTGGATGGCATTAAACCTTTGGCCCTGATGAGAATTCCAATGCCTTGGCAGTGCAGAGTGACCATCATCGGTACTGAATGCTGGAGCTGGATACCCAGTGGATGGATGACACCATGACCAAATGATTGAAACCTGCATGAGAGTCTGAAGCTTTGGACAGCGTCTGGTATCCAATACTTCCTCAGTTTTCTGACACAGATGTTTCAATAAAACATTCTCTGGGGTTACTTGTGTAAACCAGAGCATGAGGCGTGACTCCTTCCCCTACAAGTTTTCATACCTTTGCAGTCAGACTTCTGTGCCCAAATCATCACATATGTGCCAAACCCCATTAATGACTTCCACATGCACAGAGCGTAGGATATGCAAGTATTTCTAACAAGTATTTACACATAAGTGAGGTTTTTTCTGAAAACTTTTTTCCTCGCTGAAATACAACATATCTAAAGAAAAAACCCACAAATATACCCACAAATATACAATGTTGCTGATGGCATTGGGGTATAATTCTTTCCCCTTACCTCTTAATTGTAATGGACATTTTGGAAAGTGATTTGGCAATATAGTTACTGAAATTCATGTTCTCTAACTCAGTAATTCACATCTGGGAATTGAGCCCAAGGACATAATTCTATATCTGAGAAAGAAATTTCTAAGTAGAATATATTCTCTGAAGCATTATAGTTAATAGGAAAACACTGGAAAGACCCTGAAATGGGCATTTAAGTTACATTATACACAGTGGAGTGGTTGCTACTATTAAATGAGTTACTCTATAGCAATATGGAAACACATGATGGAGCAAGTGGGGTGGGGAAGGATAGACTTAGATAAAAACTGTGCTGTATGTTCTACATAAATGTGAAATACATAGAAATATCCTGAAATTAATACCAATAATATATGGGTTGATGTAATGTGGAAAAGATACCACACAGATTATATTCTTGATAGCCTTAGAATAATGTATAGATTAAATAACCATAATTTCCTAACTCACAAATGAGGAAAGCTGGTGTAGAGGTAGTTCTATTTGAAGTGTCTGCAAAGGCCAATGAGTGCTTATCCCCTTGTTAGAGGGGGGTCTGCTACCTAAGTGGGATGACCATAGTAAAAATTTGGCCACATAAACGTTTAATCTCTGGTCTAAGTCTTTGTATAACACAGTGTTCAGTAAAGAGCTACCTGAATCTATTGCCCTTGTTCTTTTGGTGCATGTTGAAAAGAGTAAAGGTCCATAGGACATTTTGGAAAGAGAATTTCTATCACTCACCCACAGGGCATGTGTATTACTTTGGGGGGAGCACGGGCACCTTCCTAAAATACTGCCGCCAAAGGCCACTTAAGGACTTTATTCTGGCTGACAGTTCTAAACGGATAGTAGATATAATGCCATGGCAGGAGGATCAATCCTGCCGATCATATTCATCTGTAACACAGGGAGCAGAGAAAGAACAGGAAGCAGGTCAAGGCTATGAACCTCTTCAAGCCCACCCTAGTGATGCACTTCACCAGAAAGGCTGTCACTCCCCGAGTAGCACTGTCACCCGGTGACCAAGTATTCAAACCCATGAACCCATGGAGGGCATTTTTACCCAAACCACCACAGGTGCTTTTCCACTGATCTTATAAACTCGGATCAAATGACTTCATGCTCTTCATCCTACTGTGGAGGTAAAACTGAAGGCGGCAGCCAGTGGCCTGCAGCGAGCTGTTACGTAATAAAGGGGACGACTTTATGATGCCTTTTAGCTGTGAAGCAGTTACTGTGCCTGTCTAAAACTCATGATCCTATAAAGACCTGAATGGCCAATAGCGAGGCAGAAGAGAGAAATAGGCAGGGCTGGCAGTCAGAGGATAATTGGGAGAAATCTGGGGAGAGACGGGAGCAAGAGAACAAAGCGAGGAGGATGCTAGGCGCCAGTTACCCAGCCACACAACCAGGCATGGAGGAAGAGTGAATGTAAGATACACAGAAGGAAGAAAACAGAAAATATCCCAGAAGCAAAAGATAGGTGGGGTAATTTTAGTGAAGGAAATGTGGCTTTCTAGAAACAAGCCAAGCTAAGGCCGGGTATTTGAAAGTAAGACTAAGCCTTTGTGTGAGTGATTATTTGGGAGCTGGGTGGCGGGACCCCAAAAGCAAGAGTGAAGAGTAGGGAGTAAAAGTAAAAAGTGAGCCAGTTGCTTCTCCATCCTTTCCGGATTCAAAGTTTCATGGCAGATGTCTATTTTAACTGCTCTTCCATAATTTAATGGAGCGTCTATTTTTAGTCCCTAAGGTCTGGGAAGATGTTGGTTGATTAAGTAACCAAATAAAGTGAAACAATGGTCATATGAAGATAAAGCATATTATGACATGTACTGAGATTATACCTGTGTCCAATCATGTTTGACATAAAATTAATGTAAATGCGCAGCTTGTTTTCAACAATGATATTGCTGCCTTAAGGACTTCAGATCCCAGGGATGGCCCAAGACGCAATACAACAGAAGTCACGCCTCTGAGAGAGGAAGGACTTACCAATCTTTATTAGAGGATCCATGTCTGCCAGCCTAGTCTTAAACTCACTGTATAGCTGAGGATCTTTACACTCCTGATAACTCTTGTCTCTCTGATAAACACTGGAATTACAGACATACTTTCTTGTCAGGTTCACCAGTTGTAATGGCTGGTGTTTAAACCCAGGGTTTTATGAATAGTAGACAATCTCTCATCAATAGCCTCATCCAATCTTTAATAAAATGTTGCATGCTAGTTAAAATGCCGTGGTGGTTGTTAATAAAGTGGCGACCGCGGAAACTGGCTAAAACAATGTTGACCATTTTCTGCTTTCATTGCATTAGCTAAATAGGAAAATCTAGAGCACACGCTAGCCTAAATCCTTGAAAGCAAGAAAGGTTCAATTTCTAAAAGATTCTGTGTGTTCAGTCTCTACATAGAATTCTGATGAATGGTGACCAAGATGGTAACACAGGGTTTCAAGAAGATTGTGTAATCTCCAGCAACTTTGCATGCAAGGCATGGTTGGCTCACTTAAGGTGATTGAGAACCAGGATACACAATTTGTCTTTGAGAATGAATATGAAATGCGTTTTACATTTGCATACTGTTTTCATCATAGATTCAACCAGATAGACTTTAATCTCAGATTGTTGCCCACATCTAGGTAGTCCTAGTGATCTGCACTCACAGCATATTGCTCCAGGACTTCCCTACCCTTGCTAGGGGGTCTAGAAGATGACCTAAATGATAAAGGAAAGTGGTCACCTTAGTGATTTTGTGAATCAAGAACCAGGGAATTCGACACTAACAAACTCTGGCTCTTCCAGTCTGCTCTGCTCTGCGTTGATTGGCTTTATTGAACCGAATAAAGCTACCTGTGGAATACTCAAGAGTTCTGTCTGAACCATGCAAGCAAGTCCTGTAGCTTATGTCCTTTCTGACACTTTAAAATCTCTCTTGGGTTTATGAACACTCTTCAGTATTCTTGAAGGTCTATAATGAGCATAGACTGTTGCTCCTAGACTCTTACACAAATCTTTCATACCTGAAGGCTGATTCCTGCTCATGTGTCTGATTCTAGTCTCCAAAAATAGCCTGGGGAAGCACTCCTTGGGCTTTGTTACCTGTTAAATATCTACCATCAGAACATCTAGCTATATTCCAGAATAGACCGTTGGGGTTTGTCAATTTCAATGTAAATTTGACCTAAGTGTTGACTTCTACAAAGGCCTGTTCTATTGCTTCTCAAATCCTTTCTGCTTAAAGTATTTACTCTGCTCCCCCAGAGAACTTACTATGCCACCTGGATTAAGATCCAAAGAGTTAGTCAGCATGATTTGATGCTAAATTCATTTTCTCTGGCTTCTACAAGCAGACATATGTTAAGACAGAGCTGCTAAGGTGATAGAATCTGGGAAGCCAATCTTACATCTGGGATTGTAACCTGGAGTTCTACCACTATAGGTGCTGCTGCAGTGCTTCCAAACCTCGGATGGGTGACCCCGGAAGTTGCATCTTCCATGAACTCCCAGTGATATTAATGTGCTCAAAGTCTCACAGGCCTGGCCAGGGTGTTATGACAAACAAGGGGTGGTAGGTTCAATTCCAAGAAACATGCTTACCAGGTTGCGTCTTCCTGGCTGCTGATACTGCAGCTTCTCTAGAGCACCTTCCTCAAATACACCCTTCACTTGGAAATTGCTCCGTGTGTCTAGGGGTCTTAGAGGCTCACATAGTCCTTCAGGCTCTCTATAGTCAAGGTCAGGATTCAGTGTTCGTGCACAAGCTGCTCATGATGGTGCCCACTGTTTCACCCGTACTGGCTTAGTTCCTCTCCATTTAATGGGAATGGCAACTTGTGACTCGTTTCTCTCCATTTAATGGGAATGGCAACTTATGGCTCAACAGCGGCCCTCAGAATAAATCTCCTAACCCTGCTTTGTCTTTGACATACCTTACAGTTAATTTTCTGTCTGCGACAGCCTGGGGATCTCCTTGGAGATCTTTGCCTGGCCCCTTGCCCAGGAATATGTTCTTGGTCAAACATTATCTGTGCAGATTCCACCACTTTAATCTCCCCTATGTAATCCAAATCTACAATACCAGGAATCACCCTTAAATAACCTTAAAAGTGGTACTAATTCTACCCAACACCAAGCCTACTGATCCAGTGGGGGATGGAAATAAACCCTCCCATGGGAAAGGTTTGAACACCCATTGTGTTGAAAAAAACCACTTGAGTTGGCGGTACAGAGGTCTAATCCTGTGCTCTCTCTGGATCCCCGGACCAACTTGTCGATGGTACTCATTCCTCAGAAAAGAGTGTCATGGAAGAAGTCTCTAGTGCCTTGTAAACTTGCTGTGTGGCCCGGGGCGGGACCCTCCTGTTTCTCACCTGACCAGAGGGCAGATGACCATCGTTTGTCTGTCTTAGACTGACATTCATTAGACCAATGATGTCCTTCCCTACAATGGGGGCAAAACAAGCCAGGCTGCTTCCTACCTGACTCTCCATCTGGTGGTTGAGGGTTACCTTGAAGACAGGTCTTTGTCCACAGTAAAGCAGGACTTGGACCATGCCCAAAACAGCGACATTGCAGAGCCGCAGCCATCACTGCCCCGGTGATATGGGCTCCGTCAATGACCTTACATAGTCCGATGCAACCATGCTACCCTCTTTGACAGTGAGGATGAATAGCCTCCTGACAATAAGCTAGTTTGATAACTGAACTGGCATTGTAGCATCAACATCAGGGAAAATCCTACCTGCTAATTGTAAGAGCTGAATCACAAAATCTGAATAAGGCTCAGGTGGCCCCTGCAGCACCTTACATAAATGACCCCTGTCAGGCTCGTTAGGAAAGGCTTTCCAGGCTCTTAAGGCAGCGGTGGCAATTTGAGCATACACCCCTGGGACATATGACTTGCTGATTAAGCGGGGCGCATAAGGTCCAGCGCCGGCGAGCATGCCTACGTTTCTATTTGGGTGCCCTGCAGCAGTGTTCCTTTTGGCTGTCTCCACAATTTTTTTGATAATCAGACCTCAAAATCAAATAATCCTTTCCACTAGGCACTGCCCTACAAAGCTACATCCAATCGCTAGGAGTCAAATCTTGATCCATGTAGGACCTCCACCAAGGCAACAGGAAAGGGAGCATGCGGCACATAAGTGGTTATGGCCTCTTTAAGCTGTCTTACATACTTAAACTGAAATTCCTTCTGCAACCCCTGCCTATTCCCCTGAGGATCCAGTTTTTGATAACTGGGAACTCCTGGATATTTCTGAACCTTAGTTCTGCCAATTGTCTCTGCAACTCTACTTCTCTCACACTAGCCAGTGGGGCAGTTGTTTTGTAAAATTCTTCTCATGGGGCAGGACAAGAGAATAGACCCAGTTCCGAGAGATGACTCAGAATCACTACTGAGATCTGAGCCACCTCAGGCTCCTTCAGCTCCTCTCCCTCTGGATCTGCTTTGCATGATGCCAGGGATTCTGTCTTGGACACCCTCCAGTATCCTAATGGCTTCCTTAAGCTGTTCCTTGACTCTACAATTTTCAGTAAGCACAGACTCTTTAACTAGCCTCCATAGGGAACGCATGGCGATTGGAAAGGACTCAGTCCCTTTCCTCTCAGTTCTTTGGTAGGTCTTCCTTAACATGGTCCCAGTCAGGGATGTTCAAGGTGCCTGCCTGTAGAAACCATGAACTTAACCCTACCTAGGGTTTCCACAAATTCTTCAGTTGCCTCTTATTCATCCTGGTACCTGTTTTTCAGTAGTATCAGCAAATTCCTCTGAGAGCAGACTTGGAAGAATCCGCCACTATCCTTACAATTCACCCTCACCTTCTGTTACCTGCTGGCCAGTTTTCTGGAGGGTGTCCCTCAGTGTCCTTAGTTCCCTAGGGCCTCCACCTGTGACGCCTGAACCACCTGGCACCATGGTTGGACAAGGGTCTGGGGATTAAAAAATACAGACGTGAGTCACTCTTGAAGCAAGAATGCCAATTTTATGTTCTAAGGCAGCTTATATAGTGCTCTTCTTGACTAGCGGCCACACCCTATCTTGGGATTTTTCCACTGCAAGTCTACCAGAAACAACTTCCTTGTTTTTAGGAACTCATGAGGGTTCCATGTTCAGAGCAGTTGTAAGCACAGAAAAACAAGTTATTTACTCCAGGCAAGAGGCCTTAGAAAGTTCAGTGTCTGAGGGTCTGCAGCTCCCAACAATCCAGGAAAAAGAATGACCTGATTAAAGCAGTCTTGTAATTCTATTTCAAAGAATGAGGCAAGGATTGCAAGTATTGACCAGGCTATAGAATACATTCTAGAAATATGTAGGGAACTTAAGACCCTGTCTCACAACAAAAAGACCTATTTGAAGGCGCAAAGGTGCAAATTGAAAGGATGCTTTCAATTCCAATGAACATCTCCCCCTTGTGATGCCCACTTAACTCTATTCACTACAACCCATGTCCTTTTATGCCAAGAAATTCACACTTGGACCAGCCTAAGCTGAAGGACTGGCTGAACTTGACACTGCACCAGTGAGGGATAAATGCCCCTTTTTCTTGGCTCATATCCAGCTTCAGCTTTCCTGTTGAGGGAGTAGAGCAGAGAGTACTGGGTTTGTCTCCTTAGTGACACACTTGTCTAAAGTTAGGCTGGGCATACAAGATTCATCTGAGCAGGAAATGATGTAAAAGCCAAAAACACAGGGGAGGGGGAGAGAACTTGGTATACTTTCATTTCCATCCAATATATAAAATATCTCATGTTTGAGAACAGATGTTGCTACCATAGTCCAGGCTAGCCTTAAACTCCTTATGTAGCCTCGCTACCCTTAAACTTATAGTGTGCCTTCTGTCTTTGCCTTACTGCTGGGATCACATGCATGTGCCATTGCTATTGGCTGGATTAACTTTAATATATCCTATGTAACCACGTTCACTAATTCTCAAGTATAACATTTCTTCAGAGCTTGTTTGCTTTGTAGTTTTATTGCTCTTGTAGCACTCCAAATATCTATCACATGGCTAGATGCTTATATCTAGGCCTGCTCTTTACAAGCACACAAATTACTGGAAATTGAACTTTTAAAAATCTTGTGATCTATAAAATTTTAGGTTGTCTTCTGGCCCTTGCTGAATGGCATCCTCAAGAATCGGCCTCCTTGACCTAGATTTTCATGAGTTAATGTCATCGTGGACACGGCTGCTTTCCACACTACTCCATGAATCTCTCCAGTGACTTTGCTACCTCTGTCCTATAGCTGAACTCACCATGAGGGTCTGAAATAATTATCCCAGGGTAATACCTGGGCTATCTTATACCTGGCCTTAGCATCCTAATTTCCTGGGAGGCCTGAAACGTGCAGATGTAGGCCTCACTTTGAACATCAATTAGGCTAATTTCCACCATAGGTCGAGACAGGTGCGCTGGGGATACTGCTCGAAAGAAATCCCACTGGTGACAACTGAGTAAATAGTTTGTGAAGGGCAGAGTTTAGAGAACTGTCTTCAGTTCCTGCTTTGAAGCTGATAGCCTAGAAGGGGCCACATGTTTCTATGGTACCTACCTGTCTCTCCTAAAAGACAAATGGACTGTTCCACCCCTGAAATTGCTTACTCTATTAACCAAAACAGGAAGTGTGTGATATCTTCCACATGGTCTGTTCTACAAGGGAATCCCTCATAAGTATATAGCCCTCTGAAATATAGAGGGCTCACACGCAATGAGAACCATGTGCACCATTTCTGGATACCTGGAATTCTAAGTACTGTTTGTAACCATGGCCACCTCCTGCATTGGGAGATAGAAAAATACACCAGGCAAAGATTCAGCCTCTTAAGCATTAGCTCTCAATGATTGAATGTTCATGAGGAAGGCCATTTAAATTGTATGTAGTTCTCACATTTACATGCTTCGCCTACTGAAAGATTCAAGGAGGTCAAGCAGGTCACCTGGGAGAATTTGCACAGACCCTAACATTTTCACATGATAACTGCTGTTTAAAGGAGAGCACATCATTGATGGTAAATGGTGCTGGCTATCTTTGTTTTCTTGACATGAAATGTTCTCTTGGAGGGAACTCCTCAAAGTTTATCCTCTCCCATCAGATTGGTCTGTAGACAATGTATGGATATATGTATGAAGGCTTAGCCCACTGGGCAGGATCACCTTTGTACGGGTGTTCCTGGGCTGTACAACTGTTTCTAGAGTGTTATTGCATGTTACCTTCCCTATAACTCAGGAAGTAGCTGCCTGATGTCTGAAGCAGGGACTGTTTTCAAGGAAAACTTATAGATGAGAATACCAGATTATTCATCTTGGGAATTTCCCAGTTAACTTTGGTCTATCATGCGATGCTTAAAAATTCATGTTGGTTAGCCCTCCCTTACTGGGTCAGTGCAACAGAAGCAGGACTTTGAGTGAGTTTTGATGGACAAGTACATTTATATTGGAGACACAGTCACTCCTGGCACTTCTGGGTCCTTTGCCGCCTCTCTTCATTGGGCTTGAAGCTTTAAAATACTGAACCAAATGTGTTCTGAGGTCTCAGTCAAAGCCCTGGCCAAGTAAAGTTGGCATGTAACTGTCAGCCAGAGCTGGAGGAAAATGCACAGATTTCTCATTCAGCTCTGTCCGGGTCTACAAAATTCCATGAGCTCAAAACTCCTGTTCAGCACCATGGACAGAACAAAAAGGCTCCCTTGTCTTTGCATTTTGTCCCCAGCCTAAGAGGCTTTTTGAGGGCGCCTAAGCAGCTAAATTTATCTTCCTTTAAACCCTTTAATTACTGTAAAAATAGAAAGCACTCAACCATGGTTATCCAACTCGATAACCGTGAATAATGTGCATTAATGCACAGACTAAGAATAGGAGATGGGGCACAGGTCAAGTAAGCAATGAGCAATCAAGATTGAGGGTAAACTGTATGTAAACTTTGAAAAGATACTTAACACACACATCTTTAGACATGGATACTATGCCATTTATTAGACAGGGTTGAGATCCCCAGACCAGCAGCTTCAAAATCAGGATTCCAGTTTGGGAACTAGATTCAGCAATGTGCTATGACAAGTCACAGCATGGAAAAATCTAGAATGTCATGTAATATAATAGCTTAGTGAGTGATATGAGAATTCCACAGGCACCAAATTAGCAAGTGTTGGCTGGTGAATTATTTATGGCCTTCAGAGCCTTGCCCTGCCATTGGTATCTCCATGGTGTTTGAGTAGTCTAGACCGTGTCCACTGTCTGCTCACTGACAGCTATTGCACATGCAATTACAAGCTCTCCTGCAGTGTATGGAGACTGAACAGTTGCTGAGCAGGCAGAAGAGGGTCTTTAAGAATTTTATGAACACAAGTACATTTATTCTCCCTGCAGTTCAGGACAGTAATGGGCCAGAAGACTTCCACTGACTTCCAGCTCAAAATTTATGAAGTTGTTTGAAATTTAGATTCAAATAATGGGAAACATGAGAGTCATAGCCAGGTTCTGGCTCAAAGTTCTTTGCTTTTGCAGGCTCCTTTAAATCTAAAAGGAGACCTTGACATCATAGATGGCATCTCTCCAAGCAGAGTCAGGAGGAATACCTGAGGGCATCACTGTCTTCATGGTGGGCAGATCAGTGACTAAACAGAAATCTACTTTCTAATTAGTTTTAGTGGAGTTAGATGCACCACCGTGCTACATCCATGGCTGTCTCGCCAGTTTTAGCAGAAATGCTGACTGGATGGGCAAATATTGCCGGCAGGATTGGGATTTGTGCTTCCAGGAGCTGTGTGTTCCAGGCGGGTCCCTGGCAACCAGTTGTGGTGTAAAGCTACCTGAGTTGCCATTAGTATTGACTCGACCTGGCTGTCCTTGGAGCCATATGTGTGTCTTTTCCTTTGTCTGTGTGTTCTTTGTGATTCTTGCAGATTATCAATAGATCAGACTATTCCAGGCAGTTGCAGATACAAACAAGACTGCTAAGGACATTTTTGAATTCTGCTCCGCTATTAATCAAAGCCTTAAAGTAGCCAGTTCTGAAATTGCCAGAATCATCATTAGGACAATTCCTTGATGATATGGAACAAAAGGTTAATTTTACTAGGATACATCTTAGAAGCTTTAGGCATTTGCCTGAGAAATATGTGCAATTGTAAACAGAAGGCCTGTGAAACCTTTCTTGTGGGAAGAGAAAGACCTAGCCTAAACTGACAATATCTGAGCCTGAGAATTGAGAAGGGAGGAAAGTTGAAGTTAGTGATATAAAGTAAACTTCAGAAAGATTCAAGACTATGTATTAGAATTTTCCTAGCAGAAAGCTTTCCCAGGGAGATAGTAGCCTTTTTTCTTTCTCACTCAGGCACACAAGGTCACTTAGCTCAAACCAACCAGCCACCTGCAAGCTGATAAAGATGGTCTAGCTCAAGGGCAGTGATCTCTTTGAAGGCAAGAGGAGAGAGTTTGTTTTGTATAGTGTGAGAAAGCAGAAGTCCTTGTGCCCAAGTCAAAGCATCTTCAAAGATTCTTTTTGTAAATTATTTTATGCTGTTCTTTTCTGTCTTATGATTTGATGATGTATGCCTTTGCCAAGTTCTTTGATTGTAAAAAATATATAATCCTGCACTGAAGTAAGTAAATCGCAACAGCATGTCTCAACATTGAGAGTGTCTGTGTGTCACTTTCCTCGCCGTATCCTGATTTCTCCTGTGCCTTCGCCCTGATTCCCTTACGGTCTGAGTGGCTCCCCTGAGCCGGTCCGTAGCACCACCGTTTCTGTTCCTCCCCCTTTAGCAACACAATATATGACCTCTGAGACAGCTCTCCATCCAAAGCCTGGCAGACTCCACACCTTCACAAGTACCTTGACTTCTCCAGGATGTCCTATTATCCCACATTCACCGAGCTAACGTCTTAATGAAGTGGGGGGGGCATGATTTTTGCCTTGTGTACTCCAAGGGTATTTGACAATGTCTGAAACTCACTGAGCTATCCATTCCCAGTTTTTAGAACCAGAATGATTTCCTAAGCTGTGAGGGTTCAAGCCCATGGAAAACATGCATGGGTAGGAGCCATGGATGCTACTTAACACCATGCAATACATAGGGCATCCCCAACAATTAGTCACTCCACAAAATTAGCAGAGCTGAGATCAACGAGTCCTAAGGTAAATTTGGAGCTCAAGCATCTCACTTCCTTCCCAAAAGCCATTGAGATTTGATTCCCTCCCCACAAAGGATTTAAAGTGTCCTTGCCCTGCACCTAAAATAGGTCACATGGAAGACATAGGATGTTGGAGCCTTCATGTCCTTTGTTCATTAGTTGCAGTTGACTAGTCCCTGTTCCTGCACCTGGACCTAGGAGAGGAGAGTGCCTGCCCGGCAAGAGCTGGTACTACATCCTCTTTCCCTTAAACTTTTTATATGTATATGGGACTATATATTCATGTGAGTTCTGATACCCAAGAAGGCCAGCAGCGTTGGATTCTGTAGAGCTGGAGTGACAGGCAGTTGTAAGCTACTCAGTGACTGGCCATGTAGCTGTGTGTCTGGCTCCCTTTCTTGATTCTGGATCTCTTGCTTCTTCCCTGTAATGGTCTATTCTCTGCCTGCCAGTCCCATCTATCCTTTCTCCTGCCCTACTGTTGGCCATTCTTCTCTTTATTAGACCCATCAGGTGTGCTTGACAGGCACAGTAACACAGCTTCACTGAGTTAAACAAGTACAACATAAGAGAATACAACACATCTTTGCATCATTAAACAAATATTCCATAGCATAAACAAATGTAAGACATCTTAATATTTCATAACAGACCACAGGGGCAGTGACTTTGAGCAGGGTGAAACAAACTTGGTACCCAGGGCTTCTCTGGTCGGGTCGCCATCTTTCTGTTGAAGCCAGAGGTTCCCTTGAGCCTTTTTCAGCTCCTGAAAGCTTGCTGGGCCACGGGCAACCATGACCACAGTGCTAAGAATGGTGTCACTTTACCTCGAATTTGAAGATATTAAATGAGACACACCAAGTCCTTATCTTTCAAGTATCCCTTTTCTCTCTGATGTGCAACATGTGACAAACAAGGGTTTATGCTGCTCAGTTTGAGGGTAAAGTCCACCAAAGTGAGAAAGGCATGAATGCGGCTGGTCACATGACATCCTCAGTCATAAAGCAGAGATGGAGGCTGATGCTCAGCTGACTTTTTATTCAGTCGGACCTCAGCCCAAGGAATGGTGTCACCCACATTCAGGGTAGGTCTCCCAACCTCAACTAACCTAATCTAGATCCTCCGACCTACCCAAAGGTTTATCTCCTAGAACATTCTAGAGCCTTATATAAGGTTGACGGTATTAACAGCCACACTTGAATGTAGGATAAGTGTTCTCAGAACTATACTTATTTGAGAGCCTAGGGGCAGGCACACATCCTCAATTGACTGACACTACCTATTGTCTATGCCACATTCCTTGACTTGGGCCCTCCATGGCCTTTTCCCCTACTCTCTGCTTAGCTCATTTGCTTGGCGAGTCATTCACACATCTTCCTGTTAAAGTGACTGGTCCTCAGCCATGGGATACTCATCTGTGCATGCTGCACAGGGTGGCTGCCATTCTACTTTAGAGCATTTGGGGAAATCGCAAGAAAGAAGCCCTTTGGGAATACAGCACAGCTCTGGCTACTTTTTGGACTCAGAGCTTCCCCCACTTGTCCTCAGTCAGTTTCATGGGCCTTGGGAACAATGAAGCAACAATAAAATACAACAGACTCAGTTATGCAGTCTCCAGGGCAGTCTGCTGCCAAGTCAGCAACCTCTAAGCTGTGTTGCCTTCACCTGCCTGCTGGATTTCCCCCCAGTGTCACAGGTGTGAATGTCAATATAAAGACCATCTGAAACCATATTTATTGTCATGTGTTTATGATGGAGATGCTAGGAAAATTTGGAATGCCAGCGTCCAACAAAATACAGGTAGGGAAATTTGCTTTTCTTTTAAATCTCTGTTCTGAGGCATCATGCTCCCTCCCATCTTCCCTGCGATCCACAAAGGAACGTGTCTCCTAAAATTCAACTTCTCTGTAGCTTCTTGAATTAAACTACGATGAAAGTGATTTAAAAATGTGATTTCTATTAACTATTCAAATCTGTTCAATATTTTAACCTCCCATAATCTTGTAGTGGGATAGTGCTGTTAATGCTAATGTTACTTAGGACTCTTGTCAGAACTTGGGCCAACAAGATGGGTACAGCAATTCTATGGACCCAGGAAGCACAAAAAAGCCTGTTCTTCTAATGCCCTGGATTATTCGTCTCCAGTGACTTCTAAAGCCCCCCCAACCATTAATATTCAGAAATCCTGTCACAATTTAGACCTGAGCGCCTCTCACCCTGTCTTCCATACTGCACAGTGGAGAATAAGCTTGCACCTTTGTTTTGTATTGGCGGAGAAAAATCTTTGGATAGATAATTGTCACTTCATGTCAGCATAAGGCAGAACAGTCACAAGTCACGCTATCTTTATAAACTAGGTCCTTCAGCGGTGTGCACATCCCTTTTAGGTGGGAGTACCTGCAGCATTTTATTCTGTTCATGGGTTTGCCTTACCAAGTACCATGTCTCCACCGTAATGTCTTCTAATTTTAAATGGTTGCCTAACCAGCCATCTGGCTTGTAGTTCTATTTACCACCAGCCTATTTCTATCTTTTGTGTTCTTTGAAAACTGCTTAATATTTTCTGCCTGTGGTTTCATTAATTTAAATGTTCGCTGAAACTATTTGCTTCAAATAACTTAGCAGGTCCAGCACTGTCAGACTGCCATCCTCAATAGACTGTCTCCAGAGGTAAACTTGAACCTCTATAGTTCCATGTTTACCCCTGAGGTCTCTGCTTATGCGATTCAGTCTCTGATGTGCCTTGTGGATTGGGTGGGGTTAGTAGAACCATTAACTCCTTTGCTATCCACAAAGCAAGACTGGAATAGCAATGAGAACACTGCGCGAGTAGTTTAGAGGAATACAAAATAGCTCAAAAGAGAAATGTTTAATGTTCTCCTTACAAAGAAATGATAACTGCTAGAGGTGGATATGCTAATTACCCTGATTTATTAGACTCTGCCTTACATGTATAAAACATCACACAATACCCTGTAATACGCCCAATTACTGTGCATTAACTAAAATATCTTAAGTTTAAACATTCAATGTCATGCAGCAAGTAGAAACCATTATTTTCTTGCTTTGCTGTTTTCTCAGCTCCTAGGGATTAAAACATAGATGGTAAAAATCTGCCAGCCTCCACCTTAGCAGGTAACACCCCTGAAAAGAATAACCACAATCTTCTTGGACTCTAAAGTTCATGTAGCAGAGTAAAGGCTACTTTATAAAATGCAGATCTAGAGGTACTTCACCCATACCTCCTGTCCTCTTTAACCTTAGCACAACAGGAAATCACAGGGAAATCCCACAAGTCAGTAGCCAACTCTGTCTATCCCACCCATGTGTGCCTGTCCCTGCCCTTTTCACCCAGAGCGCCACAGAGACAAAGTTGCCCGGAAAACCAAAGACACGAGCATCCCTTCAACAGTGGAAGCAAGGAGCCAGGGGCCAATTCACAGGCTCCCAGCCACCAGAGGGCACTGTGGGGCCGAAAGAGATGCCTGCAAGGCTCTGCAGCTGCCCCCAAGGCCAGCTCTGAAAGTCTTAGTATTCACGGAAACAGAACCTCGGAGAAAACAGCACAATTCAGAAAAACAGAACCAGCCCACATCTTTTACTCCTAGGTTTATAGGCCACCAGAGGCCACCTTTCTCCGTGCTCTGCAGCAGTGTGACTTAGCCACCCATCAGACAGATGACCATAGTATCCACCTGAGCTTGTTTTATAACCAGGCTCACTGTTGTCATCCTGAGGTTGAACACCGTAATCATGAGAGCAATCTTGGAGCCATCCTGACCCGGGACTTGCTCTGCCCTGGGCCCTGGGTGTTTCATCCCATCTGAGACCATACTTTCAGGGTCAGGAGCAGGAATCTCAATTGAGGAGTTGGCAAAAGGCCACTAATGAAGGTCTGAAAAGCTTGCACATAGAAATCGCCCAGAATAGGAGAGAAGAGTTTTAAAAAAGACTGAGATTGTATAGACAACTGAGGGTTTGATTTAAGATCTGAAAGTTAAATACGTCCCAGAAAAGTAGCCTGACTTCTCTGAAGCCTCAATATTAAAATAAGCAAGACAATAACTAAGACACTCTACAAATCCCGTTGAAAAGATAAGCACAATACTGGGAGGGAAATTCTCAGCTTAACAGCCAAAAAGGACTCCACATCTGTTCAAGCAGGACTCAGCAGGACCGTGGTTGAGTCTCTGCCTGTCTGTGCTGTTTGTAGACTCTGTGCGTGCTTTTAATTCTTTGTTCTCCAGAAGCGTTTTCTTCCCCATACATCTGGGATGTCCATTCTTAGCATATACCTCACTGAGGACCTGCAAAGACAGAATAGGTAATGATGCAGATAAGTAATTAAAAACCTCAGCACAGAAGCGAGATACTCTGAAGCGTGTCTGGTAGGAATGCAAATGACATTTTACTAGGGTCTTATAGTTTCTGCGGAGATGTAGAAGTACCCCACCCTTACGGTAAGGAAAGTTTTATGCAAACAGGAAAGCAGTGTCTTTTCAACCAGTATCTGAGTATAGGGCTCATGGGGGAATCATGACAGGAGTTGTGGCACATTTGTTTTCCATTCAGAAATATCAATAGGACATCACAGAAGGATCTGGGAGAATCCTGGTGCTTGATGTGGTAATAGGAAAAGCAGAAAGTATAAAATTGACCCAGACCCATCTTCCTTACTGAGCAGAATCATCTGCAGGTGAAAGGACTTGCAAAATCCCACTTTGGAAGAAAGGAATCTGCAAATACAGGTCCTGGAAGCTCAGATCAGGCCAGGACTAAAACCAAAAGCAAGCTAACCTAATAACTGGCATATAAGAAAGAGGGCGAGTACTGATACCATCCAGTCAAGGAAGTCTCAAGGAAAACTGAAGTTTTTCAAACTACATTAAAAGGAATACAATCACAAGACATACTCAACACAATGAAAGAAGTGCTTGAAGGGAATTCTTAAACCTTAAATGCATATGTTGGAGAAAGATAGAAAGACAAACAGCCTATGCCTCCACCTTGAATTAGAAAAGGAACAAACTAAGTCTGGAAAGGGGAAAAGTAACAAATACTCAAATAATAAAACAGAAAAGCAATAGAATTTTGCAAGTTCAATAAATTATTCAACCCTTAACTAAGAGTCAAAACTGAACACAAAGATACCAATTGCTGATGTCAGGAGTGAGAGACCCTGCAGTCACTCAGGTGACAATCTGAGTTTGATCAGAGATGGCTTGGACCAATTCCTTGGCAGGCACAAGCCTCCAGGTCACTGAAGGGGAACTAGATGACATGCATAGTCCTTAATAGATCAGAGATACCAGGTTAGTGAAACCCTTGTAGAGAAGACCCCTCCCCCCACAGCTCAGTTTTCCCTGGTGGGACTTACCAAATATTTAAGGAAGACATGATCTAGCAGTTTATGCAATCTCCTTCGGAGAGGAAGGGGTAGTTCCGTAAATAATTGGACAAAGATTTCATTACCCTAGAGCAAAAATGAGACAAGGCGTTTGAACATGATAGTCTCTCTCAAACACAAATTTTGGATTTTTAATAAAATCCTAGCAAAGGTAAATTGGCTACATAAAATAAATCACCACCAACTGGGATTTGCCCCAAAGATATACGGATGGAAAATAAGCATATAAGAAATGCTTGTTCTTGAAGGTCACTAAGATGCAAACTAAAACCATACTGAAAAGTTGCAACATGGGTACCATGAAAGTCTCGCTTGCCACTGGTAGACATGCAAAGTGGTAGAGACAATTGGGAAAATTGTTAGTCTCTTGAAAGGTATTTGTCTTGTCTTTACATGGTTGTTATGAAGTGTCATTGTAAACATTTACATACAATTATTCTAGTGACTCTCACCTTCATTGCACTGAGCAAATAAGTAGCAGAATTTCTGGACTTTCTAAGTATGTATTTAACTTTCTAAGTGAATATATGCACTCCCCTTGACAGATACCAGCTTAGCCTTAAGAGGTGTGTGTACATTCAATATAGATGGATCCCACGCACAGATGTGGTAGGTCTCATTATGTGATTGCATTGCGTACCTTTATGAAGGCAAAATTCTTGGGGTAGAAGGCAAAACCGCTGCCACTAAAACTTAAGTGTGGCATGGACTTAGTTACAGGGGGCCAACTAAGGTTTTGCAGACGTGGAGACTTTTGATGGATGAGTCATTGCTTTTTGTATTTGCTAAATCTTGAGGTTAACATCGCCAGTGGCCTTCAGCCTCTGTCAAGTTTTCTGTAAAACAAATGTCAGGAATGAGCTTTGCCGAAGAAAACTCAAAGGGAAAAATGCCCTGAAGTCCTTTCCAATAGAAATCTCTCTCTCGCCTTTTGCCCCATGGAAAAAGGTATGTGGATTTTAAGAACAGAATGGATGCTTTCCGATGCATACTCAGGACAAGAAATGAGGTCAAAAGATACAGCTTTCATTTCTCTAGGAAGCCAGGTCAGTGCTGGGGCCGAGTGTTCCCAAGTCCTGAGCAGGACTGAATTGAGTCAGGGTCAAGGCCAGGTTCCCAAGGCCGTCAAGTCTGGCCACACAACCTGTGCTGTTCCTTCCTTCTGACTGCTTTTCTAATGCTTTAAAAAAAATTCACTTTTTCGCTCTTATTGTTTGGCAGAGTTTAGGGTCATTATTTTATATTAAAAAGAGGAACATGAGAAAGAACTGGGCTCTCACAGTTCTGTATAAAAGGAAAGGTAATTTCAAGAATTTTAATCAAGGACATAATGTGCTCTGGGCGAGTCGAGTGATTGAAGCCCCAGAGGCTCGGGCAGGTTGGCAGGGTCTGGATGTGAGCACGGCCTCCCACGAGCTGTGCGGCGTGGTCACGTTACGTAAGTTCAGGAGCTGGCACCACTCTGCGGGAGCAGGCTTCCTCTCACAGGGCTGCTGAGAGAACTGAATGGAATCCAGAGAGCCTAAAATGGGGGAAAAACAAGTCAGAGCCGAAGTGCCACCGCCATCACCGTTACTGCCTGACTTGCCGTCCTCATGGTTTGCCATAACACACAGGGTGTGGCAGTCTCCTCCCAACATGCACCTCTTTGGGGCAAGGGTGAGCCGTCTATACACAGAGAATCAGTGTTCGCTATCCTTCACTCTGGAGCTTGTCTTCCCACGCAGAACTCCCTTCTGAGGTTTGGACCTCGGACTTTTAGAAATTACTTTGGGCAGGAGGAGGGAGTGGATTTTTTTCTTCAATGAAGAATTCTATCAAGTTGGACCATGCTGGGTATCCCTCCAAACCTTATAACTCGAGGGTATATGCAATGTGGCAGGCCGGGAGCAGCTGTGAAGAACTTGAGCCTCCAGAGTGGGCCCGTATTCCGTATTCCCTACCCATTGCTGCTGACTTCTGTTAACTGGGACAAGTTTCCAGACTTTTCTGAGCCCCTTTATCCTCAGCTATGAGATGAGAATCCTAATGATAAAGGCACAGGACTCAAAATGCTTCCACGAGGTACTGTGTGATCTCTATTTAGCTTAATACCTAACGGGCCAAAGCTTGAATATTACTTCAGTATTTTTGGCATCCACATCATTACCACATTAGGAAGTATTTTTCTAATACAAAATTCTACCCTATATGATAATCTTTCACTTCCTGTTCACCAAATAAGTCTGGGTGGCCATAGGGTAGGGTGCGGGACACTCACAGCAAGGCAAGGATTCCTGCTGCTGCGTTATTTGCATAACTGTCACACGGACATCTATGTAGGGCATACATGCATTTTTAAATTCCAGCAGCAGTAGGAACTGCGGGGTATGATTGGCGGGATGAGGGATTTGAACTGACAAGGGGAAGGTGACCAGGGCACTGGGCACTGCAAGACCTCTTGGCAACCAAGTAGAGGGATTTGGTACCAGAAAAGCTTCCAGAAGCAGGCCTACAGTGTCTGGGAAGGTGGCAGACTCTTCCAGAGGGAAGGTCAGAGGCTCTACAAAAGATCCAGAAGCTCCTCTTTGGAATACTACCTACTCCAGCTTGTCCCAATCCCAGTAGAACTCATGACCTCAAGCTCAATAACTCTGGGATCTTTAAGGCTCCTCCCTGCCCCACCCAAAAATATGTAAAGCAAGAGATAAACTTGTTTTTCCCATAGCTCAGGGTGTGAACCTGCTCACGGCCCTGGTGCATGAGCAGAGAGAAGTGCCAGCCTTTCCACAGTTCTTGAGATGGCCTGAAGAACAAATGAAATACTCGTTGAGGCCAGATTCCTTTCTATATCTTTCCTGGGAGTGGGAGAGTAAGAACAAGCAAGCTGTATGTCCACAATTGGGGGGGGGGGAGCGTGGGGAGGAGAGACTTCTATAATCCCTGGGAAGAAAATAGGAAAAGTAAACTTGAACATGAAAAACTTTGAACACAATTAATTAGATGGTGGCAGAGGGCATCCAGAGAAAAAAGATGAGGTGCCTGAAATAAGAACTGGGAAGGAAAATGAAAAATGTTCCCAAGGTAATGGACTGTGGTGAGAGGAGCCGTATGATAAAAAAGCTATTGTTTAATGCGAAAGCTACACGGAGGCGTCTCACCCAAGCTTCAGTCACGGGAGTCACAGCCCATGGTGCTTAATTTTGCTGGCTCTGGCAGCTCTTTGTCTTCCCAGCAACTACTATGCACTTCTCTACCCGTCTTTTCAGTTAGCCCTGAAGTTCGTCTCTACTGAGTGTCTGGGGCAGGGGTTCCTGGAGGTACAAACCTAGTGCCAGAGTACCCAGTCCTCCCTATGTGTTGCCTAGACAGTTTGCTCTTGTTTAATTGGACTCTTCTGAAATCGCGTTAGAGAGACATAAAGACAAAGGGACAAGAATTGGGCCCTCTCAAAAAAAAAATCACTTTTTTTTTGTAAAGTGCTGCTATAAGCCTCTGGATGCAGGTGGCACATGGCGCATGGCAGACTATTCCCTGCAGATAGGACAAGTTGGATTTGCCTGCACTTGCACACTGGTGTTGGACCTGGGTTTTCAGACATTTCCGAAAGGATATCTGTTCCTGTTCAGGGTTCTGTGGCTCATAGGTCCCAGGTGCCTATGGAATTATATTTTTCCACATTTAAATACAAACACAGGAGCAGTGAGCTTGCAGACATTCTTATCTTTGCCTTTGTCTTCTCCCAAGCCTGCCTGAAAATGTCAAACTCCAGTCAGGACACAAGAACCACTCAAAGGGAATATGTGAGAAAAGGGTGATTTTTTTTTTTTTCAAACACTGGTCCCAGTTACTGAGGAGCCCACCATAACCATCCTTTGGAATTTTTAACCATAGACCTCAACCATCAACCCTTCCTGCCTAGATCCTTTCTGAAAAGTCTGCTACTTCATATGTTCAGGGCCATGTCCGGGCCTTGGCATTATATTGCCCAGGAGCCTGGGAGCTAAGAGTGGACAGACTTTGGTGCTCATTTATGTGGTCAGTTGACTCAAACACATTCAGAATAAGTTCTGTTGACATTTTTCCAAATAACCTTCCTAGGGATCTCTCTACACAAATCCAAGAGATGTGGTCTGAATGGAAGAGAGTGGTGGGAAATCTGGGACCTAGAAATCACAGGACAGAGCTGTGCCTGCCCTTCAACTTGTTCTTATCTCTATTAATGCTTGCACCCTGCAAGTATTTGTGGATGGGTCTCTTGCCTATTTCAGAATCTGGAGTGAATAGTCATTGTATGGCCTATAGGGTTTGCAGGATGTGGTAGAATAGAATATTTCAGTTAGGATTTGAGGAAATTCAGCAGGTGGATAAGGTATGGAAAATGTGGAAAGGCAAAATTTAGCAAAATCTAGTTTGAATGTTTAACCTGAGTCCAAAAGCCTTGACAGCAGGGGTAGATGGAATCTGAAGAACTTGCCAAGGAGGAAGACCCGTGTCATGTATCTGTCGAAGCATGGCTTGGCTACTGTTGTCTTGGAATTGGAACAATTGTCATCGCTCACAATCCCTTCAACTAACTTTGTACCCATGGGAGAAGCAGGCTCCTGATTCCCCACTCTCTAGAAAATGTGAGGACAGCAGTTTCTTGGGGTTTTCCTCCATGATATAACTGTGAATCACATACCCCTGTATGAAAGCCGCTATCATTCTCCTGCATATGAACCCCAACTAACTCACTGGTTCTCCAAGCTAGATGTAGTTGTAATCACTGTCTTGGTCTGTGGCTGCTCTGGTCGAGATGAGGACAAGGGGCCTCACCTAGGATCACCCGACGAGTGTGATGGAAAGCAACCTTGCGAGTTTGGAGAGGCATGAAGGTAGCCACAGGGGAAGATGTCATATGAAGCCTAGAACACTGTAACATAACAGACAAGGAGTCCCAGAAGCAAGGAGAGATCTGCGGTAGACCCTTCTTCAATCTCTTTAGCTTTGACCTCTGACTCCTGGTCAAGCATTTTAATATTAACATCATTGAAACATGGGAGAATAGCATGCATCCAGGGACAAAGCATCTACTTTTTGACTTTTACTCAGGAGGTTGATGCAGAAGGAACATGAGTTCAAAGGTTTCCCTCACTGATTACTGACATCCAAGTCAGACAGGATAACAAATGAATATCTCAAGGGAATTCATAAACCTATGAGAAACAAAACCAGAAACAATCCACTACTCTTTCCCAGATACTTAACTTGAAAAATCTGAATACACCACTTACATGATGGGCATCCCCTTCTATACATTGCAACAACAAAAAAACCCATCACTAAGGAAAATCACAAAAGATGAACAACACCACAAAAGAAAGATATGGACCCCAAAATATTTAGTGGATTTGCCACATATAGCATACTTTACTATCTCCCTCAAATGTTGCAAAATAGAAGCCAAAATATAATTTACCACTGGTCTTGAGTCAACATGGTAATTTACTTCCTTCAAGGCTATGATGAAAAAAAGATTAATCAAGATTTTTTTTGAACTAAAGACAACTACGATGTCTTAGAGTCTTTACACGGCGCCCCCAGCCAGCAGGAAGTAGCCTGGAAAACTACATCTACATTCCTAAAAAATGGACTATATGAATGTTCTTGTTTTTTAAAAAAAGATGGGGAAGTGGTACAGGACAATGGTCTATTCTGTCAATTATGTTTTAAATAAATGCTGATTGGCCAGTAGCCAGGCAGGAAGTATAGGTGGGAAAACAAGACAGGAAGTAGAGGCAGATCAACGAGAACAGGAGAATTCTGAGAAGAGGGAAGCTCTTGCTCTAAAGTCCTGCCCAGACACAGAAGGAAGATGTGACCTGCCCCACTGAAAAAGGTATCAAGCCATGTGGCTAACATATTATACTAGAATAATAGGCTTATATAAGTTATAAGAGTTAAAAAGCCTGAGCTAATGGGTCAATCAGTTTATAACTAATGTAGACCTCTGTGATTTTCTTTGGGATTTAACAAATGCAGTGTAACTAGGCAGAAAACCTTAGACAGTAAAGTAATATGCAAAATCTTTATCAAATTGAATGTACACAATGTTTTACCCCCATAAAAAATGCAAAACTTTCCCAAGCTGAAGACATTAGCGAAGTTTCTAAACAGGATGACTTTTTCTTGTAAGTTTGACGACTACATGAATGAAATCCATAATATTTCTCTCAAGTATGTGTTTCTATGCAATTGAAGATTATGATAAAGGATTAGCCACATTGATTAGATGAATATTTTTCTCCAGATTGTGTTCTTTTATGCCTTTGAATATGGCTGTGATAGCAAAGGCTTCACCACACTGACTGCATTCAGGTTTCTTTCAAGTATGAGTCCATTTATGCATTTGAAGAGAAATGTAATATGCAAAGGCTTTAGCACACTGATTGTATTTGTAGGGTTTCTCTCCAATATTAGTTCTATTATGCCTTTAAAAATGACTGTTATTTGAAAAGACTGTAACACACACACACAATTACATTCATAGGCTTTGACTCTATCCAGTATGTGATTTTTACGTATTCCACGACAATTTTCACATGCAAAGACTGTACCACATGGATTACATTCATGGATTTTTTTCTCTAATATGTGTTTGCTCATGATTTTGAAAATAAGTATGACATACAAAGGCTTTACCATACTGATTTCACTCATAAGGTTTCTTGCCAGTATGTGTCTTTTTTATGCAGTTGAAAGACAATTTTAATAAGCAAAGGCTTTACCACACTGACATTCATAGGCTTTTCTTTCCAGTATGTGTTTTATACTTTTGAAGAGAACTTTGGCAAGAAATGACTTCCCCACACAGATACATTCATAGGGTTTCTCTCTAGTATGTGTTCTTTTAGGACTCTGAAGACTATGATGTGCAAAGGCTTTACCACAGATTACATTCATAGGGTTTCTCTCCAGTATGTTTTTATGAATTTTAAGCTCATATGAACTGTCAAGGCTTTACCACACACATTACATTCATATGGTTTCGCTCCAGTATGTGTTTTATGAATTTTTTAATATATTTTATTGATATTTATTGGGCTCTACATTTTTCTCTGCTCCCCTCCCTGCCTCTCCCCTCCCCCTTCAACCCTACCCAAGGTCCCCATGCTCCTAATTTACTCAGGAGAGCTTGTCTTTTTCTACTTTCTACTTCTCATGTAGATTAGATCTATGTAAGTCTCTCTTAGTGTCTGCATTGTTTAAGTTCTCTGGGATTGTGATTTGTAGGCTGGCTTTCTTTGCTTTATGTTTAAAAAAACCACCTATGAGTGAGTACATGTGATAATTGTCTTTGTCTGGGTTACCTCACTCAATGTCTTCTAGCTCCATCCATTTTCCTGCATAATTCAAGCTGTCGTTATTTTTTTTCTATTGTATAGTACTCCATTGTATAAATGTACCACATTTTCCTTATCCATTCTTCGGTCCAGGGGCATTTAGGTTGTTTCCAGGTTCTGGCTATGACAAACAATGCTGCTATGAACATAGTTGAGCACATGTGCTTATGACTGAACATCCTTTCGATATATACCTAAAAGTGGTATTTCTGGGTCTGAGGAAGGTTGTTTCCTAATTTTCTGAGAAATCCTACTGCTATCCAAAGGGGTTGTACCAGCTTGCATTCCCACCAGCAATGCAGAAGTGTTCCCCTTTCCCCACAACCTCTCCATCACAAGTTGTCACCAGTGTTTTTGATCTTGGTCATTCTTACAGGTATAAGATGGAATCTCAGTTGTTTTGATTTGCATTTCTGACTAAGGATGCCGAACATTTCCTTAAGTGTTTTCAGCCATTTTAGATTCCTTTGTTGAAAGTTCTCTGTTTAGGTCTGTACTCCATTTTTGTTTTTACTGGATTATGTGATTAAAATTGATTTTGAATTTTGTGGGAGGAGGGAGGAGAAAGACACGTGCTCAGGCCGGGGGAAGTTAGTGTGGGAGGAGAACACAGAATGAGCATATCCAGCTTTTAAAGGCTGCCTAGTGCATGCGCACAGGGGCTTACATAGCTGTGCCGTGTATAGATCATGTGACCACGCTGTTATGCTCAGATCAAAGTCTCCCCCCCCCAAAGCCACCTAGGAGACGGAGTCCTGTGTGTAAAAGCAAAGAGTTTACAAACTCGGTCTCTCCATGTATCCAACATATTGGAGTGATCAGAGAGTCCCAGCTCAGTTGGGGTTGGGATTTTGTAGTAGCAAAGGTGGGACAGGGGAGGAAGGATGAGGGATTTCTAAGGCTCAGGACCCCTGATTGGCTGACCCGTATTACAGAAGTGTCCTGGTGAAAAGCAACGGGTGTGTGCTGGCAGGTGATCCTGTCTACAGTGGTTGGAACATTAGGAATTTCCTTCGGTCTGTCCCTGGGTGGTGCCTAGGTAATCTCAGTTTGTGGTCTTTCTTAGAACCAGAGTAAACCACTGAGACTCAGGCCTCTATTAAGCTTGTCATGGCTGGATCCTACTGAAGAGACCAGCTACCCCAGGATGTGACCAGCACCCAGCTTTCTCAGGTTCCCCTCCAAGATTATGCCCACAAACAAGCAGGAAAGTCTTGAGAATCCACCTGATTGGCTGACATTTGTCTAGGAGTGTCATGGTAAAAAAGCAATGGGTGTGTATGCTTGGCAGGTGATCCTAATGTTCCAATCATTGTAGATAGGAATTTCCATTGGTCTGCTTTGGAGGGGGGTGTAGTCTCAATTTGTGGTCTTTAGAACCAGGGTAAACTACTGAGATTCAAGCCCCTATTGAGCTTGTCATGGCTGGATCCTACTGGAGTTAAGAAACCAGCTACCCCAGAATGTGACCAGCACCAAGCTTAAGTTCTCCCCTACCCCCCCCCGCAAAACAATGCCCACAAATAAGCAGGAAACAGTCTTTGAGAATCCACCATCCCAATTCCTTCAACCTGTTATGTCTAACTTCCCATCTTTTTATTTATAAGAGATGGGAATGTTCTGTCCTATTAGCTGGTTACCCTGTCGCCTTAAGAGACAAGCCCCACCCCGCCCACTTTATGTAGAGTTGACTATTAGAACAAAGAGTGAATGTTACAGCTCTAAGGCCTCATGGCAGATCATTCTGTTGCCCATACAGGAGGAAGTTACGTTGCTGGGGTATTTGGGAGGAATGAATCGCATTTTGAAGGGAGAGATGACATGATTTCACAAGATTTTTACAGAATTGATGGTGACTTATCCAGAAGACAAGTTTTCCCACAGCTCTATAAAATGTCCCCCACAAGTTGTACATTTGTGGGTCTGTCTAGAAATCTGTCAGCTGTACGTTTGCTGTATATTTGTGGCACCAACACACACACACACACAGTCCCTGCTCGCAGAAGCTGCATTGAAATGACTGGGGAAAACAGGTCCAAGAGATAGTTGATGTAACCGTCTATTTCCCTGGAATGCTGTGGTGTGGTAGCAGAGGAGCAGAACACAGCTTTGCTTTGGATATCAGCCTTGCACCCCCACCATACCTCTTGCTAGATACATAGTCTCTGTTCAATGAGTTTTCTGACTCATGTAAAAGAACAGGAGGCTCTTCACTGGACAGGAAGGTGCTTGAGGATCAGAATAGGGAGCATTTGTCTCTACAAGGTCATGTGCATAGTACCCATCAGGGTCACAGGGGGCTATGTCCCATAGGGGGAGGAAGGTACTTTAGTGAACTTGACTGACATAGTCCCTATGATCCTTCCACTTTCTTCAGTAGACAGCATGAATTTATAGCCTCAGATCTGTTACTGGTTGATTCAGAATGTCACCTTGTCTATGTCCAAGGGACTAGTTGATCTATGTCTATTCCAATCATAACCCATTCTGTAGTTTCTGTTTTGTCCCGCAAAGAAAACACTACACCGGACTCTTCCTAATGCAGTTTAATCAGAAACTTTGAATAATCTGACCCCGGGGAAAGCCAGCCCACAGCTAAAATAGCCTCTGGGTAGCCAACCCCAGCATGCTACGTGGGAAATGCAGATAGGTCCAGAAACGCGGAAGTAAGCCAGATCCTTAGCCTTAGCCATGAATGGAGTTATTTACAACCTAGAGCCCTCACCATTCAGGGGGGTCGAAGGCAGAAGCCAGTGCCATCTTTAAGGTGCGGCACAAAGCAGCTCACTACACCATTCCTCATTATCCAGTTTCCCTTAAAGCAAAACCTGTCCATGTGATTGATCAGACCACAAGTACCTGGGAAAGGGAAAGTTCATACTTTGATTGGGGCAGAGGTGGGTCTTACACTCTAGGTGTTGAATGTGTAGGTAAAATTATGACAGGAAGCGAAGCAGGAAGCCAAAAAATGAGCCTTACGAGGCATCGCGACCTGCAGCCAGGGGCGTCCGGGCTTTGTCACCCAAGTCAACGCACAAAGTCCCATTGACTCCATTGAGGTTAAAATGTCTGTCCTTGTTAGGTCTTCCTCAGAACTCACTCTAAGAGTACAAGTTTCCTTCTGGGTTTTGTTGCTGCTGCTGTTCAGCTAGGGGAGTATTGAAGAAAACACCTCATGGTTTTGTATAGGAACACTAGACTGAGTAGAACCCAGTTCCCATCTGATAGCTATGGATTCTGCTGGCAACCTCCTAGGCACCAGAAATGCTCTGACCCAGAGAACCAAGGCATGGAAATACCCCAGAACTGTATCTCATTCTGAGGGGTTTTATCCTTGAGCTATAACAGGTAAAGGGAAGCAGCTGCTACAAAGTGTCTGGTCATATGTCACCTCCTTTCTCTTCCACTTTATAGTTTTAAGAAATTCATGAGTACTATATTTTACATCATGTACAGTCCTACCTAATAACCTGTCAGAGAGCTCTTTTCTGGAGAAGACTGATTCTCCCTCCCTCAGCATTCCATTTCGTGATTGTACCTCTTCATTTAGGGTGACACCAACCACATTGGTAGGTTGACTGGTGTCATTGGGGAGGTCTGCTTAGGCAGCCATATTGTCGAGATTTTATAGGTCACCGTTCCCCTGCCATATACAGAAGACACGATCTCGGAGCAGATGGTCATGGTCTTTTGGCTCTTACGAGTCTTCCAACCCCTCTTCTGTGCTATTGCCCAAGCCTTGGGCATAGGGAGTTGTGTTGATGTTGTCAGGTGGGGCTGGGCAGACCATAATCGTTCTCTGCATTGTGACCAGCTGTGCTTCTAATTGTCTCTACCATAGAAAGAGAAGGTTCTATGATGAGAGCTAGAAACTATTCTCACCTGTAATCTAACCACTTTGCTCTCTCCCAGAACTTATCTCACTAGTGACCTCTTAAAGACTTTTCTGTTGGGAAGATGCCTCTGCAGGAGTCAGAAACCTGGTACTAGAAGCAATCAGGAAGGTGCTGTCTATGTACGTGTTGTCCACAGCTGCTACCGTGGGGACACGTCTTCCATAAACATGAGTATAGCCATCCTGCAGTGTTCCCATTCGTCATTGATGTGGCCTGACACAAGCCATTTGCTACAAAGGGATAATTGCTCTCCACTGCAAAACAAAAAGGGGCGTGTGTTGTAAAGGTGGATAGAGGATGAGGTCCAGAAGCACATGGATGTGTGGTACGAAAGATCTTAGGGTTTTTAAAGCCTGTGCCTTCTGCAGAGCAGTGAGCCTTGTGCATCCTGTACTCCTCTTGCCCCTCCACTTCTGGTATGCCTGGGAAGCCTGTCAATGGTGAAAACGCAGAAAAAGAGGTAAAGGTCCAGGAAGTATCCACTGGACCCTGTGAGGAGTCAGGTGCCCCCAGTTACTTAACAGGGAGATTTTTCTCTCTGTATCTATGAGAAAACCCATGGAACTAAACAGTGGAGGGTCTGTATTATAAATTCATTTTGACAGATGACAGGATTAAGTTTCAGGTGCATTTAGAACCTAGCTGTTAGAGGTGGTCAGACCCAGGTGGGATGTCAGTAAGACCAGCAGACTCTGGGGAGGATGCCTGGTAGCCAGCTGGGGACCAGACAGGAAACAATTGCTGCTCATTCATCACCTTACGGCAGCCTCTGAATACGCTGAGTGCAGGGAGATAAATGGTGTTCCAAGTGGGCAGAAGAGGCGGAGGAGGGAAGGGATGACTCGGCTGCCTCAGACACACGGCCCAGTTCATCCATTTTTATGAGGCCAGCTAACCAACCTAGGCATTGTGGGGACATAATGATCACAGTCACCAAAGAGCTCTATTCTAGCCCCACCAGTGCAGAACTGAGGGGCTGAAAGAGGCCAGAGAATATTGGCAGGATGCCCAAATCAGTGCCCTCCTCCACAGACTGCAACATTGAACTTATTCAGTACTTGAGCCTCTTGGATATAATGAGAGACCTCTGATTTTGATGCCAATCCTAGACTTCTGGGTTTTTAAACTATAATCTGAATGCTGCTTTCAGAATTCACTTGATTGATTCAGTTCATTCATTTATGTGAAAACCTTTACTCTGTACCACACTGACAAGCACACGGAGGATACAGGTATGGGGAGGGTTTATGCTCTAGAGTATCCTGCCTCTTGGGAATGTCTGAAGGTGTTGAAGGCCACTGGTCACAATCAAAGCTTTTTTTATTCCATGTGAGAGCCCACATATGTGATTCAGTTTCCATCAGAAGTCATCTGACTTCAAGAAGTCGCTTGAGCTCAAATTTGCTTGCTCTTTCTCCTATAACCTTGGGGGCTATGAGTGACTTCTGATTTAACCCACGAGAAAAGAACACCATCCTAGTAGTAGGAAGTATACTGCTAACGACAAACCTCAGGAACAAGCCAATAAGCGGTGTTCCTCCATGGCTTCTGGGACGTGAGCTTCTGCCCTGACTTCCCTCAGTGATGTAGAGTGAGGTGGAACTGAACGCTGAAATAATAAACCCTTTCTCTCCAAACTATTCATCACAGCAATAGGAGCTCCAACTAAGATACCCTGTGATTTAGCCAATCTCAAGTTCTAAACACATGTACAGATTTATCAACACTAAATGGATTCAGTTGATTATATGTAATATACATATTTATATAGTAAAGAGGTTTTGAATTTGAGAGGGGAAAAAGGGGGTCAGGGAGGAGTTAGAAGTAGGGTGGGAATTATGTAAATTCAATTCACGCATAAAATTCTTGAATAATGAAATATAAAAACATTTGAAAGATTGGCAGCTGTGAATTCCTACACAATGCCACACACTTAACTTGTGACCTCAGCTCTAAAGTTTTACTTAGGACTTAGGTCCTTTGCCCTTGGTAGGTACAACCTAGGCGAGAAGAATGATGCCAGGACCAAGGCTGACTTCAGGCTGCCTATGAGAATCGCCTCGGTATAACATCTCCTCCCTGCTTCCTCAAGCTAGTCAAGATGCAGATGAGCCCCTGTGTACAGAGTTCATACCTGATATGGGAGGATGAACCAGGGCTGGAGGCAGGCTGTTGGCAGCAGCCTTTCACGAGGCCTGATGTGACTGCAGGGTGTAAAAAGTGAGAGGAGGCCACTCCTACACAGCTTCCTTCCCATCTGCTGCAGAAGGCAACCTTGCACTTGGAGAGCTGCTGGGCTGGTGATAGACAGATAGGCAACTTTAATAGCAAACTCTAAAGGATGGCAGAAATTATTTGGGAATAAACATGGAGCATTGCAATGTGTGGGGCATATGTGCCATGGAAACCACAGATATATCCAAAGTGTTAAGTTATAAGGAAACTTTCAAAGGCCAAACAAGGCTTATGTAAGTTGTTTTGAGGCAAAAATCCTTGGCCACAAGATTAATGAGTAGGATGGAATCCTCTCAAGGCTGAGTAGACTGTCACAAGCAGACAGCCTTGCAGAACTATTCCTTGCAAGGCTACAATGACCTTTATAAAAGATGATGCTTCTGGCATAATCTCTGAGATAGTTCTTGCTTGTAGGCACAAGATGAGATGCCACCTTTGAAATCTTCCAGATTTGCCTGTTCATTTATTGGCTTGACACAAGTGACTCCATCTTAATTCCTAAAACTCTCACAGAAGTAATAGGTCTTCTGCCATGGTTTTCATGTTTTGAATGAAAACGATCCCATAGGAAGTGACACTATTGGGTGTGGTTTTGTTTGGGATTCTCTGAGGAATGAACCTTTCACTGCCTCGTTGGACTCCCCAAAGACAGAGGGATAGGTTTCCCCCTCATCATAACTTTCCCCCTCATCATAACTTTCCCCCTCATCATAACTTTCCCCCTCATCATAACTTTCCCCCTCATCATAACTTTCCCCCTCATCATAACTTTCCCCCTCATCATAACTTTCCCCCTCATCATAACTTTCCCCCTCATCATAACTTTCCCCCTCATCATAACTTTCCCCCTCATCATAACTTTCCCCCTCATCATAACTTTCCCCCTCATCATAACTTTCCCCCTCATCATAACTTTCCCCCATAGTAGCAGGTCTAGTAACATCTTGGGGATACTGCCTAATGTAGACTTGTGAACCTTTGCCTTTCCAAGAATCTGGTAAGCACAAGGAACTGCTTGAACAGTGAAGAGAAGCAAGTTTCTTTGAAGAGAAGCTCGTGCATGTTTTTCAAGAAGTCTTATAATTCTGCTAACAATGCAGTGAAGAGAAGCAAGTTTCCTTAAGGAGAAACGCATGTGTGTCTTTCAAGAAGTCTTAGAATTCTAACAGTGCATAGAAAGGTCAAAAGAAACATGCTTCTTCCACAGAAAGTTTAAAGTATTTCTTTAAAGGAAATTCAGGATTCTACTAAAGAAGCTAAGTACATTTTCAGGAAAATGTGCTTATTCTGGAATACAATGCGTAGTTTTTAGGAGAACACTCACGATACTACTGACAATGCTTTAAAGTTTGATAATGCTTTAAGTTTAAAGAAACTTCTTCTCTTCGGAGAAACTCGTGTGTTTTTCAGGAAATTTTATAAATGTGCTAACAGTGCATAGAAAAGTTAATTTCATACATCTTAGGAGTGTTAGAGCCTGAACATCAATCCGCTCTTACCTATCATGTATGACCTTATTTGGAAATATAGCTATTTATGCTACTGTGACCTAAGGAACAAGAGTAAGACCCCATGTGGACAGGCACGTGTAGAGAATGGCATGTGAAGAACTGGGGGTGCTTCAAGTCAACTATGAGAGGCTGGGAGCACACAGTGCAGACTTCTCATTCATAGCCCCATCAGGAAAGGACCTTGATTCTCTGGCCTTCAGCAAGACAACACATTTGTGTTTTAAGCCACCCTGCATGTGGCATTCTGTTTTGGCAGGCTGGACAGCAATGGAAGAGGATGGCCATAATTCAATATAGACTTAACCACTTAAGTTTCCGTAGGCACAAGGAAGATGTCATTATCACGTCCTCTTCATCCCCATCCACAAGTGTTCAAATCATGGAATATGTTGTGTAGATACTGGACTCTCTTTGAAGTTGAAGTGGATGTGTTTGTGCCTGGAAATACGTTACCCTAGATTCTCCATACAGGTTTCTGTATAGTTTCTTTTATAAATTACAAGACTTCAGGGAACCAGTGAAAACAAACTCATTATATTTAGAATGGGGATGGTTTCCCAAGAAATGGCCCTCATGTGAGGATAGTTTTCTACCTGGGAATGGGAACTATCATCCTGGACCGATGGGATGCAATGGAGGGAATGCTTTTGCTCTTAGAGCCTGACCTGTAAGAGGCAATGAAGCTCTGGCTTTCTTGAAACATTGTTCTGCTTCTACCTTGTGTGAGGCCAGTCAGCCTACTGGAGGATGAACAGCCATATAAAGAATAGAGATGCTCATGTGACATCAGCCATGGTCAAGCATGTGAAGGGAAGCATCTTGGACCTTGTACCCAGTCAACCCTTCAGCTGACACAGCTACATGAGCCAAGTCTAGCCACGCACAAAACTGGTGATGGGAATAACTATGCCTGTGTAGCGCATAGCATGGCCCAACAAATGTTATTTATGCCATGTGTAGAGAAAATACCCTGTCATATCTGAGTTAGTCCCTTTCCCCAAGAGTTCCTAGCCCTAGTGTCTGGTTAAGAGCCTGCTGCCTGAATCACCTATGTTTGTCAACTGCTAGTGTGTAGCCTGCCACAAGCAAAACATTTGATTTGGGTTTTTTGCTAAGCATTTCCCTCAAATCCACATTCACACAAATGCTGTGTAGAGCCATAGGCCCTTAAGTCTAAGTTTGTCACCTCACACCTCATCTGGGTAGCAGAGGGCTGAAGTCCACCAGGGAAAAACATCTTTTCTCAAATCTCTGCTTATATCTGTGGGTATTGGGAACCTCATACTTTGACCTTGCCTTCAAATGTTGGTGTTAGAGGGGATAGTTCCCAATGTCATCCTATAGGTGTGTGTAGCTCCAGAGAAATCTTTTCAGGCTTGAATTCTGAAACACTGGCACTAACCCAGGCATGAGCCTCCGTGGGTGGTCTCATCATATCTATTACAATGGCCTACTACTGTAGGATATGATTTTAAAGTGTGTTACATTTGTTTATGCTCGGTAACATTTGTTTAATAATGCAAAGATGTATTACCCTCTTTCATGTTGCATTTGTTTAACTCTGTGAGGCTGTGTAAAATACTAGACTGGTTGAATAAAGAGCTTGAACGGCCAGTAGCAAGGAAGAAGAAAGGATGGGTGGACCTGGCAGGCAGAAGAGAAACAGGAGGAAAAGAGGGATCTTGGAAGCGAGAGAGACCAAGGAATGAGAAAATAAGGGACCAACCACTCAGCCACACAGCCAGCCAGAGTAAGTGTTGAAAGTAAGATTACAGAAAAGGAAAAATCCCAGAGGCAAAAGACAGATGGGATAACTTAAGGAAAGCTGGCTAGAAATAAGCCAAGGAAAGGCAGTCATGAAAAATAGTAAACCTCTGTGATTTGAGAGCTGGCGCCCCCCCCCAAAAAAGTTAAAAATTTGGCTACCCCTTTATGCCATGGTCCTTTTAGCTGCTGGTCTCTCCAAATGTCACAACTGGAGCTCAACTCTATCCCTGAAGGAAGTCGGGGCAGGAACTCACAGGGTGGGAACCTAGAGGCATGGGATTGATACAGAGGCCATGGAGGGATACTACTTGCTGATTGATCCGCACAGCCTTCCCAGCTGCTTTCTCATAGGATCCAAGATACTAAGCCCAGGGATGGCGTCAACCACAATGGACTGGGCCCTCCACCATCAATCACCAAGAAAATGTCTTACAAGCCTGATTAACAACCTGATCTTATAGAAGCATTTTCTCATTTGAGGTTTCCTCCTTTCAGATGACTTGAGCTTGTGTTCAGTTGACATAGAACTAGCCAGCACAGACAGTTCTGAGAAATGGAGCAAGGAGGACTTTATCAAAACCAAGAACTTTTATTTAAAAAACTCCAGATGAATAGGCAATCTGCAGTCTGACATAAAATACCCCACGAATCAGACATTCTGAGAAGATTCCTGTGTAGAGCCTGTAAGGATTCTCAAAACTCAAAAGGAAAAACAAACAAGCAATCCAGTTGGAAAATAAGCTTTAGAGAAACCTCTTTCCAAAGAGGAAATACAGAAGGCACATAAGCACATGAGGAACATTCAACTTCACCAGCAATTAGGGAAATTGAGAGAGTGCCACACACTTGCTAGGCAGCTTTAACGGGAATGACAGAATGGATTGCTGGAAAGAATGCAAGAAAGAAATAGCATCCTTTCATAGGACACCAACATAGAAGGAAAAGGGCCATCCACTGTAGTGGGTTGTGACCTGCCACAAGTGACCTAACAATATGGCCTGGCATGTTTATTTCCAGAGAAATAAAAACTTACATCTACACAGAAAATTATGGACATGCATGTTGAGAGAATTGTTTGTAATAATCCTAAATCTAAAAATATTCTCTGGATTCAATAAACCAGAGCCCTTTCAACACACTGAAAATTATTTTTTAAAGTTATTGGTACTTGCACCATCTTAGATGGATTTTGATAAGTCATAAGTCACTGGGGAGGAGAGGTAGCTGAGAGGGATGAAGAGCTTGCTGAATCCCAAGAACTCCCATGAAGCTGGATGGGAGGGAGCATAGGTGTGTCTAATCAAAGCACACTTAACAGTGAGATGCAGCGCAGAGGGGAGTCCCTGGAGGCTTGCTCCAGCCAGCTACCTTGATATTACAAGAACTGAACAAAGGAGTCTATTACCAGAGGTTGTCCTCTGACCTCTACATATGCCACACATGGGGCCACATTTCCAGTCATTAGTTCACACACATGCACATACACACACACAAAAATTTAAGTTTAAAAAAAATTTAAAGCTACCCATAAAAGACTAATTCCTGGAATGCAGTGGTTCTTGAAGGGAGAAGACTATGGAACAGAATCATCACATTCCAAGGATTAGGTATGGCGGGGACAATTCTCTTTTGTCTCCAATGATGTACTTCTAGTAAATTAAGCATTGTAGTCCACCTTTTGAAAATGTTGAACTATTTCAGATTGCTCAAAGAAAAGGAGCTATCATGAGCCAAAGTGAAGACTCGCTCAGTCTTGCGCTTGTCCTGTGGGTGTCCTGAGCCACCCACAAGGGAGTGAAGCTACACTATGGCCCTGCTAGAGAACCTCTGACACCTTCAGCACTCAGTCAGCTGTCACAGTAGCCAACTGTGACAGTTTGAGTGGAAAATGCACCCACAGGCTCTCTCATTTGAACACTTGGTCCCCAGGTATAGTGGTCTGAGTTGAAGTCTAGATGGGGAGAGTAGATCACTGAAGGGGAGGGGGAGGGGGGGAGGGCCTTAGTGTTTATGGCCCACCGACTTCCCATCCCTTCTGATTTCTGTTCCACAAATTGTAAGGAGGGTAATTTCTGTCTTTCACCAATCCAGAAGCTGGGCATCCCATCACTATGACTTAGAAGAGAAACTTACCCCAGTTCTAAGACAAGAAATGAATTTTGAAGGCAGAAACTCACACACTTGACACAGAAAACTTTAAGTACTATAGTACTTGCATGCATAGTGGTGGAAGTTAGACCCTGTGAAGCTGAACTATGGACGGGGGAGCTTTCCTGGGGGAAAAATGTTGGACAGCTTGTGTGGAAGATCATATGGAAAGGAGGACGCTTCACTGGGGAGACAGTATCCAAACCAGAGATTGGCATTAGACTCAAGAATAGTGTGGTGACTTCAACTTGGGCCTGGAAAGTCTGGGAGTGAATCATAGCACTACTACATGGCAATATTAGTGATTTTTGAGCCTCATCAATCCTTTTATCTCAGAAGTGAGAGTAAGAAGACTCTTCTTGGTTATTCAAAGGTCAATGACGCAATGCCCATGGAGTAACAGCAGAGGCCCTGGCCCTGAACCAGGTGCATGGTAAACATGCTTATAGCCCACCTGGCTTCCTATCCCTCTGTTCTTTCTGTTGTACTCTTTCTATGCCTGCCTTCTCACTACTAGCTTTGGCAGGGAAAGGCTGCAAAAGACTAGGAATTGCCCCACTTTCTACATTCAGTGTGGTTGTTCAATAATATAAGAGGAGCTTTTCTTATACCACACCTTGGTCCCACGTTTGGAAAAAACTCATTTGGATTGCTGCTATCGGCCCTGTCTAAGGTCTTGAGCACCAACCCCTGGGTCTCAAAGTGCCATCTAGCTGCACTGGTCTCGAATGTTTTTGAATTACCCTCATGCACATTGAATGCAGAGTCAAAAGGCAGCTCTCTAGCAAGTCCCCAAGACCTGAGTCCTGCTTCGATGGCTTAATGACGGAGGAGGGTTATCTGTCTATTGTGTTATTTTCATTGGTCAATAAAGAAACTGCCTTGGCCCTTTGATAGGACAGAAAATTAGGTAGGCGGAGTAAACAGAACAGAATGCTGGGAAGAGGGCTATGAGGCAGATGCCATGGAGCCAGCCACCAGGTCAGACATGCTGAATCTTTTTCGGTAATCCACTACCTCGTGGTGCTACCACGAGATTATTAGAAATGGGTTAATATTCAAGATGTGAGAGTTAGCCAGTAACTAACTCTCTAGAGATAATGGGCCAGGCAGTATTTAAATGAATACAACTTATGTGTTATTTCTGGGGCTAAGCTAGCTGTGTGGGAGCTGGGCAGGATGAAAAGCAGGCCTGCCTGCAGCTCCTCACTACAGCATAAATGATTTGTGAGTACAGCTCTGGCGGGTCCAGAAACTCAAATGAGTAAATCTTATGGCTCCATACAAATGTCTCAACTGAGTACCATAGTTTAATATACTATATAAGCCTAAGTCATACTTCATATTGAAGTCTGATTGCATTTTGGTGTTAGATGCTGAGTGGTTTGTTGTGATCGACCTTTAATGGGAGTTGTGTTAGGAAGAGTAGGAGACTCTGACAAGGTTGATATCAATGCCGAAGTTAGAACTTATGAGGTATTCTTTTTTTCACTGATTCCATTTAATCAGAATAATTCCTTCTAGGACTGAAGGCTAGCTTTGTGCTTGCTTGGCTCTTTCTGTGCCCTGACTGCCTCCCAGTGCCTCCCACAGTTGTATTGGAGAGGACACAAATGAGCAGCTGAAACTGAAAAACGGGATTTTTGAGCTGTAAAGTCTATTTTCAGCCTGAAAAGTACAAGCAAACTAGTCATGGGAGTTAAGCTGCCTCAGATATACATCTTTTTGGTCGCTTCATCACTGAGTGTGTCACCAATGATGTCTGAAGCGGTAATGATGGCGTCATCTGTAGTCCAGGGTTCTGACATCTGCCTTACCTGAAATAGCAACAACCCAGCAGCCTCTCTGTCACATGGAGAGCGTGGAGATTTCTATTGCGGAATGGTCAAGAAAATGAGTGATCACCATGACATTGTATTTCTTTCCAGAAAAAAATTTTTGGAGGTTAAATGTAGCCAAATAATCATGTCTTAAAGGTTAATCAACCTGTTATAAGATGTAGAGTTGGAATGGGTATTCTCGAAAATTGTAGGGATCCAAATTACTATAGGAGATGGGCCCAGAGGACTGTAGGTTCAGGATACTTAAATCTTGGGTTAACATACTCATTAAGTGTGGCATTTCTAACCCTCAGGTGGCACTACTAGGAAGTGGCTTGGGAGAAGAGTAGGTCATAAGATCATGGTTGTCATGAACAGAAACATTCTTAAACAGCAACCTTCCTTATACCCATGAGGACATAGCCAGAAGGTACCATCTTTTAGTTTTGATGTGGCTCTGCCCAAACCCCTAATCTTCTAGTGCCTTCATCTTGAACTATCCATCCTCCAGAGCTGTGTGAAACAAATTTCTTACGTTGAAAGTTGCCCATCTTAAAAGGCTTTTTTTGTTATTAGAGCAGACCAATGTTGGGGACCAGCCTTGACAAAAATACTTCTCACCAGGGTAAAGGTGTGGAGATTTAAAATATAGTGAAGAATATGAAAATACGAAAATAATGAAAAAGAGAAACATATAGAATAGTATTGGTGAGTACTGAAAATTCTTTCGCGTTTAATTTCCAACTGCTTAAAATACTCCTGGCCCCAAAAGGGTAGGAGTAAGACAAGATTGCATTAACATGATACAAGGCAAAGAACATATCAATTGAAAGTCACAGGCTACATACATAGTTATACAATTGTGTTGCTAGAACAAAACAAATCATGCTTACACCCCAGACCAAAACATTCTGGAAGCAAACTCCCTAGGTGGAATCCCAAGTTATCTCCATAAAGGGAACTGGAACTTAGCTGGATCCTTAGACTCTTGTTTGAGGTAGGAACAATCTACTTCTGTTTCTGGAGTGCAAGGTCCATTAGCCACACCCTATAGACAATAACTTAGCAGAACTCTCTGCTAATACCTAGGTGGGACCTTTGTTTGAGGTAGAAGCACAATAACCTTAAACTATAAAGTTCCAACTTTCTGACCTTTGGTCAACATGGAAACAGGGCCCATAATTTTGGGCCTCCACAGACCAAAAGGTCTAAGGCAGGAAAATCTGAGGTCCCACTGCTCCTAGGAGATGGGTTCCCAACCACCTCACCATCCGCGGAGGAATTCCTGCCTGTTCCACAAGTCCCTTAAGCATTGATTCCTGGGATAACTAACTCCATGAGGAGCTAGCCCTGTTGTCCCTTTAACCTGAACCAAGAACAGACTAAAGTTCCAGCCCATGTGCCCCAGGCAGGACACTGTTGACAAAACTACTCAATTCACAGTACTTCACTGTGGCAGCCTTAGGAAGCTCAAATACCTGGATCTCCTACTCATCTATCATTTAGAAGATGTGGATGTGCCCGAATTAGCTATTTCCATTCTCTGAAGCCAACACCGTCCAACAAAAATAAAAATAGACACATGCATTTTTAAACTTTCTAGATGTCATATTTTAAAAGTAAAATAGGTATGTAGAGCAAAAAACATAACTTTAGCAGAATATTTTTGATTCAATATATCCAGTATATTATGTGAGCATGTATCCAATATGAAGCTTGTTAATAGAGAATTTTAGATATTTTTGTACTAAGTCTTTGAAGTCAACATGCATTTTTTTACTCACAGCGTATCTTTATACAGGATAATCTTGTGTAAATGCTCGATATCCGCATGATTTACACTGAAGTTCTGACCTTTACTTTCTCCATCTATGACAAGCACATAATGCCCCACTCTTGGAGATGGTGAGGGCTGTTGGATTTGAGTACATCAGACGCCAACAGTGGACCTTGGAATATGTATACAGACTGCTTGTATTAAGCCATCTTCAAATTGGAATACAAAAAGGTTTTAGATGGCTTACAAAATCCTCTTCCATTTTGTTCTTGCAGGTTATAACCTGTCTTCCTTTTGAAAATGACACATCTATCCCCAGACTGTGGAACTCTGGGAATGTAAACCCATTTTTGTTGTCTTGGAACAGATGGATGTGGGCTGCCCTGCCACAAGCCTCCACTCCCTTATACACTAGGATTTCCTAATTCAGAACAGAGTCAATTGGAAATAAGCGATAACTTTGGAGTTTTCAGAGAATTAACTGTTACTAACCCTGGAGGTGCTGGTGACCACCACCCTCTCTCACCTTGAGGAGCGAGGAGTCTAGAGAATATACCCAACGCTGAGAAGTTTGGTTTCCTTACCACAGAAATCCCACTAGATACTTAGTATGTAAACACAGGATGAATGGAGACTCTCATCTCGCCCAGTCTTAATTGGCTTCTGTAACTTACCCCCAATATCTTGCCTCTCCCTAAACTCGCATGACTGGGCACCAGCTTTATATGCTGCTCTCTGAGCTGTCTCACTGTCTGCGTTGATAATGCTTTTCCTCACAAGTAGAGTCTGAAACACAGGGAATCAAAAGATAATGCACAAAGATGCTAGGGCAAACGTGAGGTGGGAATTTGTCAGGAATAAAAAGAGCGAGTCTGAGCTTGTGTGGGGCCTGATCAACAGCCTTGTAGGGAGGGAAAAGGCTCACAGTTCTGAGGAAAGCTTCAGAAGGAAAGCCGTATTTAGAGTTCTAGATGTAACCGATGAAGGATTTGTGCAGGTACCCTTGTCATGTACCCTGTACCTACAAGCCAGAGCTATGGGTAATTTGTAACAGTAAGTAAATGCCAAGCTTGAAGTTCGGGGTCGGGGGTCCTTTCTAGTACAGATAGTTTCTGCTCTTGTGGCCTTGAGGATAAAATTAAGGACTAAACAGAGAAGCTTCCGAGGAGCTCCCTTGTCAACACTGGAAAGTTTGCAGCAAGTTCAGAGCCAGGATAAAGACCTTGGGGAACCTACAGTAAAACACAAGATGCTAAAAATGACAGCCAATGCACTTAAATCTTTAATCTCAAAATTGCTTCAAATCTGTTGCCAGATAGTTTCTAGTTTTTTACTAGAGGATTAAAGATGAGTTTAGAAACCTCTAGACGGCAAGATAACATATCACCCCCTGGTACTTCTAAGTCAGTAGGGTTAACCCATGTGGTAATGTAGTTGGAAAACCACTGAGCCTGCCAGAAGACAGAGCCTTTGTCTCCCAAGATCTGACTTACACAAGTAGGAAGGAGAGCATTGTGCCCTCAGTTTGCAGGGTCCTGTGGTGAGCACAAGGATGCATTTCATCATCTCAGACTTAAGCTAACGAGGAGCTCACACTTTCCCCTGATTCGTAGCACATTATAGAAAAATTGGGATTCCTTGAGTAAAGTGGAACAGTAAAGTCGGACACCAGCTTTCCAGAAGTAGATATGCAAAAATATCTGTATATAGATTAAGTCTAGAAAACTCACCAGTTTTGAAGATGTCCCACCTAACTCAAGGATGCAGGGATCCAGAGGTACCAGTGCTATTGGAGTTCCAGGATGTACTCTAGGGGCGGAATGCCAGAAAAGACATTCAGTTACACTGCAAATGAATCCAGACAAGTCTTCAGTCTCAGAGACCATGAGGCTCAATTGTCATAAGCAAGGTGGGAACAAATGACCACAAATAAGCAGAAGGGCAGAAACTCTGACCAAGGGAAAACAATGGTGATGGCTATAGAACATAGGAAACGTTCCTATCTCCCCATCCCCTCCCCTCTACCACCCTCCCCAAATCGGGTTAGTCAAGGGTAGGGGTGGGATGGAGGGGGGGCAAGTAATGAGATATCTTGATGGGGGGGTTGGGAGAAACCTGGTAAAAGGGAAACTTCCAGGAAATCAACTAAAACTCCTAGCAAGAGTGGAGAGAGTGTCTGAACTGACCTTCTCCTATAATCACCTTGGTGGCTACCCTAATTGTCGTCATAGAGCCTTCATGTAGTATCTGATGGAAGCAGATTTGCAGATTCACAGCCAAACACTGGGGCAAGTTCTGGAAGTCCAGTTGAAGAGGAAGGAGCAATTGTATGAGCAAGGAGGGTCAAGATTATGATAGGGAAACCCACAGAGACCGCTGACCAGAGATAACAGGAGTGCCCAGACTCTGGACTGATGGTTAGAGAGCCTGCATGGGATCAACCTCGGCCCTCTGCATGTGGATGGCAGTTGTATATACATCTGTTTGTAGGGCCCATAGCAAAGGGATCAGTACCTGTTTCTGGTACATGAACTGGATTTTTGGAACCTATTCCCCATGCAGGGATGTCTCACCAAGGCTTGATGCAGGGGAAGGAGCTTGGTCCTGCCTCAGAGTGATAAGACATGCTTTGTTAACTCCAATGGGAGGCCTGCCCCTTTTTGAATGGAGGAGTGTATGGGGGGGGGAAGACAAGAGGTTGGGGAGGAAATGGGAAGATGGGAGGAGAAAATGTAGTTGGGTATGTAAAAAATGAACAAAATTAATAGGAAAGACTTACTGTAGGCCAAGGAGAGCTGCTCTCCGGCCCATTAGATCCAGGGAGATGAAGAGCTAACAACTATGAACATAAACTGCCTCTGGGTGGGATGATGGAAGCCTCTGTGGATCAAATAACAAACAAAAATTAGTGGATAAATTGTCTAGAGTCTGACACACTTTCACATGGAGGCTGGTTCATCCCTCAGAAGTTTCTTGGCGACTTTACCCAAATTTGACAGTTTGGTCCTGGATTCTGGCTTTTCCTCAAGTAATATCAGACTTCCTTTCAATTTGTTCAACTTATTCCTGTAATCTTTGGTGTCTTAGTCTGGTCATCGTCATTTTGTTATTTGACCTGTGATCTTCCTGACACCTTCTCCGATGACTGGCCATTATTTATTCCCTTCAAAATTTATACTTTGGTTTTCAAAACGCCAAGCACAAACCTTTGCTAGGCATAGAACCTAGAGCACTCAAGCTAGCTCTGGAAGCCACTGGCCATGCATGTGGAAGCTGCACACGTGAGACATGAGCCAGAGAACCAGGAAGTCTGTAAAGACTGTGCCTTCTATCTATGACTGGCAAATGACACCCACGAATTCTAAACTGTGTGGCTGCCTAAATAATACCTGAACCATTCCAACAAAAGTTGACATTCCAAAGTCTGGATTAAGAGCTATAAGCAATTGACATGTGCCGAGAGAGGATTACCTGTCCCCAAGGACGAGTGCCCCAATTGGTTATCCAAGGCTTGACTGGTCTGCCCTAAACAGCCCTAAACATATTGCCAGAACTGAACAGACTCAGCAGACTGTATATGTATGTCTATTCATTTATATTGATATGTAATAATGGCTAAAGGAGAGACTAAAGATATGGAAGGGAGCTGGGGGGTGGGCATGAGAAGGGTAAAAGGTAGGGGAATGGAGGGGGGAAGTAGTGTAAATTATATTTTAGCAACGAAATGTCACTAAGAGGGGGACTGAAATGGAGGAGACAGAAGCAACCTCTGTCTGATATGGAAGGGACTCTGAAAGGATACCAACCTCCAAGATGAGGCTTGCTCTCCTGAAGAGTTCTCCACACTGCCACATAAGTGCTCCTGGACACACAGGCAAAGGATACCCATCCCTTTTGAGGTAATCCCTTTAATCCCACATAGCTCTTGTTAATTTCTTCACTATTGAACTAAAGATGTCAACACCCTCAGCTATTGAAATTGTTCTATGTTGGAGATAGTAGTAATGGTGGCTACTGCCCAATTCAGACCCCGGGCAGAGCCGGTGTTCATGCTTCAGATGTCCAGAGTTCTGCCACTTCATAAAGTGGTAGCTTTGTTGACAGCTATCTGTTCCGGAAAGAGCCGGAGGGTCATGCGTCATTTTCTAGAGCAGTAAATGTTCCACAGCCTCTAAGGCTCATTAATACTGCAGTATTAAAGAACCCATGCCCGTTTCCATAGCTGAGACTGGCATGTGATGTTCTTTTTCTTACAATGCCGCTGTGAGATCAGATTGAAGATCAGTGTGGATTAAGGCATCTTAGCTTTTTCCTGGCCCTATTCTGTATCCTTCCTTCCCAGTTGGTCTTTGGAGAGTATGCCATCAACTCATCACTTTGTAAAGGAACCCAGTCTTACATTGGCTTTGTAACATCCACTGAGAGAGGAGCTAAGGAAATACACTAGTCTTTCTTTCCCACCATGACTTAGCATGAAAAGCTATTTTTTTCCTGTGCAATTTAAAGATGTGCACATGTAAATAACCACCCCAGCAGAGAGACGCAACAAGTGTTTCAGTCCCCGGGGTCTTCAGAAACCTTCCTGGGTAACTGACTACTCTCCGACCCTCATTGATCTCAGAAAAATCGTCAGCTTTGTTTCACTTAGTTTCATATACACAGAACCCCACAGTGCAGTCTTTGTGCCAGACCTCCTTGCTCAATCAAGTAGGGGTTTTGGTCATAGCTCCACCGTCTTCCCTTGGCAGGGCATAGTCTTTTGGGCAGATGCGTCATGTCTTGCTTATATATGCACCAGTGATAGAACTTATCCTTTCATAAGGCCAGGAAGGAGGAGGCACAACCCTACTTCTGTGTGAAGCTGCAGTGGGGAAGAAAATTGAGCTTTGTGGTACCATGACGTGGATATCGTATTTTGGCTCCAAGACTTTTTTTTGTGGAACTGAACTTTTACTGCTGCCTTATTATAAAAGAAAAGTGAGAATGTACTGGGTAGGCATAGGGACATTTTAAAAACAATAGAGATCACAACTGAAGACACCAGTTTCGTGATTCAGTAGATTCTTGAAGTCAGCTGAGAGACTTTCTAGAACCTCAGCCTAGCAGAGAGGCTAAAGACTGAGGAAGACGCAGAGGGAGAGCATCCAAATCCAGAAGACACGTTCCCTATTAACTGCCAATGAGGACGAAATTGGGGCCCCATGTCATAGACCCAGTGCCCACCACATTTAAGACAGATATCTCTAGCAGAGAGGATCCTCTTGAGCTGCCTTATGACTCTGAAATATATTCACTAGCTCACAACAATGACGGTTCCATCTCCATAGAGAGATTTACCCAAATCATCGTAGCACTGCAGAGGACAGAGTACGGGTCCACACTGATCTGGCTCAAGTTGGCAGTGTGATGGAAAAGGTCGTTCAGCATGAGCACGGAGAAGTTACTATCGTGGACATCGAGCGTGGTGAGCTGGTGAGCGGAAAGCACCGGCTGAGGGCAGGTATGAGGTCAGTGAGCTGCAAGTCCTTCATCCTACAACCCTTCAGATCCAGGGACCGCAGAGTGTACTACATTCCCTGGCAGCACTCAAAGACTTTAGAGAAATGAGGCTAATGACATGATTCCTCCCATGGTCAGATATTTTGGCTCATGGAGAATGACACCAGGAGAAATCAAGAGATGCTGTGATGGGTGGCAGTGACTGGGGTGGGGAGAGTCTCCAGGAAGGTCATTCAGGTACCTGAGTACCTGTCTCATGTAGTCTGAGAAAGTTGATGCCATTCATGGAGAGATTCTGCAGAAGTTGAGTTTGGAGAAATGACCTTGCTGACCCATTTCTCCCGTCTGCTGTCCTGCTGCTCATGTTGAAGGTTTTCTTGCACCTGCGTACCAGGCAGAGCTTGCAAAGACTTCTCATGCAGCCAGGGCAGGGAGCAAAAGGTACCCGACATGTTCAGTTCTAGCTCCTCAGTGAGCTCCAGCTGGAATACACAGTCAAGGTCTCTTGGATAGTGCAGACAGGCAGAGTCCTGATCTTCATGACCCAGAAGCATAGGGCAGCATCAAGACTTCAGAGACATTTATACTGACATGTAAAAGCCCTCCCCCAGGTTTCTAAGTTTTTCAAGGATGCTCAAGTGTGTGATAATTTGAAGCCCAAGTGGCTTGGAGATTCCTGGTAACTTGGGACCAGCTTTCGTTTTGTGGAACTCGCCTTCTTACTGCGGGACGTTCCATAGTTGACGCCTTTCTATGACATGAGCCAGGAAGGTATAGTTAGCTTAAGTTTTTTAATGGCCTCCTTGCTCCTAAAACTCACTAGCCTACAGCACTAGAAAGATTGGGAGACCTGGGTCAGGATTTCCTGTCCTCCCAGTGCTAGGGAGGTTATGGCAGGGAATTGCAGATTGGTGGCCAGGCTGGGCTCTGCATCAAAAACTTATTACTATTAAATAAATTAAAACTCTTGGCAAGCATAGTCAGGCCGTTAAAGTCTTGCTGTTTCAATGATTTCACCTGAAGTTTTAAACAAAAAATCTATAGAAAAGATAGGTCTTGTGTCTCTTGCTTCCACATAACAGGAAGGCCAGAGAAGGAGAGGAGCCGGGAGAGAAAGTGTGATCCTGGAGCGTGGAGTTTCCACAGGAGAACAGTTGATGGGAAGCATGGTCCTAATTAGTCTTCTCAGTAAAACTAGGAGTCAGATATCAGGGTAATAACCTGGGAGATCAAAGAATCAGGAGCCATCCCCAGTTGGTTCCTTTCTCTGGTTCCTCAGTATGTGGAGCCGAGGGCCTGATTCTGCCCCACCTTGTGACTTCTGCCTCCCAAGTGTGGGACTAAAGGCAGGAGCCCGACCTCCTGACCTCTATGGTTAAGTAGTGGATAGCTCTGTCCTCTGATCTCACAGCAGTGATGATACCAACTACCTTAGCCTTTGCATAGCCAAGTAAGGAATTGCCTTTGTATGGTGACCAGAAAGATACCTGGAGAGAGCAGGGGATGGGTGGAGTTCTGGGGTTCAGGGTCATCTGGTGGGGGTCAGTCTCCCTGGCAAGGTCAAAGACACAGTGGCCACCACATTTTATGACAGATATCTCTAGCAGAGAAAATCATCTTAGGCTGCCTTAAGAGGTACACTGAGTGATGGATAAATCTTTCTATGGAGATGGGACCAAATCATTGTAGAATTGCAGAGAACAGGGTACTGCTCCACATTCATCTGGCTCAAGTTGGCTGTGTGCTGGAAAAGGTCGTTCAGTGTGGGCATGGAAAAGTTATCATAGAGGTTGACCGTGGTGAGTGGGAAGCACTGGCTGAGGGCAGGTATGAAGCCAGTGAGCTGAGTCTTCCATCCTACAACCCTTCGAGTCCATGGACTGAAAAGTGTGCTACATTCTCTGGCAGGACCCGAAAGAGACTTGAGAAATGAAGCGAATGACATGTTTCCTCCCATGACCTGATCTTTTAGCTAATGGAGAATGACACCAGGGGAAATCAAGTCAAGCTGTGACGGGTGGCAGCGAGTGGGGGTGGGGAGAGTCTAAAGGGAGGTCGTCAGGTGCCTGAGTATGTGAAACCTGTTTCCCATGGTCTCTGAGAAAGTAGATGCCATTCCTGGACAGAATCCACAGTAACTGAGTTTGGAGAAATGACCTTGCTTGACACTCTCTTCTGTCTACTGTCCTGCCACTGACATTGAAGGTGTCGAAGGTGTTCTGGCAGATTCGTACCAGGCAGAGCTTGAAAAGACTTCTCATGTGGCCAAGGCACAGAGCAAATGTGCCACTGTGGACACTTCCCCCATATTAGGTTCCTGCTCCTCAGTGAGCTTCGGCTATAAAACAGTCAAGATCTCTTGAATACTGTAGTTAGGCAGAGCCCTGATCTTCATACTCCAGAGAATAGGGCAGCTGCAAGATTTCCGACATTTATATTGAGATGTAAAAGCCCTCCTCTGATGCCGTAAAACAATCCTACACCTGTTCAGAATTGATTATAAAAAGGGTTATTTAAGGGGACAATCTTATAGATCACTGTCCTAAACAGTCCTCTGAGCGCAAACAGGAAACAGTCTAGCAGCTGGAACAGGAACTGAAGCCTAGAGTGGGCACATGGTTCCCACTGCTTTTTAAACTAAGGGACCATGCCCAAGTGGACTGGAATCTTACAGGCTATTGGCTGAAGGAGCATAATATGCTCCCACAACACCTCCCCTTTTTGCTTAAGAGTTCCAAACCCAATACAAAATATATGCTGGGAACATATATTAAGTATAATTAGAATTACAACCAGCATAAATAATAAGCAAGGAACATATGCTAAATGCTTTAATAAATATATCCTATGGAGTCTAACTCTTGTATAGGAAATGGCTTGTCTAGATCATCAGAGTATTGTAACTATGACTAAATAATCTTCGACCCCATCAAAGGGCTGAGATGGGAGATAATATTACTTGAACAGGCAGGAAGCACAATCAAGTAGCTTCCAAAGCAAGCAATATGATGGAGACAATTAGCTACCTGAGCAATCACCCAAAATCTTGTTTTGCAACGTTGAAGCCACGAACTTTGGCTAAGGAAGGTCTAGTGTAACTGACAGACCATTTTCAGAGGCAGGAAAATTTTCAAAACCATTTTACCCTGTCTTGGGTAGATTTGACAGTCCTGCTTATCCATTTCCAGATACTATGCAACTTGTCAGTGGTTGAGGCATTGTCAGTTCCTTGCCCAAAGGCCAGTTTTGCCAAGAAAACAAGTTCCAAGTGGAGTGTCTTCAGTGCTCAACATTCTCTCGGGAATAGATTGGTGCTGTCAGAAGCAATCATGTCTCATGTCAACAGAACCCTAAATTATTTAAATGCCGTTTCTACAGATTCTTGAAGTGGTTGAAGAATACCTAACTAGAATACAATCTCTATGTATCTAAAGAACCTAATTGATCTGACTGTATATACAACAAACATGAACTAACTATTGACCTATAATAAATACCTGTATCTTGATTATTTCAGCAGCTGGTACCCTAAACAGTCTTATAGTAGCATTGTCTACATCACGATGCCATCTCAATTAGGTGGAGTGGTTGCTGTGGGGCCCCATCTTCCTGGAAACTTGAATGATTACTGCAGGAAAGGGATCTGTAGAAAAAATCTATTCATGGAAAACTTAAACATCATTCATATAAACATACATCCAATGAAGAATATGATATAGACAAAATAAGCATGGAGGTGATTTTTTTTCCTAAAGTCTTCCTTCTGTCCCATACCAGATGGCTCCTGATATGAGACAAACTCTGAATGTTCCTTTTAACAACATGCTTGGATTAAGAGAAGTACAGAGCTATTGTCCAACTCCAAAACCAGCTGTGTGTGTGTTTGTAAATGTAAGTGTAACCAGTACCTTTATACATAATCCATATTCCATTTACTATATAATCCTTAGTGGATAGCTATTTTTCGTTCTGTCAGCATTCAAACATCGAGGGTTTCTTGAATTTTTGAGGACATGTAATTTTCCTGCAAAGATAAGAGCAGAACCCTGCTCCAACCCTATGACTTTCCTTACCACCTGCATGGTTGTCACCATTGTGGATGAGCTGTCATTTCTGTTTCAATAGGTTTCTCCTTTTCAAAATGAATGTTTATTAATTTTGATGGTATACATAATTTTTCTTTGGAAACAAGAGCAAAACCTCGTCCCCCATATAGCACATCTCCTGGTTTCCATTGAAATCAATAAATCTTTGAAATATACTGGCTGATTTAATTCAGAAGTATTTTCCATTACCCAATGCCTTTCTGCTGCTGCTGTTCCTTTCTCATTAGCGTTAAGAAAATTCAAGGTTAATAAAGCATTATGCAATCAATTTTTGGGGGTATTTTCCATCCCTTTCTGTTTGTTCAGTATATTCTTTATAGTAAGATTTGACCTTTCTATAACTGCCTGACCTGTAGGATTATTTGGTATACCTGTAATGTGCTTTATATCTTAATAAGCAAAAAAACTTTCATTTTCTTAGACAAATACGCTGGACCATTATGTCTTTATTCATGCAAGAATGCCCGTGATGGCCATAACTTCTAAAATGTGTGATTACTGAATCAGCCTTTTCTGAGCTTAAAGCAGTTGCCCATTGAAAACCTGAATACATGTCTATGATGTGGTGTACATATTTTAATTTACCAAATTCCATAAAGATGAACACATTTGTCAGATTTCATTCCTTTGAGGGTCCTTAGGGTTACTCCCTGCAGGCAATGGTGTTTGATTATATATAAAGAGAGAAAGTAGGACATCTCTTTATAATCTCCTTAGCTTGTTGCCATGTAACAGAAAACTTGCTTTAAGCCTTTGCTATTGACGTGTTTTTATGAAATTCAGAGGCATGCAACACACTTCAAATCAATTGATCAATTTCTGCATTACCTTGTACTAGAGGACCTGGCAGACCCATATGGGATCAGATGTGTTTATGTATATAGGACATAAAGATATCCCTAATTATATCTCGCACCTGGATGAACAATGAAGTCAATTCTGTATCCTCTGATATAAATTCAGCAGTTTCATTATGCAAGACAACTTTCTGCATATTGTGAATCAGTAACTATATTGAAGTTCTTTAAAATCCCTTAGTACCATAAGAATAGCATATAATTCTGCCTTCTGGAAAGAATTATAAAGGCTTTGTTCCACCTTAATTCTTCTGAGTTGTATCCTGCCTTCCCTGTGTTATTTGCATCACTATAAAATGTACGAGCTCCTGTTATTGGTGCACCACGTACAATTCAGGGAAGAATCCAAGAAGTTCCCTTTATAAGGTTAAGTCTACTGCTTTTGTTGATAATTGCTATTTCTCCCCCCCAAAAAATAGCACAAGCCCTTTGCCAGGGTTCATTGTCTTCCCATAACTTTTATTTCATCAGCATTAAAAGCACTATAATATCTGCTGGGTCTATACCTGCTAATTGGTGAAGTCTCAATTTACATTTTATAATTCAGAGACTTTTTCCACATAAGTTTCTAATTTTTTACATGGTCTATGTGGTAAAAAGATCCATTCTAAGATATTGTCCCTCTGTATTAAAATTCATATAGGAGAAATTCGGGAAGGCAATATGACTAGAATACAATTAAGATTTGGATTCACCCTTATCCACACGTGCCTCCTGTAATTTCTCAACAATCAATTCCTTTTCCACTTCAGCTGTTAATTCTCTGGGATGAGATGATTCAAGTCTTTATCACCATCTAAGGTGAGGGTGCGCAGGTACTTGAAACCAATCCGAGGCATTTTAAGAGGAAAGAACTGCGACTGACGTGTAGAAAAGCCGCTGCACAAGATTTTATGTGAACTGCTGGCTCCACACATAGGCTGTGACCAGCTGAGGGAGGTTTTAATTAGTAAGCTTAATTTAAGGTCCCCTCCCCCTTTTCCTAAAGTCACTTGTGTACAGCGCAAGAAAGACCTGGGTCAGGTGAGTCTGTGCTCCCAGTGCTAGGGAAGTTGCATTGGGGGAATTGCAAATTAGAAGCCAAGTTGGGCTTTGCAGCAAAAACTTGTTTCAATTAAATGAAATAATTAAAACTCTAGGCAATCATGGTCAGACAGTTAAAGTCGTGTTGCTGTTTTTAATGTTTTTTTCCTCAAGGTTTAAACCAAAAATCTGGAGAAAAGACAGATCTTGTCTCATTCTGCCATAAAACGAGAAGGGCAGAGTTGAGGAGAGGGAGAGAAAAAGGGTGAACCTGGAGTTTGGACAGGAGAATGGTACTATGGAGCATGATCCTAATTAGTCTTAACAATAAACACCAGGAGCTGGATATTGGGGTAAAAACCTGGGAGATCAAAGAATCAGGAGCCATCTCCTGTTGGTTCCTTTCTCTGGTTCCTCAGTAAGTGGAGCCGAGGGCCTGATTCTGCCCCACCTTGTGACTTCTCTCTGCCTCCCAAGTGTGGGACTAAAGGCAGGAGCCCGACCTCCTGACCTCTGTGGTTAAGTAGTGGATAGCTCTGTCCTCTGATCTCACAGCAGTCATGATACCAACTACCTTAGCCTTTGCATAGCCAAGTATGGAATTGCCTTTGTATGGTGACTAGAAAGATAACTGGAGTGAGCAAGGCGGATGGGTGGAGTTCTGGGGTTCAGGGAAGGCTGTGGGGGTTGGTCTTCCTGCTGAGTCCAGAGACTCCAATTCCAGAATGTTCCCCAGCAAACAATCTTCAAGCAGGGTGTGATTAGTAGACATGGGGAAGGGAAGAGGGGTGAGGAAAGAAAGCATGTGGGGTTCCTAATCCAGCAGAGCTTGGTTGTAGGGTGAAGCCTTGTTCGATTAGAGACAAGGCAGTTGATCTCAGTGTCCTCTGAAGTTCAAGGGATCAGGGTTCTGTTGGAGTTGCTGTGTATGAAGAATTAGAGACAGTCAGTCCCTGGGACGGAACTCCTTGCCTGATGGGTAGGAAAAGGGGGTGACAATACCTGAAGTTTAGGGTCTGACAAGTTTTTACAAGAGGTGGTAATATTTCTTAAGAAATGCAGATGAGACAGAGCCTAGCTATTCGGATGAAAGAGCTGGTGTAAATAGGACAGAATGTATGGAGTGTCAGGGGGTGGCTGCGGAATGTGGGTGGAATGTGCTTATAGGGCAAGGATGCCCGGCTGTGGATGAGGTGAGTCTGAGTCTCAGAGCTGCTGCTCTGGCTGTCTTGTCAGCTTATATCTCTAGAGAAAATGGAGTTGTTGGTTAGACTGGCAGTGAATTGCTCCCTATAACTTTGGGGAGCTAACGCGGCTTTTAGCATGGCCTTAATTTGGCCTAAGTTAGCCATGGATCCTTTTAAGTATCCCACACTCTCTCCTCCTGTTCCACGCTATCTGGAAAGGAAAAAAGGGATATTTGGAGTCTTGTAAACATTTAGCGGCTGTCCTTTGTCAATTGGAAGGTACAGATGAGAGCTATTCAGTCTGTTGGTTAGTAGTTAGGGCAGGGAGAGCCTGTGCTCCCACCACCCCAGTTTCTGATACTGCATGACCTGCATTTTGGGTCCCCTCATATAAAAAAAGCCATCTGTGTACCAGGTATCCGTAGCCTGAGGCAATGCACCCTCCTGTGTGTGTGAAGGGATTGGGCAGTAATCCTTCTAGGGTTTCAGTACAAGAATTAGTGGGGAGTGGTCAGTGTTGAGCTGAGGGAGGATTCAAGATCTTGAGGGGTGGGCAAGATTGGAAAGTGTGGAATTGTTAGGCCCAAATCCGTGAGTCCCACAAAAGCCAACAAAGGAGACCAAGTCCCATATGTGAAAGTAAAGAGCCTTTATTTTAATCAAGTTTGCAAACTTGGTCTCTCTGCATGTCCAACATTGGAATATCCAGAGCTCAGTTAGGATTGGGTTTTTATAGTGTTAAAGGTGTGGTGAAGATTGGATTTGTTTTTATAGTAAAAGTAGATAGACTGACATTTGTCTAGGGGTGTCCTGATGAAGTGCTGGCAGGTGTATCTATCTACAGTGCTTGGAATACCAGGAATTTCCTTTGAATTGTCTGCTCTTGAGTGGGGATCGGGTAATCTCAGCCTGCCAGGCATTGTCTCAGGGTAAACTATATTGATACGCCAGATTCCATTTAAATGTATCAATGGCCAGAGTCCCAGGCGATAATGGTTAGAAGTAAAGAACTTCCTTTGCAAGGAAAAAAAACTTCCTTTGGATGACTTAGCTTTTGTGGCGGGCCCCCACAGCACCTTCTAGTGCCACCTGGAGAGAAAGAACTAAGAAAGGAGGTAGAGTTTGTAAGCCTTTTATAAGTTAGATGGGACAGGTTGTGGGAGAAGATAGTGGTGAATGACCCAAAGGTTAGTTTTTATTATTATTATTATTATTCATGAAAAGCTTAGCAGCTGCTAAAGCACATATACAAGGTCCCACTGCTGGGTCTAGTTGGGTGGTTAGGTCTAGTTTGTTTTACAGGCATGCTACAGGTGCAAAAGAAGGTTCCAGCTGGTGGCCAAGGACCCCCAAGAGCATATCTTTCTGTTAAATAGAGGGAGAAATGACAAGCTAGGTCTAGGAGGTGAGGAACTGGAGCCTGGAGAAGCCTGTTGGAGCTTCTGAAAAGGGGCTTAGCAACAGGATTGAGGGCTTCATGTGTGAGGGTCCTAGCACTGCCTCGTATAAGGGGCGCAAGTCAGGAGAGAAAGAGGGGAAGCCAGCTATTCCTAGGAATGGTAAGCTTTCCTCTTTAGTAGAGGGGAATCCAAGAGACTGGATTTAGGTGTGCTCTGACTGATGTAATGGCTCTGTGGGCTGGGGTAATGGTTAGTCCTAAGTAGGGGATGTGAGGTGTGAACAGCTGGACTTTGAAAGGTGAGACTTAGCCCCAGATGGCTAAGAAATTTAGAAGAGCAGAGGCATTAGTTTAGCTAATTTCTAAGGACGGGCTGCAAAGTAAAATATCCACATTTATGTATGAGTTTAGATTTGGGGAGAGACAGTAGGTCAGAGGCTAGGTAGGGCCTTACCAAATAGGCGTGGGCTGTCCTGGAACCCCCCGGGGCAGGATATATAGTCCAGGTGAGCTGTGTGGAGAGGTGAGTGTTGGGTCAGTTCAGGTGAAAGCAAAGACGTTTTGAGACAGAGCTGAGAGCAATAGAGCACAAAGTGTCCTTGGGATCCAGAACTGAGAAACGAGCGGTATCTGAAAACAGTGGGAAAGGGTGGAGGAATTATGCACTATGGGATAGAGCGGGAACAGTGCAGTGTTAATGAGCCAGATGTCTTGAACTAGGTGATAGATCCCAGTTAGGTTTCTTAACTGCAAGCATAGGGATGTTAAGAGAGGAGGGTAAGAGAAAGTAGATAGGTTTAAGCCCCCTAAGGCTTTGGAGTGTGAGTGGGTACTGACCTTGGTTAATGTATATTGGGTTAGGGTCCTATAATTGAATGACAGTTGGGAATGGTGTCTAGCAAGAGGGGTTTTGGGTGTCCCAGACTTGACAGTCCATCTGGGAGACTGGTAGAGGAAATGACATGTTGGAACCAGTAGGGTGGGTAGTTGGAGAAGGAGCTTCTGGCAAGTCTGGAGTCAGGCAAATGGGGGGAGCAAAAGAAATAGAGGCACCCACTTTGGGTAAAAAAAAAAAATCTCTTCCCAGTAAGGGCACAGGGCAGGTTGGTACAACCAAAAATGAATGATTGAGAGGGATACCCCTGAAAATGCAACTTGAGTCATGGGGTCTGAGGTAGGTAAGGCTATCCCCTAGCTTTGTTGGGTCCAGGAGGATCACACAAAGATGGGGACAATCCACCAAAGTCTAATAAACCAGAAGCAAACTTTATTCCATAAACTATATTCCAGGAAAACACAGAAGCAAACTTAAAAATAAAAAATAAACACCATTGGGGCACAGAAGCTTACCAGCTAGCTGAGACCACAGACAAGAGTTCGGGCTTTTGACACTAGCAAAAACAATCCTCAAGGTCCCCATCTTATAGTAAGGAGTACCAAGCATAAGGTTGGAATAAAGGTGGTTTTACAATCTGGAGGTAAAACTCAAATACAGATTGCCTTGTGTTACAGTCTTCATTTTTTAGCTAAACTAAGGTTTGTGCTTAATCTATGTCTTTGTTGGTATGTCCAGGTAGTGTTGACTGAAGTTCTGTGCTCCCCCTTTGATGCTGCCAATTTCCTATAGCAGGGAATGCCTAACCCAGAGGTCACATATGTTTCCTAAAGGTTAATTTGGCTCATCTGTTGATCAAGAATGGCCAGGAAACTACTCAGTTTGCAGAGAGAAGCTCCAGCCTTATAAATAGGACAGCTAGTTGTAAAATGAAATGCCCAAAACTGATAGAAGCTTCTTATGTGGCTGAGAAAATAGCTCACTGTGAATGATTGATCCTTGATCTGCTGAAAAAGCTGTTGGTAGTTTGCTTAGGTTTACAGCTTTGTCTTCCTATATCCTAAGCTTCTACATTCTAGTCTTTGGTGTCTGTATTTCTATTTCTATATTTTCATTCTTATTTTTAGACCCTTCACCCTGACAATAGAAAGACAAGGAGAGGTAGGTTCCCAAAATTCTCCCAGGACCGAGTATGTGGTACCCGTGTCCAGGAGGACAAAGATGGAGTTGCCGTGATGTCATGATGTCTACCTAGGCTTCCCTATCAGATGACATTGGTTAGGTCAAGAGCCTGGATCCCTTCAATCATTCATGGCCAGGCCTAGAAGGTTGGCTGGAAGGTGATCTTTGTTAGATGTCCCTATGCCACAAGATTCACAGGACCAACTGACCAGTGTTCCTCTTGACATTTTGAACATGGGGGGTTAGGGCAAGCCTGGACCCAGTGACCTTTCTGACCACATTTGAAGCAGGAACCCAGTGGTCCTCAAGCCCCAGGGACAGTTGCCAAGGCCAGTCAGATGACGTTGGCCAGCATTTGGCATTTTTGTTTACAGGCTTTTCCATCTTCCATGGTACACCTTAAAGGCCAGTACTAGGACTTCTGCCTATAGGTCTAGGGGGCTTCTCACCAAATACTAAAGCTTGGCCCTGATATTAGGGAAGTTCTGTGGGAAACAATAGGTTGTAAGAAAATCCCTCTGGATTTTCAGGGTCTAGGTTAGCATATTGTAAGAGGGTCTCTTAGTGTGGGGCATTCTAGGAACTGAGATGTATTTTCCTGTTTGTCCTGAACCATTTTCTGAAGTTTTCCAGTTTACTGGCTTAAGGGTAGCCTTACAGAGATAGCCAGGAGGCAGGCTGTAAATTGATCTCTAGAGAGCCCCCTGGGGTATTATAATCCCATTGTGGGTCACAGTCTGGGCCCACCTTGACCCTGACTGGATGTTGCCTTAGTTTGACCCTTGTCTACATGGACTCTAGCCTGTTCCCAAACTTGCCTATGCTCCTCAAGGAGTAGGTTGTTAACTAAGATCACATACATATATCATGAAAGGTGAGAGTGTAAGATTGGGTAATAAACTGGAATTTCTTTGTGAAAGTGGTAGTTAAATGTATAAGAGCCCAGTTTTTTTCTATTTAAAAGAGTTCAGTGAGAAAGACATGTACCTTAACTAGTCCACTCTGGCTACTCTCACAAAGGGAGAACTGTAGAAGGATTGGTTTGGATAAGGTGGGGTCCCATAGCAGTGCTACAACAAGTAACAGGAAGGGTAAAAATGGGTGCAAGAGTCAGGCAGTCGGGACAGCCTGTCAGAGTGTGGTCACCCACATATGACTCAGCTTCCATCTGAACTCACTAGTGACTTAAAGAAGTCATTTAGTCATTTGAGTTCAAGATTTTTTGCTCTGCTTGCTCCAAATATCCTTGAGGGCTGTGAAAAAAATTCTGATTAAGCTCTTCCCCATGGTAGAGCATTTTGGCCCGCGAGAACACATTATTAAGATTTGGGATGGTGTATGCCAGCTAGAGGCACTCCTCCTTAGTTGACTGGTAGCTGCTTGCTACTAGCTGAATTCTTGTATTGAGGTAATGCATCTGCTTGAGCTTCCTCCCAAGGACAGTGCAGGGAGGCAGCTCACTGACTGGAGTGTCCTTCGTTCTGCCGTTGGCCTGTAATTAGTATATATGCTGGCTGAGAAAGAAACCCAGAGCTGTTTGGTATTTACCTTCAATCTCCAGCTCTATTCTTTGTTTTTCTGCTATTTCCTAATCTGCCAGGTACCCATTGCTGCTTCCTGCCAGAGTGGGCTCTGACACTGGAGGAGCCCAAGGGACAGTTGTATATTGAGGACAGACTGGTGGGTGAAGGACGCTAAAAAGAAATCCCACACTAGCTCAGAATTGAGTATAATAAAGGGTTATTTATTTAGGGGTAGACACACAGATCAGTCCTCTGCTGGAACGGAGAACAGCAACCAGATCCACAGTGGGAAAAGAGGCCAGACACATGCTTTACATTGGCATAAATAGTATAAGAGGCCACACCCAAATGGGCATGTAACTTAAAGGCTACTGGTTGTAGGATTCCCTACAGCACTTCCTCCTTTTAAGAGTTCTAAGCCTAATACAAATTATATACAATGAGAACAAATATCAGGTGTAAAACAGTTACAACCAGCATAAACACTATCAAGCAAGAAATGTGATGTTTCAATAATTCTTATCCTAAGGAGTTTAAGTCTTTTATTATAAATAACTTGGCCAAGTCATGAGAGGAAAGTAACTACAACTATCTAGTATTCAACACCATCGGAGACACGAGAAAGGAAATATTTGAGTAAGCAGGAAGTACAATGAAGCAACTTGCAAAATGTGCAACAAATGACAGATAACTGGTTACCTGGGCAATTACCCTAAGTCTCATTTGCCATATTGGAACAACCAACTTTGGCTAAGGCCTGGAGTAACTGGCAGACCATTTTCAGAGGCAGGAAATTTTTCAAAACTGTCTTAACAAGATTTGACAGTCCTTTTTTGTATCCTGCTTGTCCTGTTTAGACTCTGTGCATTTTGTCAGTGGTTAACGCATGGGCAGTTCCTTGCCCAAAGGCCAATTTTGACAAGAAAACAATCTCTAAGTGGAGTGTCTTCCATGCTCAACATTTCCTAGGAAATAGATCAGTGCTGCCAGGAACAATCATGTCTCATGTCAACAGAGCCCTAAGTTATTTAATTGTCATATTCTACAGCTCTTTGAAGTGGTTGAAGATTACCTATTTATGCAGAATACAATCTCTATGTATCTAAAGAACCTAATTAGTCTAAGTATGACAACCATAGATTACTATTGACCTATAATTCTTAATACCTATATAACTTAGACTAAGACTTCATGTTAGAATATTAATCTTTAAACAGCTGTGCAACAAATGAGGACAATGACCTCAAGGTAAACAATGTATAGTATCTTGATCAGAGGTAGAAGGGTATATTGCAATATGATAAATATATCCTAAAATTGTATTAATATACAAAATGTCTTAAGCAGAGTTAGAAGCATGCATACAATATGACAAAATAACTTCACCTAGGTATACAAATGTACATGAAAATAGAAACATATTCAATATAATTTAAGTTTGTATCAATATACCAGAAACTATACCAATGTAAACTGCCTATGAAAACTCACAGTATTCACCCTAGTACTCACTATTAGTGAATAAGCTCACATTAATCTATTATCCCATCCAATTTCCCTTTTTCCAAAGAGATCCCTGATCCTACATAATTTTCCCCAACCACCAAGCCTGTACCAATTATAATCAACCTCTAAATGATGTCCCTAACCCTGCGGCCAAACTTTGTTGGGAGAGGGGATGTCATCTTCAAGAATTGCTTCCAGCTGCCATGGGAATGATCTTTGAGTTTTTGTGAAAGTAAAATGATTACGTTTCAAGATTACTGTCTGGTATAATTGAAAATAGTGTGAGTATTTGGTAGGATTTTTCTGAGGTTCCTATTTGGAGTTCTGGACAGAATGTTGTAAAGTGCAGTGCACCATTTCAGTTTACCAAGTTCGAATCATCTTGAGCAGCTGGTACCCAAAACAGGTCTTACAGTAGTTATCAGCATCATGACATCATATCAATCAGGTGGAGTCATTGTTGTGGGGCTCCATCTTCTTCCTGGAAACTTCAAAGATTACTGCAGGAAAATTCATCGTTCATTGTGGAAAACTTAAACATTATTTATACAGATATATATTAAATGAAAGGTATGATAGAGACTAAATTAGGTATGAAGAAAAGTAATTTTTTTCTAAATTCTTTCTGTCCCATACCAGACAGCTCTTGACATGAGACAGAAACTCTGAATTTTTTTTTAACATGCTTGGATTTAGAGAAGGACAGAGCCATTGTCTAACTCCAAAGCCAGCTTTGATTTTTAAGTGAATCATGACTATTCTAATTAATATTCAGAGATTCTTACCCTCAGATTACCTGTCCTAAATGATAATTCTCTTTGCCTGGTGATCCTATCTGGATAATTATCTTTTCCTCTTTAGGCATCTAGATGTTTAGGGTCTCTTGACTTTCTGAAGAGTGTTTTCCTGCAAACAAAAGAACAGAACCCTGCCCCAACCCTATATGCTTTCCTTACAACCTGATTGGTTGTCTCTGTGGATGAGCCATCATTTCTCTTAAGAGATTGCTTTTTCAAACTGAATCTTTATTAATTTTGATGGTATCCATAATTTTTCTTCCATGGAAACAAAAGTAAAACCCCTTCCCCAATGTAGTACATTCCCTGGTTTCCATTGTGAGGTCAACATATCCTTGAAATACAGTCTGGTTCAATTCAGAAGACTTTTCCATTATCCAATGTCTCTCTGCTGCTGTTTCTTTCTCATTAGCATTAAGAAAATTCAAAGTTAATAAAGCGTTATGTAATCTATTTCTGGGAGTATTTTCCATCCCTTCCTGTTTGTTCAGCATATTCTTTATTTGGTTTGATCTTTCTATAACTGCCTGGTCAGAATGATTGTTTGGTATACTTGTAATATGCTTTATATTATAATCAGCAAAAATCTTTCATTTTCTTAGACAAATATGCTAGAATATTATCTATCTTTGTTTGTGCAGGTCTACCCACAACGGCTATAACTTCTAATAAATGTGCAATTACTGAATCAGCCTTTTCTGAGCTCAAAGCAGTTGTTCATTGAAAACCTGAATAAGTGGCAATGGTGTGATGTACATATTTTACCAAATTTTGCAAAGTGGAACACATCCATCTGCCAGATTTCATTCCTTTGAGTACCCTTTGGGTTAGTCCCTATAGGTAGGGGTATTATAGAAAGAGCAAGTAGGGACATCACTTTATAATCTTCTTAGCTTGTTGCCATGTAATAGAAAATTTTCTTTAAACCTTTGCTATTGACATGTTTCTTAATGAACTTCTGAGGCCTTCAGCACACTTCCAACCAATAACAGATCAATTTCTGCATTTTCTTGTGCTAGAGGACCTGGCAGACCCGTATGGGATCAGATGTTTATGCACATGGGACAGAGCCTATTCCTGATTATATCTTGAACCTGTATGAATAATGAAGTCAATTCTGTATCATCTGATGTAAATTCAGCAGTTTCAATATGCAAGACAACTTTCTGCACATTGTGAATCAGTAACTATATTGAGTTTTCTTTTTTAAATCCCTTAGTACCATGAGAATAGCATATAATTCTGCCTTTTGGACGAATTATAAGAACTTTGTTCCCCCTTACTTAAATCTTCTGATTTATAACCTGCCTTTCCTGATTTATTTGCATCAGTATAAAATTATGGGCTCCAGTTATTGGTGTGTGCCATACAACGTGGGGAAGGATCCAAGTAGTTCTTTTATAAGGATAATTCTATCACTTTGGGGATAATTGCTACTAATCTCTCAAAAAAATAGCACAAGCTCTTTGCCAAGGTTCATTGTCTTCCCATGATTTTTTTTTAATTTCCTCAGTAGTAAAAGGCACTATAATCTCTGCTGGGGTCTATATACCTACTAATTGACAAAGTCTCGATTTTCCTTTTATAATAACATAGACCTAGGTGATTGTGTGGGTGTGGGTGAGAGAGAGAGAGAGAGAATCCAGAGTGTTGTTTTTAAACTGTTGGTTTGATCTGTTTGTAGACCTGTGTATTTTTCTAGAAGAATATGGGATGGCTCAAAACCTGCTTTCTGGTTAAGTATGGATCATACCACTTGCCCCTTGAAGTGTCTGCATAGGTAGGAAGAGGTTTTCTGGTCACTGGTTTTCACCAAGTGGACTGCTCTGCTCAAAGTGGAACCCAGTAACCCCCCCCCCAACATACACACAGGCATGCGTGCACACACACACACACAGTGTCTTTCACAAAGAGTTACCCTCTTTGGTGTGTCCTCATTTCTTCGGTGCCAGAGAGACCTTAGGAACACTAGCCTAAGGATGAGCTGGATGACTTTTCAAAGCAGTCATTTAACAGATATAAATCATCAAGGGACCTAAAATACCACAGTGTAGGAACAAATCTTTCCAACATTCAGTCATTTAACACTTAGTCCATGCCAGCTACTAAAAGGGCACCACACACCAGGCAGCTTCCAAACAGCAAAACATGGCTGTGGACCTGAGAGAATGATTATGGTACCAGCAGGTGGAGGTGAGGGCGCTGTCGGCATGAATGCCACTGCCCCGACTCTTTTCTTGGTGGAGAGGACTAACTGTGGTTTTTATGTATGTCCTTCCATGGCCCATGTGCTAAGGGCTTGGTCCCTAGCCCCAGCACTATTCAGGAGTGGGCCTCTGTGGGAAGTCTTAGATAATGAAGGGCTTGTTCTTAGAGGGGATAGGACTCGAGCTCCCTCCTTTGCCTCTTGTCTTTGACATTGTGGGTACTTATGAAGTAGTTTTTCTCTGCCACATGGCTCTACCATAAACCATTGCTTCACCACAGAACCAAATTTATTGAAACCAGTCCACAGTGGAGTAAAACTTTCAAGAAGCTGAAAGAAATTCTGCTCTCCTGAGTGTTTGCTAAAAGGGCCAGAATGCCTACTGACGGACTAATTCTCTGAATCTTTCTTAAAAGGCTCCAACATCATTCCTGGGCTCTAAGCTTTCCCAACTTAAATCCCTCTTGCAAAGGCAAGCTGTGTCCCCTCTAACTCACACTGAGTCTGCAACCTCAGTGCAGCAGTACTGGGGAGTGGGGCTTTCTGGGAAGCATTCAACTTGAAGTTCCTGCTCAGAAATAAAAGAATGCTAGTGTAGAAGAACTGGGCAGAAGAATGTTGGCTCTCTTCCCCCATCCTCTCTGCTCTTCTGCCTTCTACCACACAATGGCCCGGTGTTTCCTCCCTTCAGGACTCACTATACAAGGAGTCATCTTTGAGACCAGCAACCTCAGCAAACACAAAGCCTGCAGCTGCTTGACCTTGAACTTCCAAGGTTTCATAATTGTAAGAAATACGTTTCTGGTCTTTATGAGTTTACCCAGTACCTAGTTACATTGCTATGGAAGATGCCTCCCGGAGGGTCCACCTTCTAGGGCTGGCACCTCAAGGATGAGAGTGTTAAACACCGATACCATAGCAGTAACCAAATACTGAACTCATGCAAAAAGTCTTCACCATTCTAGGTGCCAGGAGCAGAATTTAAGGAAGTTTTTTTTTTGTAATCTTTTTTGCAAAATGGGCATGTTCAAGGGTAGGAATCTTGGTAGAGAGACCATGAGCAAGGGAACAGACATGAAATAAATTCTGGGGGCTTGAGTGCCGTGACTTGATTAAAGGTAGAGAGGGTCCTGGGATCAATCTTAAAGTAGATGATCCACTGGGACTCATAGATTCTTAGAAAGCGGGAGTTAAATAAGATGGAGATGCTGTGTGAATCCCAGAGAGTGCAGTTTAGGGTGGGAAAATGAATGCAGGGAAGTTTATAGGTGGCAGATATTTCCTAGAGCTATGTCCAAGGAAGATTAGTTGACCCAAGCCAACAAAGATCAGTGATCGAGCTTTGTCCCTACACAGAGGGCTATGTGGAAGGAAGGTACACTTGGAGATTTGTGTCCTAGAGAAAATACTCGGTATGGTAGGTAGAATGTTTTGCCAGAGAGATTCGTGTCCAACCCTAGAACCTCTAAGATGTGAGGGGCTGTGAAATGTGAATGAGAACCTTGAGGTGAAGAGAGTATCCTAGATTGTCTTAGTAACCAGGGAGTCCTGGATGTTTATGTCGTAAGAGGAAAGGTGAGAGTGAGATGGACACAGACATTTACAACAAGGCTCAGGACAGTTGAAATGCTGCACTGCTGGCTTGGAACATGAGTACCGTCTACAGCAGAGAAAGGTGGCTAGACCCCATGGCTCTTCAAGACCCCAAAGCCCCAGCAGCACCTTACCTTTGTAATAGCACACCTGAGTTGTTTTAAATCACCTAATGTATGGTTGTATTTGAGCAACAAAACAGCTATGGTTAACATCTGTCCCTGAAGTTCCAGCCAGACAGTGACAAGCAGAAGAGAGTCCACGCCGGTTTCACTTCGGGACACTTTGCCATGAGCTAGACTTTTTTCATCCTCTTTCAGCCTCAACTCTAGAGTCAGTGTGTCTCTACACAGGCATGGCAAGGGCAGGGAGTACTTGTGAGGGTGAGCCATTGTCCTTCCCACTCAAAAAAGCTCCCCACATCAGCTGCCACACTCTTCAAGAAGGAAGAATAAAAAGAGATTGAATCTAACATGAAGTGCAGTCGACTGTGGGTGCTGGAGAAACACTGCCTTGAATTTATTTTGTGTACACCCATCTCTTCCCCTGCTACCAAATTAAAGGAAGATGAGATGAACGTCAGTGATTGCCAAGGCTGAGTGTTGGCACCTTGTCCCTTAGTCCAGCTTCTTACATTAGAAAATTCCACAACAAAAAACAAAGATTTTGACAGGGTTTCTCTTAACAGTCATGTTATGACATAACAGTTCTAGTCATGTCCTAGAACTCACTCTGTAGACCAGACTGGCTTTGAACTCAGATTTGCCCGCCTCTGCTTCCCAAGTGCTGGATTAAATCATGTGCCACCACGCCTGGCTAGGTAAAGATGTTTTAAGAGTGAGAAATTCCAAATGTAATGAGTCTCAACTACAGCAGGATCTTCCAAATCAAATGAAGAATGGCGCGTAGTGATAAAGGTAGATTTTAAAAACAGTGTGATTTAAAACAAGATGAAACTGATAGAAGTAACATGAAATCTTAGTGAGGAGGTATAACCCCATTTGTTAATAGAAACTCTTCCTGGGGCTCCAGATAGTCGGTCGGGAGCAGCTCCTATTCTTTGGAGTCTGGAAATCTTATTGAAGAAAGACAAACTACACATGAAGTGATAAACACACGTGTGAACACACAACCTGAGTTTCTCCACAGAACTCACATGGTAGGAGAACTGACTCCAAGTTGTCCTCTGACTTTTATACATAAACACATGGCCCCTTGCATGCCCTCACATATACACTAAAGCAATCAAACAAATGTCAACGGCAAAAACTGGTGAAAACCCAATTTATAGAGCTTAGCCATGTTCTTCCAGGCCACTGTACAACTGGCATTGGGAAAAGGCCAATTATACAGCCTCCCACTCAGTTTGATCCCCACCACCTCCCTGGGTTCCCTGGTGAGCTTTCTATTGGACTTCTTACAAATGATTGCTCTGCTTTTGAACAATGGACACTGTATAGAGGACTTTAAGATTTGATTTTATGTGTATTTGTGAGCCTGAGTATATATGTGCACCACATCCATGAAGGTGCCTGAGGAGCTAGGAAAAGAGTATTGGATCCACTGGGGTTATAGGTGGTTGTGAGCTACCTATTGTGGGTCCTCTGCAATAGCAATAAGTGATATTAACCTCTGGGCCATCTCTCCAGCCCTATGATGGCTTTTTAAAAAAACCTTTAGAAATGCATTACCCCATTGCTATATGATGATGGCTTCCTCTTTCCCACAGCTTTTCACTGTAAGAGCAGAGAAAATTGCTCACAAAATGTTACTTTTGCTTGGAATCCATTTGTCTCCTCTCGTAAGATTTTGCACGGCGCTTTGAAGCAACTCTTTGTGCCTAGCAAAACAAAGCCAGGTTCTTAAGCCTCTTTGCTCCTGGAATTCGGGCTCTCATAATCTAAACGATCAGTTACCTAGGGCACTGAGTCTCATGTACCCGCAGCCAGGGCTGGTGCTACACGGGGTCTCATTCACCACTATGTTCAAAGATGTGGGGAAGAGAAGTTGACTAAGCATTTTCCACAGGAAGCTGAAGTCATACTTTTTTTTCTTTGCTTTGAGATAATAGACTCTTCTGTTTCCATTTCTTAGGGTGAAGTGGGGGAGGGTCCAAAATGAACGATTAGTCACGGAGATGCTGGACAAGCCTCCACAGAGTGATCCAGACACATGTAACTAGGCCTCTGCACTGCTGGAAGAGGGAGCCTGCATGGGACCGACCAAGGCCCTCCACATGTGTGTGTGCCAGATGTGCAGTTTGGTCTCTTTAAAGTTCCTCACAGTGAGATAGGGACCTGTCCCTTGTGCTTAGCTGGCTTTGGGGAACCTGCTCCCCATGCTGGATTACCTTGCTCAGCCTTGATGCAAGGGAAGGAGATCGGTTCTGCCTCATCTTGGCGTCCCATGCTTTGTTCAAGCCCATGGGAGGCCTGCCCCTTTCTGAATGAAGACAGGAGTGGATGGGAAGGGAGATTTGGGAAGGGAAGAGGGAGGGGAAACTATAGTTAGTATGTAAAATAAATTTAAAAAGTTATTTAAATAAAATAAAAATTCTTCAAAGCCCTTCACCAGACAACCAAAACCTAAGTCATCCCATGCATAGAGTTCCTGATTTTCCCAGCAGCCCCTTTTCAGCCATTATCACTCACTGTGCTCCTACCATGCCCCTCCTCCAAAGTGCCAAGCACATTCTATCTGGGGTATCGCACACTGTCTCAGGGTTCCTCTGCCAGTCAGATCTGAACAGGATTAACCTCCCCTGTCCTTCCCATCCCTCATTGTCAGCAGCATTCATACCACCTGATCTCCTTTCTCTGAAATGAGAACATACAAAGAATGACTGTTGCTACAAAGAAAAATGTCAGGCCTCCTAGAATCACCATCCCTTACAATGTGCGCTTCCTTTTGTTTAAATCATCTGAAACCTCCCATTCACACGCAAAATCCACAAGAGCCCATGCTTGATTGCCTTGGATTAGAACTGACACATAGAAGCCATCAATCAGTTGGACAGGTGAAATTCATACCAGAGTGCCCAGCTGGGCTCTACAGAGAAGACTCACAGAACTCTAGAGTAGGAGGGACATGGAAGGAATCACATCCTTAGGACCCGTGGGCCACCCACTCACCCAGCCACCCTGAACCTGATGCTCACAGTGCCTCTGGTGGATGGAAGGTACCACTGCACTAGGCAGAAAGACCAGCAATTCCCTCAATGGTCACCATCTGCTGCAATGATTTTAGGACCACAGCAGGTGGAAGAATGATCATGAGTATTTTTCTTGATTCTCTTTGGTATCTGTGAAGTTCATGGAAAAAAAAAATGTTGCTAGACACAACCGCAGCTTCATAGCCATTCAGAATATCCTCCTAACTAATTTGTTCTGCTACGGGCACCTGGAGCCTGGAGTCGGGTCCGTTCCTCGTGTGCAGTATGGATGAGTAAGAAACCAGCCCTTTGAAGCGCCACAATCAACTCCGTTTCTAATCCCCTCATCTCGCTCTTCTGTCCCATTCTCCATTCCCAAGATTCCTCTCCACTCTGGTGATGACTGCTCAGGTGTGACTATGTCCTCCAAAGTCCCACAATGTAAACTTTAATCCTTATGGCAATGTTGAAAGACTATGGCTGGGGACTCTGCTTCCACTGTCACTTTGGTAGAATTTGGAATTGCTATAGAAACAAAATCCTGTGTGTGCTGTGTGAGGGGTTTCCAAAAGGACAAACTGAGATGAGAAGATTCACCCTAAATGTGGGCAGCACTGTGTCAGGTTGGGATCCTGGTGTAAAAGTGAGGGGAGTGTCGTCATTCATGGATCTTAGCTTCCTGACTGTGGGTGCCATATGACCAGACACTATCTGTGCCTAGTGCTAGACCTTCCCCACCATGATGGAATGATGGATACTATCCACTCATATGTGACTCACAACAAAGTCTAAGTTTTTTGTTTTGTTTTGTTTTGTTTTGTTTTTTGTCAGGCAACAAGAAAAGGAACTGATAGTTGCTACTGTCTGTCAAGGAATTAATTATGACAGCAAGTTTCAGGATCTGTCTCCTGCTGGGTGATTCAATCCGCCAGCCTATAACACAGCAAAAAGGCCTTTGCTACAAGTTCCAACCTCCAGAACCCTGAACCAAACAAACATATTCACCTTAGAAATTATCAAGGCATTGGTGTCTGTGACCAAGGAAAATGGGCTTCAGCCGGCCATGTTAGCCAGCAGCCATAGCCCTCTGCTGCCCCTGGACCCAACAACCTAGAGACTGATGCTTCTGAGGCCTCTACACAGACCATCTAACTGTGATGCAGTTTCCATTAACCCAGCTCCTGTGCCTGCTGGTTGTGGAACCTGGCTCCTCTGTTTCCTGAGAAGAAGAGCCACACCCACTTTAGGATGTGATTCCCGTGGTCATCCAGGGCCTCTCTTCACAATGAGAAGGGGGTGATGTCTCTTTAGCTGGTAAGAGCACATGGCACCTCTCACCCTGTCTGCCTGCCGGACAGTTTACATCCTACCCCCGTCTCTTCTGAGTCTCTTCTGAGAGGCTCAGAGCCCCGTGCATCAGGGCTCCTCCTACTCGGGTTTTTCTGTTCTTGGTAGATTCATACTCAGCCCTCTGTAAACTTGGATTTTACCTACTTTCCTCTTAGACCCCTCAGAGTCTAAGTAATAAATCAGAAGTTATTTGAGTCACCAGCCCACAGCAGGTTAAGTGACGGAGTAGGTTCAGGATTCAAAATTAATCAAGAAGCAAAATGTCAAGTGTATAAGCATGAAAAACTCAATTTCGCTAGCACCTAGTAACACAGCACCAGCAGACAGAGACATACGCACGGGATGTTCATCTTGGCACTATCTGTAATTGTGAAAAATGGCCCGTAACCTAAGTATCAGCACAAGTAATGAAAAACTGCACATGATGATGCATTAGGCAGTCATTAGGACCGGGATGCAGCGCGTGCTTGTTTCCATGTAAATTTGTCTCACGCATTTCATTGGATGAGAAAGATAAATTAGAGAGCTAGTCAACTAATACCGTTCTCCCGAAGTTAGCACCGAGAACCTCCTCTGCGGTAGTACTGATGGCTTCAGTGCATTTGACTCACAGACCCTGAAAGGAGGGGCAGGGATACATGGTCTGGGTTCCAAAACAAGAACAAACTACATCCATTGTTCCGCGAGTCTCTCTTCCATCAGTTGTAGGCATTTATCTCACCCGGTTCACGTCTATCTTATGTCCACATCGGGCTTAATTTACCTGCTCACTTATTATATGTACTTTGAAGTATTTTCCATCGTATTAGGAAACCCTCACAGTGCTACATTCTGTTATCAAGTAGTTTAACATTTTAGTTTATTTTCAAATAGCTTGATATTATTTCAGTATTGCTCTATTAGTGATTTCTTTTCTGTCGCACATAACACTGTGGCAGCTGCTTTGTCTGTACCCGTGGCTCTGCTGTGTACAACACTTAATCTCACCCCTTGAGATAAATTCTTAACATTGAGGTTGCCTGGAGAGATGATGTGTGGGGCTTCAGTGCTGATATATTCCCGCACCCCATCCCGAACATCTTAACTGTAGGCATCTGACTGTTGGGGACCCTTCCCCAACCTCCTCGGTTATGGATGACTCTGGGTAGTGCCGCAGAAATCGGGACACAGGGGATGCAGAGTAGGAGATACACCTGCATACTTTATTGCAAAGCCAGTGTTCTTTTTATAATACTCATCATGATTCAAACTAGGTTCCCATAGTATGTGAAAATAGTTTCATACACTAGTCACTTGGTTGCAACTAATTTCAAGAGCTTCGTGCCCTAGTTAAACAAAAAGCTTGGTGTTATGGGAAAAACTCATGTTATAATATGTAAACACCTAATCAGAAGACAAACCACAACCTAATCAGAGCCTTTGAACTACTATGCACATCTGTGTTCTCAAAGACTGACCATTGGCAGGGCACTCTATTGAGGGGAGAGGCTTGCCTCCTCCCAACTTAGTTGGCCCAAGCCTAGCAGCAAGAATGCTACCTCAAGTCACTCCTGCAGAGAGTTTCTACGCAGTTCAAAACTGACCCTCTACATCTGACCAATAAAGCAATTTGACATTCGCCTGTACACCAATTAAAGAAAGGAACTAAGTCATGGGCATAGACTGTGCTCTTGACTTTTCTCAGAGTCTCAGATATTTCCTCTCTAAAACTAGAACTCACAGAAAGTCATAGGGCAGATACCCAAAATACTTTCCCATGGTGAGATGAGGCAGAGAACATCTCCGTTCTACAGGCAAGAATCCTGAGGACCACAGGGCCTGCTCAGATCCCTGAGACTGTTTACCACAGGGCTCCTAACCAGAGGCTAACATGTCCACCTATGAGATGGGCAGGCAGGAACGACCCTGGTCTGAGATGAGTCAAGGCTTCCTTGTAGCTCTCCTGTCTTCTAATGAAAGTCTAGAATGAGAATGAGGAAAGAAAGTCTAAACGATGTTGGGAGAGTGGGGAAAAAGAAGAGAGAAAGACATACGCAGAGAGACAGACACCCTAGCTATCCAGTGGTGCTACCCATCCTTCTGCTTGAGAAGCAAATAGATCTGAAACTGCATGTCTCTATCCATATTACAGATCATTCTTTCTCCCCCATCTGCTGTGCAAGCATCCTTTGCCCTGGACCTCTGGCTGGAAAGTATCAATCATTTTGACAAACTGCATAAGGCTGCCTTCTCACTCGCTCACTTTTGCCAGAGAGGAAAAGGCTCTTGATAAACACCACAAAAAACAGGAAGAGCGACTCTGGGTTGGAGCTGTGGAACCTGCGGTAACTGAGCAAGTGGCACTGGACAGAGATGCCACTAGTGCATGTGTCTTCCCAGATCCACGTTTGCAAACAGTAGCCCAGGGGAGCTTGCATCTGACACAATGGGAGCCTGGTTGTCTCCCATCACTCAGTCCACCAATCTTCCACCTTCTACCCTCCTGTGACCTCTTCCAGCACTCACACCTCTGGCCTGGCACACAACCCTCTCTGATCTGTTTCACCAACTTACTAACATCCCCTCAAGTTCCCACAAGATTAAAAACCTCAGAAAGCCATGCAGTGGTCTGGGAGGGGGACTCAGATCGATGTCTCATTGTCACCTCTGAGAGAAGGTGTCTGGAGCAGAGCCAGGCTTCACATCCAAGGAAAGTGGTTATCGACCTCTGGGGCATCTCCCTAAGCATCAGGATGATTCTTCATGTGAAGTTCCCAGGAAGCACCTCTCCCATTCAGGACCTGGGCCTGCATCCAGAGGACCAGCTACCATCAAGTCCTTTCTTCCTTGCAATATGTGACGTTATCCTCAACATACAGTCACCCAGAGCTGAGACTGCTTGACCTCAATCAGCATCAACTTGTCAATGGGGAGAGGAGTTGCCTGTGTACCTGAGACACTGCAATCTGGGAGTGTGGGAAACAGATTCTAATATACCCTGTGTCCATCTTTCCTTTCTGCCACCTGGGTCCATTTTTTTGGCCCATGGTAAATACTATGAGACATCTGTTTTAGCATAACACATCTGTTTCTCAAGTTTTTGAGGTACTAAAAATCAAACTCCAGCCCTCAGCAAAAGCAATATGTGCTATTAACCCCTGAACCATCTCTCCAGCCTCATGTAGCTTATGTATTCTTTGTTTAAAATTACGTGTATATGTGTGTTTGTGTGAGTGTATATCATATGTGCACAAATGTTCTCAGAGGCCACAGAACATTGGATCTTCTGGAGCTGAAGTTATAGACAGTTGTGAGCCTCCTGGCATGGGTGCTAGAAATTAAACTCGGGTCCTCTGGAGAAACATCAAGTTTTATATACCAGAGTCATCTTTCCAGCCCCAGAACGTATAAAATGCTGGTAATTTCTGTAGAATACCCCTCAAAAATGGATTACTGAATCAAAAGTTCTAAGAATTTTTAATTTTCATAGAATAGATTGACTTCTGGAATGACTGCTGTAATTTATCCCAGCAGCCACAGATGAAGTCATTTTTTTCTCTAATCCCTTGACAGTCGTAAACTTAACAGAACCCATTAATGTTTTAATACATGTTTTCGCATTTAGTCTGAGTACCTAGATGTGTGTGTATGTGTATATGTGGAGAGATGCACATGGAGGTCATAGGACAACATGTATGAGTCAGCTCTTGTGATTTCATCATGTAAGTCCAGGGATTTGAATTCCATCTGTCAGGTTTGACAGCAAGCGCCTTTATCCACTGAGCCACCACCATTAATTGTTGCTGATTGGATGGTCAGAAGGAGTATCCACGGTGACATCCTTCCTTGTGCCCTCCTCTGCCCGAGGATGAGTAGATTGCTATCTTTTCCTGATGGGGCAGCAGCAGATGACACCATGTGTTGCCGTACAGGAAATACATGCCTGCAGGTCAGGAACTTAGAGCCCTAGCATGACCACTGTCCCCAGGGAGGTCTGTCAAGTGGCACTGAGCCAAAGCAGCTTCCCCCCCCCCTTTACCAAAGAAAGTAAATCCCATCTTTCACTTTATTTTCTTGTTGTGGTTTCTGATGCTGTCCTCTGAAGAAAACTAAATTTTTAAAATTTCAAGTAAGTTTAAACAGAGTTAACATTTCAGTTGGTTGTCCTTGTGGGTAAGGAAGCTTTACCTAATTCACGTCACAGAGTTTGCTCCTGGGTCTGGTTCTGAGAGTGTATGCGTTGTATCTCAAATGAATGGTTATTTCTGTACTTCATTAGCTATTGGACTATCTATCCTATGTAATGAATGAAGCCCTGGATAACAGCAGAGATCGTTATAGAAATTTGAACCACTCTAGTCCCAGACAATAATGATGGCTCAGCATAGCATAAGCTTTCCAGAGACCGATTACAAAATGGCTGTGTGTTTCGGTCCAGAGGGACAAGCAGTACACACCTGGGGAATAGCGTATTAGACACAGGAAGGCTGCAATGGTGATGACGCTCCACAGAACTGTTTGTAACCACTGCTCTGTGCTCCTGCCATCTCCGCCATGAGCACTTTGGTCTGCACTGCATTTTAGATCCAAACTTCTCCTGTTCACCCCCTCACCTGTATTTTCTTTACATTAATATGTCTGCCCTTTGAGATGCTACTTGTTCATTTCTAAGGTTTCTATTCTTTTGGTACTTTATGCTGAAAATTACACTCACGTCTGAAATTAATCAAAAACCTACCGTTTCCTTTTTTGTTTCATTATGTGTCATCCTGAGCACTGCACCTAGCATCTTGCCCATGCTAGGCAACCATATTACCAGTGTCCTATTTCCCTAGCCCCTCCCCCTTTTATATTCTGAGACAGGGTCTCACTAAGTTTTCCAGTCATGCCTTGAACTGATTCTGGGCTGCAGTTCAGCTGGCCTTGAACTTGTAAACCCCCCCCCCACACTTTAATTGAGACTGTAGGCTGGCACCCCAAGACCTGACTGCAAGTTTGAAATGAGAAAACTTCATATTTCTTCTACTCCCCAATTGTTCACATTTTACATTTGTTCCTTGGAGACAGTTTGGTTGATTACCAGTTTTCAGCAGGCAGGTGTTGCTGGCTTTCAGCATATTTCAGTATCCTTTACTATTCTGTTTTTTTTTCTTTGATTCCTACTGTCAATGTTGAGTGACCTGCCTTGCCTGTGTGGATGCTGGAGACACAGGCCACAGAAAGAGACTGAACCAGAGTTGTGGGAAAACCTGTGCCTAAAGGTTAAATGATAAAATTTGTTACATTCATAAAGAGAACACCCTGTGAGACTGACCAATGAACATCCTAAGTCTCTACATGCCTGCTGGCTCTGAGCCATGATCAATCACTCTGTCCTAAGTATTCCCCTATAGTTGCTTTTTCTCTCTGGAGGGGGGTATTACCATTCAGCTCCAAAATAAAACTACATACAACAAAAACAGTTGTCAAGAATTACATTTACAATATTCAATCCATTTGTATTTACCAAATTCAGAGAAAATACTCCATTATCTATCTTAGTGGTTCCAAAGTTTTATACCTAATTTACTTTCTATCATAACCAAGGAAAATTCTGTTTAGTCTTTAACTCCATTAAAGATCCTAGAAGGATGTAATATTGCCTAATAACAGACAACAGGCTACAAAGTTCCTCTGCAAAATTTGGGCATTTATCTTCAGCTTACAGGCCTAGAATGTCTGGCAGACTTTTCAGTGAAGCAGGAAATTTGAAGGACTGTCCTACCTTGTATTGACAAAGTTCATCAGTCACTTTTCTGTGTCCTACATAATGTCTTGCAGACACTATGAAGCAGGAATCTCTAAGGACAATCCTACCTTGTCTTATGTTTGCGTTTTCTGCCCTGTCCAGTTCCTTCAGTCATTAAGTCCCAAAGAAATCACACAGAGGTCTACATTAGTTATAAACTGGTCCAGTATCTCAGGATTCTTATTAACACTTATAACTTATATTAGCCCATTATTCTTGACTATGTTAGCCACATGGTTTGGTACCTTTTTCAGCAAGGCAGTCACATCTTCTGTGGCAGGGCCAGGACTGCAAAGAAATGGGCTTTCTGCCTTCCTAGAATTCTCCTGTTCTTTTTGATCCACCTCTATTTCCTGTCTAGTTGTCCCACCTATACTTCCTGCCTGACTACTGGCCAATCAGCATTTATTTAAAATACAATTGACAGAATACAGACCATTCTCCCACACCACTATTTTAGAAAAGTTTCAGTCTTTTTTTCTCCTGTGTCCTGCTTGTCCAGTTTGTACAACATACTGTCAAGCAAAGAGCAGTTTCTTGCCCAAATGGCTAGCCTTGCCACATTGAAAACAAGTTTCATATGGAGTTTCTTCAATGCCTATCATCTTTTAATAAGTAAATTGGTGCTGCCAGGAGAAGATGTGTCTCATTGTCATGAAAAATCTTAGGTTATTAAACATCTTAAATGCTATATTCTGCAGGTCTTTGAAGTGTTTGAAACTTGAACATACCTAATGTGACTACAAGTTTGATCATTATAGATTAACTACTAGCTTTATTTCTTAATTCTACACTGCATTTTAAATGAGCTGTATAAGCACATCACCCCCAAATAAGGGCAGAAACATATATACAATATAATAAAAATAACTTTAAATTTTTATCAATAGGCCCAAATCCATGACAATGCAAAATATCTGAGATTAATAGTTGTCTTTTTATCCTCTTTCCTATATTCCCCTAAATGATAATGAACATCCTTAACCAACCAAATAACAACCACCCACCCACCCCATTAAGGCATTCTTCAAATATCTAGGCGGTTTATTTCAGCAGGCTCTTTTAATTCCATGTCTCTTAGCATGTCATGATAAACATTTGCTTATCAGCAACCAAAAATTTCAAAGGCATCACAATACCATATAGAATCCAGACTCCTTGGGTATTTATGTGACTTATTTATATTAGCCGACACACATTTTTTAAACATACTGGAAACAGTTTAGAGGGCCTTTTATTTCATCTGAACCTCTTTTACTGTGTATCTCTAGTCTTTTGGACTGCATAAACCTTTGAACTGCTGTGTTCCACAGCTAGGACCTCCCCTGCAGCTTTGGTGACTGGCTCTGCCTACTTCTGGGGTCTGTGAGAGCCAAGCCTAGAGCTTGAGTGTCTGGTTGGAGATGATAGGTGACCAAGAGCTGCATTCAACCCTCCAGCTCTGGAATGCCAGAGCCCTGTACTGTGTCAGGCATTGTTTTAGTTTTTGTTTCTCCTCGGCATGAAAAAGTCTATTAAGTGCTCTATTATATGACAGAGACTCTTAAAGGAGCCATCTTTTTTCCTTTTCTCCAGCTTTCTCAGGCCCTAGGTGGGTATTCAAGCCTCACATTGGTATGCCAAAATGTAGTTTGTTTTTTAAATTTTTGGGGGACCTGCCACCCAGCTCCCAAATTAATACTTGGAGACTTATCCTTACTTATGAATGCCCAGGCTAAACTTGGCTTGTTTCTAGCCAGCTTTTCTACCTTAAATTGTCCCATTTCTCTTTAACTACATTTTTGCCTCTGGGGTTTTTACCTTTCTCTATTCTCTCTATATATTTCTTTCCTTACTCTGTGGTTTTAATTGACTTGCTAGGAGCCAGGCATCCAGGCAGAATAAAGTGACAAATGATGTTTTCTGAGCTGGTAATGAAGCCAGCAAATCTCATCACATTCTGGTAATCTCTACCTGGAAAGACTGTCACCAACAACTATGACAATGAAAAACATCAGAGATTCCAATTCTCACCATAGAACAGCACACCAGTTTCTTGCTGTGGTTTCAAAATTAAATACCATCAAAGCTTTTAGGAATTGCCTTTGGGAAACTCACTCCTGCAACAAACTCCAGCTCCAGCATTTCTAAAACCCTTTCCTGGCCTGCACAGGCACCTGCACTCACATGTACAAACACACACACAGACACATGCATGCCCAAAGAATAATAACTAATATTTTAAAGAGAATTTGCCTTACACATAAAACTCTGTACTATTCCTGTCTTATCCCACATCACAAGTGCACTTTGGGTAGCACGCTCCACTCTAAACGGAATGTGGAGGCGGCTCATAGCAGCTGGAAGGTGGTGGCCACAGTTTCCTCCTCGGTGCTAGCCTGTTGTGAAATCATAGAGAATAGAGTAACACCAGATCCCATCTTTAAGGTGTGCCCAGCTGTGACAATGTATCTCCAGAGTTTGTCTTGCCTGTTCTGGCCCTAAGTAACATAAAAAGATGCACAGATTTGAGCAAAAAAAAAAAAAATGCATTTCAAGTAAGCAATTCAGAATATGTGCAAAGAATCATCTCCCAGTCTAGAGCGGGGGGGGGGGTATCAGAAAGAGAAACACAACCAGCTGCCTTGGGGTGTAATTGCCATACTCATAGTGCTGGCCTCTCCTCACAGGTGAACTTGGCGCTAGTGAGATGAGCATTTAAACACCAGCATTCAAGTCACTGAAGCAATAACAAGTGTGAGGGCAAGGGAACAGCGATGCTAGCGGGAACTGGTATCTAAGTAACAAAGCCTGTCAGGGGAGGTGCACTGCCATTGTATGATAGATTTTGGGGAAGGTGGACCAATATTTTGACTTCCATCCTCATCTCTGTATCTGGGTGCTGCATCTGTTCTCCTGACCAAAACTATCCATAAGAGTAGAAGCGGGGGGGGGGGGATCTCAACCCACTAGTGGAAATAGGCTGCTGAATTTGGAAGGCAGAGGGTCCATTTAAATGGAAGACATTCAGAAGCAACTCCACCAGTTTTCTTGGTGTGTGGCACCTGCACCACCTGGAACCACGGTTAGGCAAGGGTCTAGGGATTAAAGAACACAGAGACGTGGATCACTCTTGAAGCAAGAATGCCAATTTTATTATGTTCCAAGGCAGCTTATATAGGGCTCTCCTTGACTACTAGTGGCCACACCCTAGCTCTTGGAATTTTCCACTGCAAGCCCACCAGAAACCACTTCCTTGTTTTTTAGGAACTCATGAGGGTTCTGTGCTCAGAGCAGCTGCAAGCATAGAAAAACAAGCTGTTTACCCCAGCAGACAAGAGGTCATAGAAAGTTCAGGATTTAAGGGGCAGCAGCTCCCAACACCTCAGAGGGTCATGACCTCTGTATATTACATAGAACCCTCACCAAGTCAATCACACCTCAGTTTGTCTGAATACTAATCTATGGCAGGCACTGGTGCACTCAGAAGCAAAAACAGAGGGAATGACGCATACTCATCACTGCAGCTCTCTAGAAGTAGAGGCAACAGGATCAGAGGTTTCAGGTCTACTCCCTAGTAAGTTTAAGGACAGCCTGGGCTTCATAAGTCTTTATCTCAATAGATAAATAAATTGATCTAATGGCCAATATTTAATAATGCAAAGATACTTCCTAAGAATCCACATTTCAAGGTTATATTCAGAAGCACATTTCAAGGTTATATTCAGAAGCAATCAGTGATGACAGCCTTTGTATCTTATGTGGCCACCAAAGGGAGAAGTCACTGCTTTCCACTAAATGGCTATATGATCCTCCTATGCATTAGGTCCCCGATAATTCTAAACATCCCTGATATAAATGACCCTTATTCCATGGTTAGGTGTGATTGTACATTCCTGTTAACCCAAACATAGGAGGCCAAAACAAGAGGATCACAAGTTCAAGGTCAATCTGAACTATTCACTATGTAACCTTGTCTCAACAAAGTCCTTCAGTCAAGGTTCCTTCTGTCCTGTTTTTGTAGCTCAATTACCTGAATTTATATCTTTTACTTGAAAACAATCCCTTATTTTAATGGAGAAATCAAAACTCAGAGCCAGCACTGAGCTGTGATGGAGCATAGCACATATGAATATGCTTTTCACAAATCCCTTTCCTTCAAGGCCCTCTAGTTCTATGGGATGTCTTAGAAAGCATTCCACCATTCAGGATTCTGTCCTTTGTCCAAGCCTCATGCCTCACGGATCCCTATTACCGTCTGCCAGTAGCTCACCCACTGCCTAGTTACTGCTAATATTTTCTGGTACCTACGATATGTGTGACCATGAATGTGCCCAGGAAGAGAATACTACACACATAAGAGCTGCAAGTTCTCCAGCGGGTGGTTTGCAGAGACAGACTGAGCTCAGGCTTTGCCATCCAGTTCTACCAGCAGTTGGTTTGAGGTGGTACCTAAGGGTTCAGAAAGGTACCTGATACCTCTCGTCTCCTTTATCCTCACATTCAAAAATGGGCTCCCTATGTCCTATCCAGTGGGGATGCATGAAAGATACACGAAAGAAAACAAGGAAGTGGTCCATGCAGCCACTGCCACGTGAAAAGCCCCAAAGTTGAGGTCCTCCCTTGTAAAGAACTCACTAAAAAGTGAAGCGAATGTCTTGTGAACAACTGAAAAAAAGAGCACGTTAGAGGAGAGATCCAGGGCTGGAGGCAGAAAGCCAGCCACACAATGCATCGTGTTTAATGGAGCCTTGCCACACAGGGCACCAGAGCATGCTTGTTTTAATTCTTTGATTAATTTGATGGTTTCACGTGTATATAATGTGCTCCCGTTGCTCTTTCCCCACAAATCCTTTCTTAACTCTCCCTCCTCCCAACCTGTCCCCTTCTCTGGGGTTTGCTTTTTGTGATCCAGTCAGTTTAACCAGGACCATCTTTGTGGTCACTGGATTTGTACTGTTAGGAAAAATCCTAAGACAGGTGGCTCTGTCGGCACAAAAAAGAAAAAAAAAACCCACTAGGTCAGATTTAAACCAAATAAAATGCCCATGTTTTATTCAGCACAGCACTCTTGGGTGACTGAGCGCATGGTGGGGAGAGAAGGTGGGGAGCACATGCAAACCCGGAACCACGTGTTCCTCTTCTGGGAGTCCACTTAAATACCCTGTGGGAGTGGTCCTGACCCTCCCCCGGGGAGGGGAGGGCATGCTGGGATTTGGAGTCCAGACCAAAGCAACTCCCAGACCAGGGGCCTGGGATGGATGCCAGGAGGCTGGGGTTATGGTCCCTACTTAACATGGACTATCTGTCGGAGCTTGAAGGAGTCATGAAGGGGCAGAAAACTGAAGGCAATGACTCCCTGTCTCCCTGAATCACTCCATTAGGAAATAGTTCCGCAATGAGGCGATAGAGTCCCACTTAGCCACCATAGCTATCTATTGCCCAGTAGTATTATGAGATAGAGGGGAGGTCTGGAGTTCAAGTCATGCTTTCAAAGAGCTAAGACCAGAGCTATCCAGGCAGAATGGCTGGAGTCTGTGAGTCTGCAGCATGGGCTGAGGCATGGGAGGGAGGAAAGGGACCAAAGGAAGAAATAGGGTCCACCAGTAGGACTAGGGTCAATTCTAGATCTCAGGTCTCTAGTATGTTTTCTGTACAGGGGACCTGCAGGAAGTGTTGTCTCCCACCAAGCGGCCGTCACAGATGTCACAAGTCCAAGACTACAGTGAGGACAGAGGGACAGGGTTTTGAAAGAACAGGATCCTACACAGAGGGTCACCTGAAATGTAATGAGCTACGTGATGGGGGAGGCCATGGGCTAGGGGAACCTGCCTATATGTACTTCTGAGCTCTGTGCAGTGATAAGGAACAAAAGAATCACCCAGTGTGCAGGTACAGGGAGATGATGGTCCTGGTGAGCTTTGCAAGTTCTGGATGCTGCTAATGTGACGCTGGTATAATTAATCTGACAGCAGTTTCCCAACACGACTCCCTCCTGGTCCCTCACTCTCTTAAAACCATGAATTCCTCCCAAGTAAACTCTAAGGCAACAAATGTTTTAGGCAGAAGTCTGAGTAAGTCAAAATTCAGAGGACCGGGACTCCTTTTCAGTCCAAAAGGATTCAGAAAATGGCTCTGATTTATCCCTCTGCCATGCCACTAGGGAAGAATTTGGGAAGTTTGCAGGCACAGGCAGTAAGTTTAGTATCAAAGGGAGAGTGGTGTTCCCAGCTGCAGTGAACAATTAGCAATTCTCTATTCTGGGCTGTTTATCCTCTCATTGTGATGCAGAATCACTGTTTCCTTAAAGTCTGTGCGTCTTAATTAGATCTGACTTTGTAAATCTGCCTTCTTTCCCGTAGAGACCGTGTAAATGGCTGCCTGTAGCTGATGGCAGATTAACCCCAATCTTGGCTTTATGCAAAAAGGTCCAGGAAACTCGATCGAGGACATTTGAAACCTTATAGAATCCCAAAGAGCAAGAACCAAGGGACTTTTAACCATCACCATGCCCAGCTGCTTTCTTAGCATCGAAGCTGTGGGCAGGGAGCAGGAGGGGCTTCTGCCTCTGGTAGAGAAGTCTCTGAAAGGCCACTTCTTGCTGGGCTAGAGGACTATGGTTTGCCAGGGACGCTTCCTCTGCTGTTCTGGTCCATGTTTTTCTCTATTTGCAGCACAGGTCTCTACCACTTCCCCCGCTTCATGCCTTGAATAAATGGTTTCACCTTTTGGGGCTTCAGTTTCTCCTTCAAGAAAATTGACAGAATAGTAACACTTGTGATCATATGATGGAGTTGTGGGGAGAATTGTATTGCATAGTACACTTTTGGCAGATGATGAGTTCTCTGTGTTCATGATGCCATCATTTGCCAACATCTTCATGGTCATCAACTTCAACATTATCATTGTCTTAAGAGTAGTCATAAGCCTGACATCTCTCTACATGTTGTCATAAGTTTTGTCTTCGTTGCTTAGAGATGAGATGCTCATTAGCCAGTCACACACATCCCTGCCTCTTGGGTCTCTGTCTACAAACAGAAAAACTAAAGCATGAATGTGTCTTCCTTGCCCATTCCTGATTCAGAGCCGAGTGACCATGGCAGACTCTCCATTGCCCTGAGCTCCTCTCAGGTAATAGCTTTGACTTTGACTTCATTCATGACTCAGGGTAGATGTGCTTAGAAAGATCATTGGTGTTCTGGGCCTGTAGCCTTAGGTTTTCATTTTCTCTGCATACCTGCTTGACAAGAGTGATAGAGGTGCCGTGGAGTACCGGGAAGATGTCCTAACTGACAACTGCACACAACATAGAGTCCAGTGAAGATGAAACCTCAACTGAAGAACTTCTCAGAGCAGGTAGGCCTGCAGCCATGCCAATAAGAGATTGTCTTGATTGACAGTTGGTGTAGGGGAGCCTCAACCTACTCTGGGCATCCTTCCCTAGGCAGGTGGGTCCAGATTTAAAA